>NC_137464.1:258606599-259206599 GCF_964235325.1 Thermobia domestica
AGCGTGGTTTGTTTGCGATTTGGTAGCATCTAAAGCCGACCAGAGACATTTTTGGTGGTGAATTTTGACGTTTTATAGAACAAAATTTTCCTATCTACACTTATATTTGCACAGATAAATAAAAAAAAAAAAAAAAAAAAAAAAAAAAAAAAAAAACAACGTGACCCAAAAGCCAAATTTCTTGACTTCCATGACCGTTTTCGGGTTTCGCAACTTTTTCAGGACTTTTCGTGACTTTCGTGACCGTGATAGAAACCCTGCTCACTCTCGAGGTCGGTACTCTCCACTTAGACCACGTGGCTTGTACCACAGCCCCCTGCTGTGATTGGACAATTCCTGTGTCCATATATTGAGCACCTATGACGGTTGTGATTTCATATAGATATTACTGAAAGACGAAAACAACCGATTATATTAATACACCATATCCTCTATAGATGTGAATTCAATAACGCACAAACATATGGTGTGTTAATATAATCAGTTGTTTCCTCTTTCATTAATAACTATAAGTCGTTTTACCTTTTCGTTTTTTTTTTCCCCATTAGTTCTTGTCATTTGCCGAAGAAGCATGCTGTTACTTCGAAAATTCTCAGGAAAAGGTAATAATAAGTTTGAAATATTTTCAATACATTTTAAGTTAATAAAATGCTGAATTAAAAAAAAAATGTTAAAATTAAATAAAAGGGAGTTTTCTACACATTCACATTTATTTATGTATGTACCCAGTCGTGACGGAAGTTCTATCCCTAAGTTCACTAGCGCCACACGGGTAATTTGACTGACGTTCGCGACCTGCTTTATTTACACAACATCATGCTGAACCTGTATTGTAAACCCAGTTTGTGTCGTCCAGTTAACATGGAATGGGCATCAAAGAGAATCGTATCGCTGTGGTCGCGTTGGGTAAGTACAACAATTTGCCGGAAAATATTTTCAATTTTCTAAAGCACTCGCAAATTACGCAAAAATATGTGTAACGGTGCATCAAACTGTTGAGCGACACACCTTGGTCGATGACAGAGCAAGAAGTGGCCGCCTGCGCACTTCAAGGATGCCAGCACCTGTGAAAGCCGTAGCTGCGCCAATTCGTCGGAATTCTCTTCGAAAACACAAAATCAAGGTACGGGAGATGCATATACCGAAGAGAACGATGTCCCGCATCATCAAACAGGACCTTAAACTTGAGGGTTACAGAAGTACTAAAGGACAACTATTGACACCAGCTAAGAAAACATCAGCTACAAGAGCCAAGAGGTTACTCCAGCTGTACGCAAATGGGAAACACAGGAGACTCCTGTTCACCAATGAAAAAAATTTCACCTTACAAGAAAAATTCAACCGGCGTAATGACAGAATTTATGCCCACAATCCTCGAGAAGTGCCTAACAAATTCCAAGGGTCCAAACAGGCCACAACCCAGTTTCCGTAATGATTTGGTGGGGCGCGTCTTACGACGGTGTCACCCAGGTGCACTTTTGCAAATAGGGAGTCAATACCAAGGCATCAAATTACCAGAACAATGTTTTGGAGAAGGTACTGAATCCATTGAATCGCACTGTTTTTTTGTTGCAGAATGTACATTCCAGCTAACTCCGCACCGGCACATAAGGCGAAGATGAACCAGCGGTGGTTAGCCTACAATGTTCTCCACTTCACAGCCGCTGAGGATTGGCCTTCTGGAAGCCCGGATCTCAATCCGCTGGACTACCGCCTTTGGGACTACTTAGAGAAGGCCCGCAAGAAATCTCACCGCAATATTGAGTCGCTTAAGGCCGATTTAGTAAAAGCAGCCGCTTCGATATCCCAAGATGTGGTGCGTGCACCCATTGACGGGAAGCCGTGCGGCCATTGAAGATGTGTGTGAAGGGCAACGGAGGCCATTTTGAACAGACTAGTGTTTCTTCCGTTCCTTTTGTACTAAAGTACACGTGGCAATAAAGGATTTAATGTACTACAAAATTTGATTTCGTTTACCTATCTGAATAAAAGACAGAATTTATGGAAGACTATGTAAATACTATACACAGAATTTTGACAATCTTATTTGAAATAGAATCAATTTGCATTTAGTATTACTAGTAGGGATATTTTCAGCAAAACCTAAGAAAATTTGAAATGTTCTTACCTCAATGTACATATTCCCATGCACTTCCGATAAGATGTGCTTCGGAATACCACTCCGTATGTGTAACCCGTCACAATTTTGAGACACCACATACTTAAGGATGCCTTCTTTGTACAACTGGTATAATGCCATGTGAGTGAGCGTGGGTTCCGCCTGACTGAGATCGTGGGACCTGAAATAAAGCGGACGTAGAAACATTACAAATAAATAAATAACTATAATACATCAATTGAAGATACGAATAGTCAGAATGTGTGAATTCCACCGAAGACCACAATCAATACTGTTTTTCTATAATATTCTGATTTCTTTACCTCAAGTCTCATTACAATCCCAGAGGCAATAGGTTGTCCAAGCACAAAAACAGTTGTACAGTCCATGTGGTCTGAATGGCTAAGCACTGACCTCTAACCTCATCTTAGTTAAGTTACCACCACTTCTTTGAATTTTACTGAATACCTTAAAGATAATAAAAACCACCAAAAATGTAGAAAGCAAGTCAGGTAGTATGTACAAAAAGCCATTACATGAACTAATGACTGTCTTTAAAACTTTTCGTATAGTGTACAAATTTGGGTGTCCAATCATTATGAAAAGTTGAGAAGGAACAGTTCGGGTTCAGGAGAGGTAAGGGCACAAGAGATGCAATTCGATTATTAAGGGAGATCGGTGAAAGGTTTATAGAAAAAGGAAAAGAGGTGTATGTGGTATTTATTGATCTAGAAAAGGCTTTTGACTGCGTGAACTGGAAATTGTTGCTGGATGTTCTAGAGGGTTGGGTTAGAAAATGAAATGAAATCAAGGAGTTTTACGTCCCACGGTTATGCCGGTTAGGCTAAAGGAGACGGTGATGATGAGTAATGAATGAAATGGTGGAATGAAGAAAGTGGGAGGAAACGGGAGAACTCCGAGAAAACCCACGCACACGGTGTTTGTCCACCACAAAGTTCACTTGGCGGGGACTGGGATCGAACCCGGGACCCCAAGCACCAGAGGTGAACGCTCTACCACTGAGCCACCGCGGCCCCAGGGTTGGGTTAGAATGGAAAAACAGAAGACTCATAAGAAACATATATGAACCAACAAGTAAGTGCTAGAATAGGGGAAGAAATGACAGCAGAATGCAATTGGAAGGAAAGTTCGACAGGGCTGTCTCTCACCAACAATATTTAATGTTTATCTAGAAGAGATGATGAAAAAGAGCCTACATAATGAAAACAACATTTCGGTAGAATGATTAGGTGTATACGATTTGCAGATGATAGGCGCTTGTTGGGGAATCTGAAGAGAAACATCAATAAGATGTAGGAAACATGAGAAAAGGCTGTAAGGAATATGGGATGAAAATAAATATTAGAAAGACAAAAGCCATGGTGATTGGAACGAAGCGGTATCGGTATCAAATATAGAAGTAGGAGAGAAAATAGAACAGGTGACTAGTTTTCGATACCTGGTGTGATACTACTACTAGTACTTGGGTAGTACTATTGGTGATAATACAAGTACAGTTGAGTTGATTTTGATTTCAACATCCCTTTCAGCATCGAGGCTACATGAGACGTGGACTTACTAATTAAGGTGGAATTCGCACCACACGAACTCCCGCCGGGAATCGAACCCGGGTCTCCTATGCCAAAGGCGCGTACAAATCGCTTAGCCACGAAGGAGCTCTGGTAGTTTAGCGAACGTGAAATAAAAGCAAGGATGAAAATGGCGAAAGGAGCCTTTAGGAGGAAGAAAAGTTTATTTTGTGGGACCTTGAATAAAAAGTTAACACAAAAAAAAACTCATAAAATGCTTCTGTGGAGTATTGTTTGTACTGTATGGGGCAGAAACATGAACATTAAACCCACGAGCACGGTGTTTATCCACCACAAAGTCTACACGGCGCGAGTTGGGATCGAACCAGGGACCCCAAGCAACGGAGGTGAACGCTCTACCACTGAGCCAGCACGCCCCCGACCTGGATTCGACTTCCGATCGTCGAATATTTTCACCATTTGAATTCAAAATCTTCTCAATTACAGAGGATAGAAAGTGTTAAAAAAAATGGAGTGTTATCTCTGTTTACCACATAGTATCTTATATTCCTATTTTATTTTTCAGACAGATTACGATAGAAAAAATTCAGTTGCTGAAGGAAGTAAATTCTGAACTCTAATTTATACATTTTCAGAAGAACGGAAATAATTCCCTACGGATCTCGTATTAAAAAGGAACTGTGGATTTATGATAGAGCGCTCATTTCGGTGAGAACATGTTTGGTTCAAATTTGTTAAGGAGATTAATATTGGTTGAAGAAAAATAGATTCAGCTGCATTCGCTGAAAAAAGAAGACAATTTTTATAATTTAAGTTTGTACATTTAGATAGTTTAGAGTTATGATTCTGTACTGGTTTCTGAGTAATAATTTCTATATGTATAAATTTATGATCGAGTATATGATTTTGTGAATAATTCTAAATATATATATATATATATATATATATATATATATATATATATATATATATATATATATATATATATATATATACACTGCAAGTAGTAATTATATTTAGAAACAATTATAAACAAAAAGCTTAGTACTCATCGCAAACCAAATAGTCATCTAAGAAGTACTTTTGCAAATTTATATTTCTATCATCAGCTTAGCAGTTCGAAAAAGAAAATTTTAAAATGGAGAAGAAACATGCATGGTGGCATGGGTAAAAAATCAGGTTAAAAGGAATAAATAAATAAATAAATAAACTGATGTAAACCACTTCTTGTCAAAGGAAAGTTGTACATATTTGTTCATCCTCACTTTTTACTCATCCATGTTTCTTCTCCATTTTTAAATTTTCTTTTTCGAACTGATAAACTATTTATTGAAATCGTAATTTCCGAAAGTACTTATTAGATGAACATTTAGTCTGCGGTAAGGAGTAAGCTTTTTATTCATATTTAACTCTTGAGCTATATATTCTATATAATTTTCATGAAGATGTTTGTAATTCAATAAGTTTTGGAAGTAGGAGAAATATTTATGGATTATGATTGTGACTGGTTATTGCTGCACGAGTTAAGTTGAGCAGAGTAAAGTTGACTTTGATATAATTTGATGTTTTTCTAGGCTTTATAGCACAAATAAATAGTTTTCTTTATTTGCTCAATAGTGTTATTCGTACAAACAGAAATGCACATGACTTAGTGAATTTAGTCGATATGACCTGATGTAAGTGATTCTGATTTTTTAACTTCTGAACTCATCTCAGCTTAAAAAAGAAAAAAAAAAGTTTGTGGGGAATAATATTCTTAATATTACCCAATATATTTTTTTCCCCGTTACATTTCAGAATGTTACTTCGCAGAAGAAAGAAAGAGTTCCTCCCTCGGATGAATGTGGAATAAAGGATGAGTTGCCTGAATCCTTGAATTTTTCTTTCTTTTAAGGCTATCCCGGCTAGGTTAAAGGAGACCATGATAATAATAATGAAGGAAATGGTGGAATGAAGAAAATGGAAGAAACGGAAGAACTCCAAGAAAACCCACGCGCACAGTGTTTGTCCATCACAAAGCTCACTTGGGAGCGAGGTGGGATCGAATCAAGGACAACATGCACCAGAGGTGAACATCCTACCACAAAGCCGCCACTCCTCACCCTGAATCCTTGGAAAACCAGAACACTGCAACCTGTTTCCGCCAGTCCAGGCACCTCGTCCTTCATCCCACATGACTCGAGCACCGAATATCTTCACTTAGCTGTGATTAAGAAAGCTCGTCCGCTATTACTATGGATCTATATTATTCGAAGTTTTCAGCAGGTTATTAATCGAAATTTGCAATATTTCACAATTTAAATTAAACTTCGAACCGCATATTAAAACGATATCAATAATTATTTGCAATAAATATTGATTACTACCTACTACGTAAATGGTGTTTTATTATATTTTAATTACTGCACGACTATCTGGAATCAGATAATTTACGTCAGAAGGAAACAGAATGAATGAGGGAAGCATTCCGTTACAATTTCTTAATTTAAAAGATTGATTGTACAAAAAGTGTTCTCAATATGAAATAAATTTTTCTTCATAACTTTTGTTCAAAGTTTCAGAACCAACAAATGTTGCTTAACACTCTTACAGACAAAATAAGGTATTTGAGATTAAGAAATGTTTAAACTTTATAATTCTTGTACGCAGTAGTCTTTTTGGCATTCAAAAAGTTGAACTACAGGGAATAACATTCACTAGAAATATATGTGCTGAAAAGAAGAAAAAAGGATTGTACTAAAAAAAAAAGTAATATCTTAATATTCTTAAATATATCCTGCTGTAAAATGGAAGTTTCTATCTGATTTAAAACGATATTGGATATTGGGGATAGTGTGTTGCCCATGGCTAAAGACACAAGACACAATTTTGTGGTAAATAAAGATTCGCAATTTCGTTATAAAAAATACGCGTACAGCGGGATAAAATCGTGAATAAAAATTCAATGTAAGAATACCATTTTCCTTGGCAATTACAATTTGTTACCTTTTATTTCACCTTAATTTCCACTTATCAATCACCATGATATGAGCTTATGCATGACTATATCAAACAATATTTGAGTTTTTAAAAAAATACCACTAACCATCCTCATTGAATAAAGAAAGAAAAAAAAAAAAACACAGAGAACATTAATAGAAAAAAATAACTTTGGTGTTCACAGTTTATTTATGCAAATAACACTTAAGCATTGTTTCAATGTTTTCTGGTGTTAAATTTGTTCTTTTGTCGGCAAGTATGGCATTGTAAGAAGAGAGAGCCCTCTCCACATCAACATTTGAAACTGATATGTACACTCATGTCCAAAACGATTGTCGCATATCTATAACTGTCTTTTTGTAAGACAATTTGATAATGCTTTTGTAGGATACTTTTAGTACTGATACTATGTGTATAATCGGGAAATGAATATTTGTGGTAAATTTCATATGGAAGGAATTATAAATATAAAAATTAGTACGAGTGAAACAAAATGTTGCTAAATGGACAAGAAAGTTTTATTTTCGTTTTATTGTTCTTATTTACTGTTCTTTTGACATGAAATGTGTCACATACATCTCTTTGCCGATTATACACATACTAAAAATCTAAGAAATATGGGGCAAATTCGTTACCAAATTATATTCCTACAACAACATATAGACATGCGACAATAATTTTGGACAGGAGTGTACATTAGTTGGAGACACCTTCCAGCGATTTCTGAATGCTCATTTAACATACCGCGCAACACTCCTTCCACACTATCCACTTCACCCGTAGATACCGTTTGGAGCTCGCATGTAAAATTTCAAAAATTCATGGTGATCTGTTTTTTCAAAAATGAGAATTTTCATCACATTGCCTTGAAAAATTGTCACTTTTGAGTAAATTTCGTGGAATATCGGGACTTGTCGCAAATTTCGCTAATTCGACAGAATTTCGCGTTTAATCGCGAGCGTTATATGGCCTAACAAATGGTGAAAAAGTATGTATTTTAGGTACACAACGTTTTCGCACAAAACTGATACATTTCGCGTTTTCGTGTGTCATCAAAAAATCGTGTCTCTACCCATGGCTACACCATCATTCTGGGAAAAGTAATGATTTTCAAATTGAAATACATTGGTTCTTAAACAAATCTCAAGCAATTGAAATAAAAAATGAGATTCATAGGCAGATGCGCCATTTTGTTATAACGATACGATCATAATGATGTTATCAATGATCAGAGGCGCAATATCATAATGATGTAATAATATTATCAATCTGTACTTGTTTTATAAATATGATCAGAGGCGCAATAAGTGAGCAGGAATATATATATTGAAAAAGAAAAAGTTGTGTTGATTAGGTTGTCATGGATATATAGTAGGTTGTCAAGAAGGTATGATTGTTATGAAGACAAATATTTTGTGATGTGGATACTTGTAGTCATCTTCCAGAATAAAAGAAGTGTTAAGATCTTCCACACAGCAGCAAATGGTAAAACTTATTATTTATTAATATAATTACATATAGTTAAATGTAAAAATATCGATCACGTTATACGTGAATAGAGATTTCGTTATATTGTAATAACTAAGATCATGTACCATTAATAGTTCCAACGATGGACGGGTACATATCAACAACGTCTATGGATGCATGTAAAATAGCATTAGCATTTAGAGTGATGATAACTGTTATTTAACGTGGAGACTATTTTTTTACAACATATTTAAAATCAATGTTGTAATCACTAAGTTTTTTGTATAACCATTTACATAGTGAGTAAGCTGGATAGTTGAAACTGATATGATCGAACAACGGGAATGTCGGGCTTGTGCACTTGCGAAGGCCATAAATAATGGGAAGGCAAGGTATATGTATTTTTATTTTATCTTTTTCAGAGTCAGTCAACAGTGGAGAAAAATCAATTATCAACTTACCGTTTTTATGACCTGTGCCATTAGATTGCGCGGATATGAAACAAAATTGCATTTCTTGGCTATTTTGAAAATACCGGAAGCGTATCTATTTCGATATAATTACATATTGATTTCCTTTGTCGGCCTTTAAACACCAAATTTCATGCTTGTTAAGAAATTTTATAAATCGTGTAACAAGCCCTTGCACATAACCTGATTTTGAACATGGATCTGTTTTTCTGTATGAGTACAAAAATGTGTTGATATTCGGTAAACATTCATTTCTAATAGATTGTGCGGAATTAATATCGGGTGCTTTATCAAAGGAACAAATTATCTCTTCTAATGAAATGGAAAGTGGAAGATAACTGAATTTTAAACCTAACCCCAAAATTATTAATTTGTGAATGTCCAAAAGATCTCAATAACGAAATAGTTTTTATATAAAATAATACCCTCCCCCCCACAAAAAAAAAAAAAAAAAAAAAAGTTAGAAGTTGTGTGTACTTTACAAAAGTGATTTAATCACACATGCAGATCGGTGCAAGCCCCTAAAACAGTTATTTCCAAAGAAGCAGAAAAGGATAGGAATTCCACAATTATCGACAGAAATTCAGCATATTCTTGCAAAACATAACATATCTGCTTCCAGTATCTTCCCCCCCCCCCTTTCCAAAAAAAAGTTTAGAAAAACATCGTACCGGTTTTAAAAGTTATTTTGTTTATCCACTAAATAGGCCATGTATTTATCGTATTCAATGTGAATGTGATTTCGTTCATGTGATAGGTTAAAAAAAATCTTTATTCATCAATATATCCCGGCTTTATATCTGGATTTTGGCAACATTGATATAATCTGGTTACTTACCTTTGAGGTATATTTTAGATCTGATAACAGTAACGTAACATAGACACCGCGGTTTTTTCATATCAGCTCTTTTTTTTCGCAATTTGCTCTGCTCGTGGTTTATAGTACTCATCTCTTACGTTACATTTATTTGATGTTATGTATTCCTTTTTCCATACTAGATTTCTCTCACCCGTTTTTCATCCTTGTTACTTTACCACTGAAGATGAAACTAGCTTGTTCCGATACGTTTGGAGAGTATTTAGTTTTCCCACGGGAGGATTTATTGGTAAATAACCAATTTTTTGTTAATTTGTATCATCCTCTCATGCGCCTACATAATTTTACGTGTAACTTCTCTTTAACTAACATTTCCCATTTCGGACAAATAATCATATTCCATCGGTGCCCGTTATTCAGAGGTTTCACTGCATTACGATAAGAGATTCCTATCTTTATATAACATCTTCAGCAAGCTACCACAGAGAGCTTGAAAAGATCCATCATTTCAAGGGTAATTGGGAAGTATTTTGACGAGACGCTTACTGCACAAAGACATCAGGTCAAGAACTACCATAGCCAATGAAGTATTCAACAAGAAAAGATCACTTTTAGCTAGTAGACTTAATACTGGACTAAGATGTTGGTCAAGTGCTATGCATAGAGCACTGGACTGTATGGTTCAGGGACTTGGACATTATGGAAGTTAGAGAAGAAATATTTAAAGACTTTGAGATGTGGTGTTGGAGGAAGAAGAAGATAAAATGGACGGACAGAAAAATGAAATGAAATCTTTGAGCTTTACGTCCCACGATTATGCCGGTTAGGCTAAAGGAGACGGTGATGATGAGTAATGAATGAAATGGTAGAATGAAGAAAGTGGGAGGAAACGGGAGAATCACGAGAAAACACACGCATACGGCATTTGTCCACCACAAAGTCCACTTGGCGGGGGCTGGGATCGATGGATAATAATGGTGGCATGGTGAAACCAGCCCGAGAAACCCATGCATACGATGTTTGTCCACCACAAAACGCACTTGGCGGGGGCTGGAATCGAACCCGGGACCCCAAGCACCAGAGGTGAACGCTCTACCACTGAGCCACCGAGGCCCCTATTGGACGGACAGAGTAACAAACGAAGATGTTTCAAAGCGGATAGGAGAGAAGAGGACACTTTCAGAAAGCATTCTATGTAGGAAAGCCAATTGGATTGGATACATGTTACGAAGAAATTGTCTTCTTCATACCGCCATAGAAGGAAAGATGGAAGGAAAGCGAGAAATAGGAAGGATAAAAACACAACCGATCAATGATTTGAAAAATAAAAGAAAATATTACAAGTTAAAAGAGGAGGCTGTAGATTGAAGATTGTAGATTGTGGAAGAAACATTTTCAGGTCCAAACATTTAAATAAATAAATAAATAATAAGAAAAAATACTCATTAGTCCCAGGACTTGCCGAAAGGCAGAATACTTAATAACACGAGAGCAGTACAGATTAAATATTGCTAAAAGAACACATGTTTTAGCATTACCCAATATTTTTCCCCTGCTGCAGCAGAGTCCATATCCCATTTGAGCCCCGGTAGTCTGGAATCCTAGCGGCAGTGCTAATGCCAGCTCCCGTGTAGACAACCAAATACTTGGAATCTCGAATGGCAGCCGAAAGAATTTTGCATTTCTCTTTCAATAGTCCTGGCGGATCCTCCACTTCCTTCAGTCGCTCCTTCACCTTTTCCCTTTTCTGGATTCTGTCAACGAAAGAGAAACAAAAACACAATATATTAGAATACTTCAAAATAATAAATACTAAATTTATTTCTAAAACATGATCACCATGCGCTCAAATCGCAATGCTTATTTGTTATGAAGTCAATATGGCAATTTATAAAATTACAACATTGAACGAAAGTCCACACAAATTTGAAAGAAACTCTTTTTAAAGCATTTTTTCTTTGTGTCACAGCAAACAGTAACCAGAACGAAAAAATGTCTTATTTTAATTTGTAGACTTGTTTCTAATTATTTACGTACTTTACACATTTTACGTGTCACGTAGAAAACCTTTTTTCTTTAAGTGTAATTACCCAACCATGGCTCTACTACTACTTCTGGTTACAATATTAATTTGAGAAAATATCACACCGTACAAACAAACCAAATTCCTTTACGTGGATTTTATTATATCGGGTGTTCTAAAAAAAACAGCGCCCACGGGCTACAGAGCACTATTCTGCAAGTCAAATTACAGTGAAATATATATATGATTGTGTAGCTTTCGGGACGCGAATTACACCATATGGGAACATCGCAGATAAAGAACCATAGATTAGATCTACAAATCAATCAAATAATTATATCGATTCTTGCCAGATGATAGTTAAAGTCAACACATGCCGATACTAGCACCACCTATTAGCGCAACACTCAATTAGGCCTACCTGTTTGATGGATTTGTAGAGTAATACTAATGGTTCCAAGTTAATATGCGATGTTGCAACATAGTAAAACTTTTGATTCTCTACGGCGGCTGAAGGAGCCTCGAAGAGTATACATTATATAGCATCTTCCCTTTATTTTGACCTGTAGAATAACGCTCTGTCTTCCGTGGGAGCCATTTTTTTTTTTTTTTTTTTTTTTTTAATATTCATAAATATTTCGTTTACACGACCAGCGATTTTCATTTTGTATTACAAGCGTAGGAATGTCAGGTCAGAAGATAACATCCTCTAGATAGTTCCAATTTTGTCACTTCCCTTCCATCAACTACGTTTATTTGTAAAGTGAAATAAAACATACGTGAAATAAGCGAGACTTAGAACCAATGTTTCTCAGCTACGTAAGACCCAAGTTCGTGCTCATAAATAGGAGTTATAAGTACACGGAAAATTTTATAACTACTGAAATTAAAAGATTTATGATATTCAAAAGAAGTTAATGAACGAGATGTAGTTCCACAGATAACTTTAATTTTCTAAAAGGATCGGTGCTGCTGCTGAGAGGGTCCATGACATTTGGGCCCAAAACCTTTTATCCCAATAGATTTATCTACCTACATGTTAGGTAGGTATTTCATAACTAGAGCCCGGATGAGGCACTAAAGTATAAAAATAGGAACTGGAAACTTCGAAAAACTTCCATAGATAATTTTGCAAAAACTAAAAATAACATCTTGAGCACAGCAAAGTTTCTGCACATCATGCACAATTTTTCTCTATCAGTTGAAAAGAAATGGGAAGGAACTGCAGCAGAGTTTCGACTATCCGCATCGCTAGTATTCGGTTTCCGTCCTATGCGACTTAGTTTTAAAAAAATATTTCTTTTTAACAAAATAAGAGATGTAATTTGTGTAAAAATATACATTTTTCATTATTGTTTAGTTATTTAAAATATGTATACTACATTCATGTAAAATATGTATACTATGTATATATTCATACTACACTGTGAAGTTGATTTTTGAATAAGATATTATAAAATTTATTTTAAAATGTGAACAATACTGTATATTATAAAGGTAACTTCACAGATGTTTATTTTGGGGTGACATTTTAGCACCTATAGCAAATTTTATTTTAGCCCAATACAGATTCATACTGAAAAAATTTCTGCAGGTCATGGTGTCCAATTTTCCTTAAATTAGAATGTATCATTCTAGAAACAAAATAATTAGACCCGTATTTTTTTTTTCCTTCTGCATTATACAAAAAAATAAACCAAGCATTTAATGCAACTGAGTCTTTCAGTGACTGTTTAGCATAGGCCATACTATAACATAAGGAAATTTAAGAGTTTTTGAAGATAGCTTTTTTAAAAAAAAGAAAATTGGGGTTAAATTTCAACTTTCTGAATTTTTTAAATTTTAAGTTGTGCAGATATTTTTATGACGTAGTTTTTGATA
Organism: Thermobia domestica; assembly: GCF_964235325.1. Classification (NCBI taxonomy): domain Eukaryota; kingdom Metazoa; phylum Arthropoda; class Insecta; order Zygentoma; family Lepismatidae; genus Thermobia; species Thermobia domestica. The sequence goes on from NC_137464.1 coordinate 258,619,909, forward strand.
TTAGTGCCTATTTACAAGGCTTTTAGTGCGTAAACATTCGAGTTCTAGTTATGAAATGCATTATATAACCTATTTAAGTAGATTAACCTATTTAGACATACGGCTTTGCGCCCAAACGCCCTGCTCTGTGCTGAGAAAGGCAACAACCTTTAGTCGAAACGTTCTCAGTTGGATAAAGTCTAGATTAATAAAATAACACAGCTTACCTTTACACTAGTGGTTCCCTTCATTTTAGTTCACGTTAATATTTCAACTCGCTCGGAAGTCATCTTCATGACCATTTGCTACCGATTTCCTGGCTGGTATGGTGGCTCAGTGGTAGAGCTCTCATCTTTGGTGCATTAGGTCCTTGGTTCGATCCCGCTAAATAAGTTTGTGGTCGACAACATAGTTTCTATAGGTTTTTTCCGGGTAGTTCCGTTTCCTTCCACATTTTCATTCCACCAATTCTTTCATCATCATTTACATGTTTTAATCGTCCGTCTTCTTTAGCACAAAGGGAATAATGGTGGGACGTTAAACTGAAATATTTCATTTCATTTCTGCAGGCTGGAATTCCTAGAATACCATCAATGACTGCTTATATAATTTCCGTATTCCCGGACTATACTAGATTTGTAGAATAATTATTACATTTTTAACACTTCTTATTCAAGTATTCCGTCCACTAGCACACGAATAAAGAACTGCTATATTAATGGTTTTTGCTTCAAATGTTATTTCTTGATATTAATTTTTACTTGTCATTTTGTTTCCGTGTATACTTTACTCACTGTAATCAATAAACTCTTAATATATATATATATTTACAACTAAAGTCTTTCCAGCCTTAGAACAAAGTAGACGTAAACAAAGCGAAATGTATTACTCCGCGGCTCACACGTGCTTCGGCTGCGCGAGACGTGAACAGTAAGATCGTCTGCTAGCTTACTGTCATCGCATAATTTTCAAAAGTGTAAGGCTATGGTTGGTTTGTAAATAATTAACGCACTGACACTGACTACTGTTATGTTGGAAATACCTATTTTCTTAAATCGTTATATAAACGAGATTGCCTCTGTTCCTGTTGTTCTCTTTTGTGTTTTATAACACGAGAGGAAGGTGGATTATCGTAACACTTTTTCGCCATAGAACTCTCTGCATTCTACAATTTCAAATGAGTGGGGTCGGCACGCGAACGCATGTGAGCGTGTGTCCTCCCTCACTCCCATTCCATTTGTTTAAATTCCCCACTCAGCTTCATCTGAAGTGGAATAAGGCTTTATACACAATACGTTGACGCAAACCTTATATTATGGTGCTGTCTTTTTCAACGTGTTGGCAACGCTTTGCCGTGGTGACTTGCATTACGTGCTCAAGAAACAAAGAGATGTGAAGTGGTTATGATGTTATAAAAAGTAGTTCAGTGAAACTCAATGCAATCGACGTTTATTCCTACTGTTTTTGGTACTTTCATTGCGTTATTTTAATGGCAAACAAGTATAAAACTCATTGATGTGCATATTACCTATAAAAGAATATTTTGCATTAATATTTTAATATTTCTCCTTGTCATTAATAGGCGTAGGAACATAGACTCTTTGTGCTGAAGGCGCGAAGATTGGCATTGGGGCGACACCATGGTTCACATAAGCAAGCGTGTATATTAATTCTGAAGGAAATCCGTGACAAAATTTATAATCCTTCACGCTGTAGCAAAATCTGTCGTATAAACAATTTCTTAAGTTAGTAAAGTTTCACGGAGTTTTTTTTTTTTTTTTTTTTTTTTTTTTTTTTTTTTTTAGTGAATGCCAACACATATAAATGAAATAATACAATTTAGCTTGAGACGACGAGATCATACATTGTGAAATCAATTGCGATGGCAGTGTAAAATGAACGAACCAACTTGAAAATAGAGTGTGAACAATGTATGTGATTAAACGAAGAATCCTCCACGGAGTGGTGAAACTAATGATATAAATATCTCCTACCGTCAAAGCAGTTTGACAATATTATCATTCCAGCGAAAATTAGAAAGATATCTGACAAAAGCACGATTCAGTTGTAACTTAGTGATTATACATCATAGATATCTATTACGCACTAGCTCACAGTGAATTGCCCCAATATTAATGAAAATATAGTGAAAGATTTGTAGCGATAGAAATTTATTAGTGTTACTATAAATTAATCGTATCTCAAATGATTTCATCTTAAATTCTCCAAGCAAGAGGTGCAAGGTAATGCAATCGAGAAGGAGGCTGAAATTCATCATCGTCGGAATTAATCCTTCGTCATTTTTTTTAATTTTTTATTATACATCAAAATGGGCTAGAAGGTTTTGAAAATATATCGAAATAAATTTATCAATAGAAATATATTGATGAAAGGTGCACGTAAGTAAATAGAACATGTGAATTACTTTTTGATCAAATAAAATTTACCCTATGTATTTGTTTTGTTTTCAGTTATCTTTTCCATGTTTCTTACATGAATCACCACAGGAATTCTTAGTATTATGTACAGGTATTTACGTATACTCTGCAAGCATAAAGGATTGACGCGTCGAGGATGGTGGGTATGCGGGAGTGCAACCTCAGTGTGAGTTTATTTTGGTTTGTGATTTAGTTAGGAGGCTTGCATGATTTACACTCTAACCACTATCACCTGCAGAGTGAAGTACTTGTTCCTTCTAACCACTAAGTCCGCTTTAAATACAAAAATAAATAGCCCGAACATTGGAAAGCGAACCCGGCCGGTCATACGCATGCGCAGTAAATACTATATGTTCAAATATGAGTGAGGTTGAAATAAAGCTACATCTGTTGTTAAATATTATATATATTGCGTTTCTTATCACAAAATGCAGGATAAATTCAGATATCTTTATTTGAAATTATTATCTTACTAGGGATTATATTGCGGTTGGATATTAGTGCAGTGAGAACAACCACCAATCACTGGTTATCGACCCACTGGTAGTCAGGTGGGTTTGTTTACATCTATTTTTTTCTAAGGCTGGCAACCGAGTATGTACAAATTTCTCATTTCGTGTTTAAATATTCTTCTCTATTCGTTCAAAAACATGACAAGAAAAATGTCCAGACAGCATTTAACTTCGTGTGTATCACTGTATTCAGACCAAGATTTTTGTCAACTCTAAAAACTGTAATAAGTCTTGGATTTGACAATTAAAAAACCTGACAATAAACCTGTAAAACTTTGTACCATGAAAATAAGCTCTTAAATTTGTGTTTTTCTTTTGATTTGATATTATATAATTCCATCTATGATCAAGATTTCCAACATTTAAGTCGAGTTTTGGGCTTTTCTTAATAATAACAAAAAGTTTAGGAAAACCAAAAATGAATCAAAAGATTGTCATCTTGGCCAATAATTAATTTTTGGATCAGGGGCCACAAAAGTTTTGAACAGCCCCTAAATCAATTTTTCGTATTTTCTACGGAATAAACACACCATACTGATTTAAATGATAGTTTGGGTTTGGCTACACCATATGTAGTTCTCCAGATATAAGGCGTATAAGAAAATTTTTGACTGAAATATATTGGATCAGGGGTCACACAATTTTTGAACGGCCCCTAAATCGAGTTTTCGTATTTTCTACGGAATAAGCACATCGTACTGAATGATAGTTTAGATTTGGCTACACTATATATAGTTCTCTAAATATAAGGCCTACAAAAAATTTTTGAAATATATTGGATCTTTTGATTAAAAAAAAAAATCTTTTGGTGCTGCTGGAGCAAGAATGTAGAACTCCCACGTTTTCAATTTTGTGCTCTGACTTCTGTGGATGTTTCTGTAAGTCTCAAGTGAAGAGATGTGCTCCTCTTAGTCTATTTCTGGTAGAAATCATTTTTGTCATTCCTATGTAGGACTCAATACAAGTGCACATTGCAGCATAGTCCACGATTTCGGGATTCATTTTCTTACAGGGCTTACATAGGAAGACAATTATGATATTAAAGGAGCCTTCAAAAAGGTAACAAAATATTTCAAACATAACACTCGAGCAAGTCCAAATATTTACATAAACTAGTAGAAGAGGACCATGGGTGCAAAGGTAAGCTTTCATATCGTAACTATATATAAAACTACATGAACTGACATAAAATAACTAGTACTTCCGGTTGACGTGGAAAGTTGAAATTTGACATGATTTCAGACTAACCCACAGGAAAATTGCCAAAAGTGAATATTTTTAATTTTTAGGGGGTATAAAGCGGGGATGAAGAAATTAATAATGTTATTTAAATGGACCTTTTTTTGGCGGGGGGGATCTATAACCTCAAGTTTTAGGTATTTGGAATTGGAATAAAAGGTTTAAATTCGGTATGCTTGAACGTTTTATTTATTTACTGGATTATTTACCAAAATCACTAAAAATAATAATTTCCAACTTTAGAGTGGTTTTATGAGGAACCGAAAATTCTTTCCCATGTTATTTATATGAGACACCATCTACATCCCATAATGTTTAGGCACTTTCGGATTAGAATGATGAAATTTGGCATGATTATAGCCTTCCGGGACTAACCCACAGGAAAATTACCAAAAGTGAATATTTTTAGTTTTTAAGAGGTCTAAAGGGGAATGAAGAAATTCCCATGTTATTTAAATGGGCGTTTTCTTGGGATACAAAATCTTATATTTCAGATAGTTGAAAGAGGAAAAGAATCTTGAAATTCGGTAGAATTGTGGATTTAACAAGTGCGAGCTCGCAGGCCGAGCAAACGCAGGGGTCTGGAGGCGAAGCGCCCAGCTAAACAAAGGTTTGTTGTGATAAACTCATTTGTGCATTATTTTTGGTGTATCCAATTCAGACAATTTAGTTCCTTTTTATTTTAAAAAGACTGCTATATTTGCACCAGCGCTATGCATTCTCGCACGGATAGCAACATCCAGCAGACGATGCAGCCGACGGCCTTGGCAACCAACGTCAACCAATCACAGTCCTATCTGCGATTACGTCATCTGGTAGGGGTAGCTCGCGCAAACAGCGAGAACAAGAGAGAAACCACGGGAAGCAGCCACCATTCGGCGCCGGAAAGAAAAAGCATAAGAAACCTTTTCGAACATCTCTGCAATAGGAAAAAATGTGCTAGAAATATCAAATCAATGCATCCATTCATATATACGTGTATGTAGAACATCCATACCAATTATTGTAATAATACTAATCCCTTTCTAATTTGAGAGTATGTAAGTATGTTATTTTAGTAAATATAAACTTCTATTCGTGTGTTTCATTTACGATAGATGTGTATGGAAAAGTACTGCCTCATGTTCTTTGCCTTGTCTTGCATGGTGCAATATATTGATATAAGTAAATTTTTAGACTGTTCAATTAATTTTCATGTTAAATGATGCTGAAGTTTTGTTTTGTCTATCAATTTAAAGTTATTATTTGAATTTTCACCTATGTGTAGTTAGCGGTGGAAGAAGCTATCGTTTGTGATAACTTGTTTCTTCGTTAATGCTCGGAACAAAAATTCAATTAATGACTATCTAATGTAATGTTTGCTCTACTTGGATTACCATCCTATGGAGTAAATGTCACGTAGTTTTGTTATTATTATAAGATGCACCCACACCGTCTATCAGGAAATATGAAGCCAAGATGTTTGTATAGTTTATAACTCACCTTTCCTAATTTCATCCTAAGCCCAGTCCAGATCTTATAGTACCTATAAATTCAGAAGAAAGTATCAGCAAAAAAAAAACTTTAGGATTTAGGAATTAGATTTCTGGGCTTTCAGCACCTATGGCCATGTTAACTCGTCACATATGAGGGATAACGTCCCTCGGCGATCACACTTTCCGGCTAAAGGGAAGGAAGAAAGGACTGAGGAAGGAGGGAAATGGCCTGGGACCTATACGTTATGTACCACCCCGGCATTTGCCTGGTGTAAATGAGGAAAACCTTATTCAGGATGGCTGGCCTGAAAAAGCTGTCAAATCTTTTTGATCGAGTGTCCCCATCGGGAATCTATCAAAACTTCAGTCCTCAAGAAAAATAAGGTCGTGTAAAGTTAGAAGGCAAATAAAATTATGTGTCTTTTGCACAATATTCTCACCTTTCTAGGTATAAAATAATTTTATAAAGCGTGAATATCTACCTTTTCGTGACTTCTTCCACGAGCTCCGAACATGTTTGCAAAAACTGTTTATCTTCATCCGTTCTGGCATCTTCTGGTTTCTGTAGAATAGCTGAGATCTGAAAAGACAAAAATAAGTTGAATGCCTTCTACCATTTGCTCTCTTCAAATGTAATTTAATTGAAAGGACTCGAATACTGCTCATTCCAGTTTTAAACAACTGAGTAACGTAGTTAGGGAGAGTGCAATGTAGCTAATTCACTCAAATCAACTGATTCTTAAGGAATCAGCTGCCCAGAAATAAACAATGAATGACGAATATAGAAAGAACAATATATAAACCCTTTACGATCCTGGCTTTTCAAAGTAAATTTTAGACTTTCAATCAAGCCGCTACTACTTCACTGTTATATATCGTAGGATTATGGTTCATACTTTTTTTTTTCCACAATAGAGCAACCTTTCCAACGGTACTACTTGTTGTCCGTATCATACACCTGAAACGGGAAAATCGGGAGCTTTTCCGAAAACAACTTTTTTCAAAAATTCTGCGTCCGGGCCTATGTTGATGTAGGGATCTCAAAATCACTGGGAAAATATGCAGTTGCGTACACAATGCATGTGCAAAATTACAATGTGAGATCTTCAAAATTACTTTTTTTTTTTTTTGAAAATCTCAACACGACGTTATGTAAAATTTTTCTAAAACAAGACTACTGTCACCGGATCATGGTTCATACCTCATTCTCTTCAGAATAAAGCAACCTTTCAAGGAATACCACTCGCATGCCCATATAATACACCAGAAACGGGAAAATCCGGGAAATTTTTCAAAAAAAAAAAAAAGTTTTGAAACCTTTGGTGCCCTCCGGTCCGGGTTGACGTAGAGATCTTAAAAAAAAAAAAAAAAAAAAAAAATAGTTACAGGTGTATACAATGCGTATACGAAATTTCAATGTGATACCTTAAAAGCTAAGGGCGCGAAAAGATTTTAAAAAATGCCTCAAGGAAAAAATGTGATGTCCCGCCCCCGTCCCCACTTGGCGCCACCAAGTTGACCCTCTGGTTCCAGAACCCATCTGGGGTGCTCTTTGGTCCAAGTCTGACTTGACCAATAATAATAAAATAAAATAAATAAATAAATAATAATAAAAAAACAAAGCTTTAAATGCGTTATAGCACCTAAAAAAGGCAGTTAAAGACAACACTGCTTTATGGTACGAAAACGTACCATGGATCGTAAAAGGGTTAACACCTATGGCCTGAGCGGGATCAGAACTTATGTAGATGTTGGTGTTCGAAAACAAACGCTGACTGTTGTGTGGGTCATTTTAACGCAACTTTTGCATTCTCATTCATTAAATGAGTGTTCTCTGACACTTTCTTCGGTAACGTGTAAAAGCTGCTAAACTACACGCTTTGATATGGTTCCTCCCTTCCTGCGGAATTTTTCTGTAATCTCACTACTTACAAGCTGTAGGTTTTTTTTTTTTTTTTTTTTTCGCTTTTTGGAAAAGTGTGTTGTACAAATCTTAGATCTTTATTCTTCTTTGAATTAAGCAAACACGAAATATATCTCAGATAACTGTTAATCACATCTTACTATCTACATGAACGCATGTACTAGCAAATACAAGTAGCCTACATCAACTGAAATCAATTCTCTATACGGGTACAACAAGGTGGTATTCTATCACCATATCTTTTTATAATATAGATGGATAATATAATTAACAACAACAATATTTTTAACACTTATCCATATGCGATCTAGTGACAGAAGCATTATGAAATGAAATCTTTGAATTTAATATTCCACGATTATGCAATTTAGGCTAAAGAAAGGCGAACTGTTAAGACAAGTGAATGAGGATAGAGGGATCGGTGGAATGAGAAAGTGGGAGGAAACGAGAGTACCCCGAGAAAACCCACAGACACGATGTTGTCCAGCACAAACCTACTTGGTCGGAAATCGAACCAGGGATCCCACGTATGCAGTGGTAAGCGCTCTACCACTGAGCCATCGTTTCCCCCTACAGATGCATTATGAATTATCATCTGCAATATATCAGATGCATTATGAATTATCATCTGCGATATATCAGATGCACCTACAATATATCAGATGCATTATGAATTATCATCTGCAATATATCAGATGCATTATGAATTATCATCTGCAATATATCAGATGCATTATGAATTATCATCTGCGATATATCAGATGCACCTACAATATATCAGATGCATTATGAATTATCATCTGCAATATATCAGATGCATTATGAATTATCATCTGCGATATATCAGATGCACCTACAATATATCAGATGCATTATGAATTATCATCTGCAATATATCAGATGCATTATGAATTATCATCTGCGATATATCAGATGCACCTACAATATATCAGATGCATTATGAATTATCATCTGCGATATATCAGATGCACCTACAATATATCAGATGCATTATGAATTATCATCTGCAATATATCAGATGCATTATGAATTATCATCTGCGATATATCAGATGCACCTACAATATATCAGATGCATTATGAATTATCATCTGCAATATATCAGATGCATTATGAATTATCATCTGCAATATATCAGATGCATTATGAATTATCATCTGCGATATATCAGATGCACCTACAATATATCAGATGCATTATGAATTATCATCTGCAATATATCAGATGCATTATGAATTATCATCTGCGATATATCAGATGCACCTACAATATATCAGATGCATTATGAATTATCATCTGCAATATATCAGATGCATTATGAATTATCATCTGCGATATATCAGATGCACCTACAATATATCAGATGCATTATGAATTATCATCTGCAATATATCAGATGCATTATGAATTATCATCTGCAATATATCAGATGCATTATGAATTATCATCTGCAATATATCAGATGCACCTACAATATATCAGATGCATTATGAATTATCATCTGCAATATATCAGATGCATTATGAATTATCATCTGCAATATATCAGATGCATTATGAATTATCATCTGCAATATATCAGATGCACCTACAATATATCAGATGCATTATGAATTATCATCTGCAATATATCAGATGCATTATGAATTATCATCTGCGATATATCAGATGCACCTACAATATATCAGATGCATTATGAATTATCATCTGCAATATATCAGATGCATTATGAATTATCATCTGCAATATATCAGATGCATTATGAATTATCATCTGCAATATATCAGATGCATTATGAATTATCATCTGCGATATATCAGATGCACCTACAATATATCAGATGCATTATGAATTATCATCTGCAATATATCAGATGCATTATGAATTATCATCTGCAATATATCAGATGCACCTACAATATATCAGATGCATTATGAATTATCATCTGCAATATATCAGATGGATCTGCAAGATATCAGATGCATTATGAATTATCATCTGCAATATATCAGATGCATTATGAATTATCATCTGCAATATATCAGATGCATTATGAATTATCATCTGCAATATATCAGATGCACCTACAATATATCAGATGCATTATGAATTATCATCTGCAATATATCAGATGGATCTGCAAGATATCAGATGCATTATGAATTATCATCTGCAATATATCAGATGCATTATGAATTATCATCTGCAATATATCAGATGCATTATGAATTATCATCTGCAATATATCAGATGGATCTGCAAGATATCAGATGCATTATGAATTATCATCTGCAATATATCAGATGCATTATGAATTATCATCTGCAATATATCAGATGGATCTGCAAGATATCAGATGCATTATGAATTATCATCTGCAATATATCAGATGCATTATGAATTATCATCTGCAATATATCAGATGCATTATGAATTATCTGATATGCAATATATCAGATGAGGAGGAAGAATTATCTTCTGCAATATATCAGATGAGAAGGAAGAATTATCATCTGCAATATACCAGATGCATTATGAATTATCATCTGCAATTGACAACTCACTCTTCCTCCTCAAGCAGGGACCATTTGTAAATGCACATCCTCTTATTTCTTTATTCCCATAGTGTTACATTGTTAATTCTTTCAAGTACATTCTTGTTGAACTTGAGAGGAAAAAATGAAAGAAACGAAACTAGTAATTCGCAAAGAAACGTAAAAAGTAATCAACCTCAGTGTATGGTTGATTATTTTCTACTGTGCCTGTTGTTTTGAATGGTTGCTAAACATGGTCGCTTACTCTGAGGGTAGAACGTAGGCTGAAAGTATTTGAGAATAAAATTCTAAGACAAATTCTTAGAATAAAATTCTAAGACAAACATTCGGATCCAAGTGGAACGGGAATCAGGAATGGCGGGAATTTCATACATAATTTATACGTTTACCAAACATTGGTAGGGTCATCAAGTCTAGGAGGGTCAGGTGGGCAAGTCATGTAGCCAGAATGGAAGAACGCAGAAACGCTTTCAAAATTTTAACTCGAAATCCATTCGGAAAACGACCATCAGAAAGACCTAGACGCAAACGTGAGGACAATGTTAACATGACTTTCAGAAATAGGAATACGAAGCGGAAACTGGATCCAATTATCTAAAGACAGAAGTCAATGGAAAGCTTTTGTGAACGCGGCATTGAACCTCTGTTCCATAGGCCATAGAGTTAGGTAATCATTCTTTACAAATGAAGGGTAAGGGTAAAAAACAAGGAATGTCCATGTGTGTGCTTTATCGGGTACTTTGTCCTATCTGTTGGTGACTCTTGGTACTATTTGACTGTATATGTATGCCTGCGTAGATGTAAAAATATCCATGTAAAAAAGAGCAAAAGATTTGACTAACCCTATACGGTACTTTTTTTTACGTGCTTTTCAATATTAAAACGCCGTTTTCTCGAAAACAGTTTTGTGACCTTCTTTTTTCCCCCTTACCCTTCAAATTGATATTGCAGACGGTTTCGATGAATTAATTACCTTCATAATTATCATCAATTCGATATTAATCATAACCGTCCGCAATATTAGTTTATAAAAGACGACTTAAGGTAAGATTGTTTAACTCGGTAATATATATATATATATATATATATATATTAATGAAACGAATATATATTATTGAATTTGCAGCTACAGAGGATTTGGTGTGTACAAAAATCAATTCTTTTCTCCTTTCATTAACACATATGAAATTACACTCGTCAAAAAGTGTTCTCAATACACAGATGGTGACCAGAAAAATGGAAACACCTGAACGAAATTGCAACTTACCAGATTAATATGGTGTCGGGTCACCTTTCGCCTTCAGAACAGCCTTGATGCGACGTGGGATGGAGGCATAGAGGTCGTGAATGGTAGCAAGTGGAATTTTACACCATTCCTCGTGCAGGGCATCGGCCAGTTCTGTGAGAGAGGATGGAGGTGGAAATCGTCGCCGGAGTCGTGTTTCCAAGACGGACCACTGATGTTCAATTATGTTGAGATCTGGATACTGGGCGGGCCAGGGGAGGTGTTGAACTTCATCCCGATGTTCCTCAAACCACGCTGCAACAACGCCAGCTGTGTGAATGGGTGCATTATCATCCTGGAAGATGGCGTCAACATCAACAACATCCGGACCATAGGATGCAAGTGGTCTCCTAAAATTGCGACATAATCGTTGGCAGTGATTCGTCCGCTAAGTGTGACCACAGGACCCAATGAAAACCATGATATGGCGGCCCACAACATCACCGAGCCGCCGCCATGTTTCACAGTTGGGCGGAGACACTGCAGATCATAAGCTTCTTTGGGCGTTCTCCACACATAAACACGGCCCGTGGTTGGGAATAGGGTGAAGGATGACTCATCCGACCATATCACACGTTTCCTGTCCTCAACGGTCAAGTTGCATGGTCGTAGCACCATTTGCGGCGTGCGAAAGCGTTATGGTCCCTGATGAGCGGTTTGACCTGTGCAACACGATCCCGTAAGTTCATGTCATGTAATTCGCGGCGGACTGTGATTGTCGAAACAGGGTGGGGGAGGTGCTGATTGAGTTCCTCCGTCACTTGCTCCGCAGTGGCACGACGGTTTTGCGTGACAATGCGCTTTAATACCCGGCGTGACTTGTCACTCATGATTTTCTTCCGCCCACTGTTCCGCTTCCCCGATGTGGTTTTCCCGTGTGTTGTGTAGGCCGTCATCACCTTCGACACTATCCCACGCGACACACCTAACACAGTAGCCACTGCCGTCACACTCACTCCACATAACCGCGCACCAACAATTTGCCCTCTTTGAAAATCTGAGAGGTCTCCCATTTTACACTACCTCCGTCTGCTGCAGCCACTGGACACTGCTGTTCCACTGCGCCTGACGTAGTATGGAGACCGACCTAACACACCACCACCACCGGTCCGGCGCTGCGGGCGCCACGACACCACTGCCAACCCATACATCTGACGTGTTGCCAACTACAGGTGTTTCCATTTTTCTGATCACCATCTGTATGGACACTAGCTTGTCCAAGTACAGCAGAAGTCTATGGTACAAGTCACTTGGTCTGAGAGGAGAGCACCGACCTCGAAAGTGTGTGGCTGTTCTGGGAGACGTAGTGGTTAACGCATCGGCAGGGTATGCCGGAGGACACGGGTTCGAGCCTCGGTCGTTATTCACTTTTTCACTCTTTGTTATTTAGTTAAAAGATCCTTGCACGTAAATAAAGAAAAAACGAAAGTCACAATAATAAGAAGAAATTACGTAAAATTTACATAATAGATACGGAACTAGAACGCATACACATCTTCAAGTAGTTATTAGTAGTTATAAGCAAAAATTAGGGAGTTAATACAGAACTAAATGGAGAATATTAAACGCACCTAAACTTTACTAAGTAGATAGCCCTCATTGGTCTAGTGAGTAGTGCGCATGGTCTAGCGGGATACCATAAAATTAGAACCCACTGCGGTGATTCGGATTCCATTTTAAAATGTAGGTTCAATCTTAGATGACCTCGGTGCTGAAGTAGGACTTCAATAAACAAACAAAATATACTAAGCAGGTGACTTCTGATACAGAAAGAAAATAATGAAATCTTCGAGTTTTACGTCCCAGTGTAAGCTGCCAGCCCCACCAACTGTTTTGCATATCAAAATGTAAATATAGTAATTCACATATATAATTTAATATAATTTAAAAGCCAAATTAAGTAATAATTTTAATTATATTAGGATTAATTCAGACATATAAATATGTATAAATGGAAGTATTTATATACAAAACTGGTATTCATATTACTTAAAAAAAATCTGTCTAAGAAGCGCTCATCTTCACACACAAATTTTCAACTTTCGCATCACGCAAGAGGAAAATTCGAGAAGCCAAGAGTTCAATAACCTTTGAGCTAACATAGTTGCTAACCCAAAGTAAGACGCATGTCCAAAAAGAAGCAGGTTTGTAACGTATATTCTATAAGGAACAGACATCAGAAAAATGAAATGAAGTTAGAAGCATTGACTAGCAACTATTGTTACATCCAAACTCAACTCTATTGTTAGCGGGTACACACTTTAATGCTAAATTTTTGTGACAATAGGTGCTAAAAATCCAATCTGATCTGTATTTTCACACCTCTGAGAAAAACCGTTAGGTAAAGTTTGGCTGGTAAGCGAGCCTGACCGAAGAAAAAGAAAGAAAACATAGCGTTTATGTCAGGAGTACCAGATTTAAAGAGTATATTATTAATAAGTAATATTTAATATTAAAATGTTTTTGGAAATTCCGATACCAGTTAAGAAAAATGTTTTACGCGACCCTGCATCGTATTTGGTTTCCCCACATGCTTCCAATTCACTCGAAAAGATTTTTCTCAGCCACCCTTGGAGGGTGTCGAGTGGTATGTCTGGAGGGAGGAGCTAGCAGACAACTCACCACAAAGACGTTTTTTTTTTTTTTTTTCATCCAACCTCGAAAAAGATGACAACTCCAAGGACCTACAAAAATAAGTAAAGTACTCATATACTTTATTATAGGTGTGATTATTATTTGTTGTATGTAAACATTTCATAGTCAATTTAAAAAAAAAAAATGTAAAAGGAAAAACAGAAGCAGACAGGTCCAACATTTCCCGCCTGCAAGAAGGTAATTTTAGAACCTGCCACTAGAGTGCACTAAACACCAGAGACACAAAACGTCTGCCTGGAGATTCCTAACGGGTCTCTACGACTAGTAAACAAGATATAAAATCGTGATTTAATAAAATTGTAATAATTGTTTGGTATAAAAGACATACTGGGAGTGTGTGGATAAACTCTAAGTGTACGTATAGATACAGAAAATGGAGTGACAGTATGTAAATTTTAAATTATTTACAAATTTGTCGCCGGCTCAACGCGGGTGGCACATCACAAAGGGAAAAGGTCAACAACCCCAAAAACAATGAAGGTAGAGAGAATCTCTACGACTTTTGAGAGACAACCAGCGGAAGTAAATATTGAAGCTCAAGGCATAAACAGTTAGTTCTTAGTTAACCACCGGTCCGTTCACCTCAAGCACATAATCATTCTAGTTGGAAGTTGTGTTTAGTTCGGATTATGAAGTGCGGTCCAGATAGTGTAGTTAATACTTTGATTGACACGCCGAAAAATCTCAACAAAGTGTTTCACTATTATAAACAATAATTATAATAATAATAACTATCAATTACTATTGATTATCGTTACTTTTCAGAAAATTAATTTTGTTTGATAACCGCTAGTGAAACTCAATCAATAAATTAACATGAAACATGAATCAGGTGAAGTGTAATGAACAGTGTAACTACTAGCCTGTTGTTGTGTTTCATCTTGTGTTCGTTCGGCGCTATTAATTCTCGATAGACACGACGACAAAATCTCAGGGCGAGAAGAACTTCGCTATAAATACCTTGAAAAAAAAAAAAAAAAAAATATCATGCTAACCTAGTAAATGGAAGGTGGTAACATCAAAGATCGCGAAGAGAGAAAATCACATAGTCCAGAAAATTAATACAAGCAAAAAACATCGAAAGCAGTAGCGTCTAACTGGAGTGACGAAGACTTATTCCAGAAGAGAAGAGGACTACATACAGTGAAAGTGTAGTGACAATACAGTGAAAATAGAAATGCTTAAAAAAAAAAAAAAAAAAGGCTTAACATAAAGTGCACACATTATGATCGATCGATCCCAGTTTATTTGCTTACAAAGAAAATTTTTTTGTGTAGAAAAAGATGTATAGTGTTTGTTAGTGTCCGTGACTTAGTGTTCAATAAAATAGATATTCGTAAGTCTATCTTGGAGTGGTGATCTTTTAGATGTCCAGGTTCCTAGAGGCAGAGGTGAGTACCATTGTATATTTGCTTATCTCTCTTTCAGATGTGCCGCTTGGCCGGGTCCAAGAGAGGCTGTGAACACTCTTTCCCAGTCTTCATTTAAATTTTTTATCTGATGATAGAAGATCCTCTGGTAAGGGGATGGCAGAGAAAATTCAGTTCTAAAGGCCATAACCAGGGGAAGTCGTCAAAGGGGCAAGACGACTATAAAATATGAACTCACGTGGGAGGAGGATATTGATTTCTGTAAAAGAAGATTAAAATTAATTATCTAAATTTTTTTTTTGGTTCAACTGTGTCAGATTTCTTATGAAATCCAATTCTAGTTTTTTTTTTTTTTTTTTGGTTAAGCAGATTATCTTATTTAATATATCTGCTAAGGGAATTACAGGTGTCAATATTTCCTCCACCCATCTCTCATGTGCTGGAAATTTGAGAATATATTCTTTGTGATGGCTTCAGGTGACCATGCAAACGCAATCATCCAGCTTTGAGCATGAGAGAACCCTTTACATAGGGACTATCCAGAGTGATGCCCTTAACACCAGGGTTATGCCAACTAGGCTAAAGGAGACAGCAATGATGAGAAATGAATGAAATGGTGGAGTGAAGACAGTGGGAGCAAACGGGAGAACCCTGAGAAAACTCACGCACACGGTGTTTGTCCACCACAAAGTTCACTTGGCACGTGCTGGGATCGAACCAGACACCATGTATCAGAGGTGAACGCTCTACCACTGCGCCTCCAGGGACAAAGAAATAAGAGCCAAGACAACACTGTCAGTATACCGGACTTCATGAATACCTACACCCTCGTGCAGTGAGAAATAGAAGCTAAATTTTACGGCAGTGGAAATGAATTGTCTAAAAAGAATTTTGGTGAAACGTTGAACAATTACAATTAAAATGGTTGGGCCATGTTATAAAAATTGATAATACAAAGGTTCCTGAAAATCTTGATAATTTAAGGTCGAAAAGAATAAGAAAGGCAAGCAAGTATCATCTGTCTCCTTGGAGAAATTACACTAGGAACTCAACTTCAACAAAATTACGAAGATAAAAAAAAAGTCGTTAAATATTCGTCACGAACGTAGAACTTGCAATAAACTTATAGTTATTCTATTCTTAGAGGTAACGGTAGATTTATTGCCTCATTTGTATGTTGCTATTTGGTCTAGGAATTAATTCGTGCGGGTGGACAAGAGATGGCGCAGCGAACGAAGCGTCCCACAGTTCCGTGTATCCACACATGTGTTGCAAACCCCTGTCATCGCGTATCGTTCGTAGTATAGGGCAGTGGATTAAAGCGTCAACAACACCAGTTTGTAGTTAAGTGAACATGGCGCAATTTGTGCCTGATAAAGTGTTTTTGCGGGGTGTCCTGCTGCATTACTTTAACATGCAGAAAAGTGCGACTGAAAGTCATCGTATTTTGGTGGAAGTGTATGGTGACCATGCTCTAGTTGAGCGAACGTGTCAGAAGTGGTTTGCACGGTGTAGAAGTGGTGATTTCGGCTTGGCAGACCAAGAGCGAGCTGGACAGCCAAAAAAATTTCAAGACGAAGAATTGACAGCATTGCTCGAGCAGGATTCGTGTCAAACGCAGGAACAACTTGCAGCAGCATTAGGCGTTGATCAAACAACAGTCTCCAAACTTTTGAAAGCCATGGGAATGATTCAAAAGATGTCACATTGGGTTCCACATGAATTGAAAGACAGAGACGTTGAAAGACGAAAAACCATTTGCGAATTGCTGCTTCAACGACAGAGCAGAAAGGGGTTTCTGCATCGAATTATTACGGGTGATGAGAAGTGGATCCATTACGAGAACCCTAAAAGAAAAAAGGCCTGGGTGAAACCAGGTGAACCAGGTCCATCACAACCAAAACGAGATATTCACTGTGCAAAGGTTATGCTGTGCATATGGTGGGATATGAAAGGTGTGGTGTACTATGAGCTGCTGCAACCGGGTGAAACTATGAATGGAGAACGTTATCGACGACAATTAATGCGTTTGAAGCAAGCTCTGGCCAGAACACGACCAGAATGGGAGAACAGACATGATAAACTTATTGTTCAACATGATAACGCTCTCCCACATGTCGCAAAACCGGTCAAAACCTATTTAGAAAATGTCGGATGGGAAGTTTTACCCCACCCGCCGTATTCACCAGACGTTGCTCCTTCGGACTACTACTTGTTCGATTGCATGAACAACGATTTGATTGGACAGCGGTTTACTTCTTCAGAAGATATCGAAACATGGGTCTCTGACTGGATCGCTTCCAAGGATGAGGACTTCTTTCGCCACGGAATCCGTACATTGCCTGACAGATGGGCGAAAGTGGTGGCTAGCGATGGACAATATTTTTCTTAAGGTATTTATGTATTTTGTGTTTGTACTACAGCTTCAATGTGTGCGTACCAACCGCACGAATTAATTCCTAGACCAAATACAATAATATATATAACTTACTATATTGACGCTACTGGTAAAATTTAATACTCATTTACAAATCAAACGGGTTGTAATCTTGTGTACCCTTCTTTTCGCTTTTGGAATAAAATTTCAGTTCGTAAGCAAAGCGACCCTAACATAGTTAACTTCTTATATTACAAGGTTAGAAGAGTTAGTTAACCAATCTTGTTAAAAAGGAATCAGTGATATCTTGCGTTTGGCTCATAAAAGAATACTTATTAGTCAGGAATAAAAGTGAGGGAGAACGCAGGGGGATGACGTCCGTGGCGTCCCCCACTTTCTAAAAAAATTACAATAGGCAAAGATAGGCATGAGGGACGGCGTGGCACCATGCGTCCCCCTAACTTTTCAGATCCACTTTTGCCCCTATTAGTATTATTTACGGAGAATATTTAGCAGAAGAGGACTAGATATCTTTTCTAAAAATGTTACAATTTCGGTAGTTTCTGTTCACATTAGGTTAGGTTAAGTTAGGTCGAAAATGGTAGAATTTCGTTTATTTCTATTAATATTAGGTTAGTTTAGTTTTGAGTTGGATTTGGTTAGGTTATGTTAGATCTAAGTACTTGTATCTTCCGTTTTTTCTGTAAATTTTGTATTTTTTAACGTACTTCTGGATCCTTTCTGCTAAACATTTACCTTATTCATTTTGAGGGCGATATTTATATTATTTCTAGTACAAAGGAGATAAACTGAATGGTATCATTCATTTTCATTTTTCTTAACTTCATTAAATGAAGATAAATTTAAAAAGTCGTGGAACAGCGTCATGGCCTTTAAATTCACGTAAAAATTAGTACGAATAAACAGCTTATTATCCTTACTTATCATTAATTATTTATAAATAATGCAAAATCTGGTAAGCAATCTTCACTGTACAAAAATCAATAAAAATTTACTTTCGTACATTTACATTATTACACTATTTTTAAAATTTTAGTATTAGTATACTCAGTAACCAAAAAACTTTTTAGCCAAAATTGCATAGGTCAACATCCCTCAATTAATTAACACGGTTACTTTCACATCCCACTCAGGCTTGGATTTTATCTTTCTTTTTTCACTCGTTATTGTTGACACAAAATGCTATAAATTATTATTTTAATCATTCTCTACCAGAAGCATAATAACCTGTTTGTATGTTGCTGTCCTCTCTTCTTTCACCCAATGATTTTTTATCTGTGTAGTCCTTCGACGAGTATATACTGTCTGATTCTCACTTCTCTCTTCCATGTTTACAAAACGTCGTCGTCCTCGTTGACTGGAGTGTGGAGATGCGGAAGAAAAAGAAGGCCGAGGTGACGGGAAAAAAAGGACGAATGAAATTTATGAGGAAGAACAATGGAGCACAAACTGACGATCGATTAGTGTCTACATGCTTTTGTATATCTATGGCGCTGTCTATAGTGATTCTTCTGTCGCACAAACGAAACAAAAATAGTAATAACAATATTTATATTCAAATACGATCTTAAAACTCTACTGTGGGTAATCGAGACTTGTTATTTTTTAAGTTGGCGATATGTGTTATATATACTTAACCACAAAAACAGTAAAATCAAGAATAAAGCAACCTTCTCTTACGAATGGAGGGCCTTATTCAGTAACAGTTTGCGTCAAAATGACACAAAAGTGCGTTTTGATTTGAGATAACAGGGATAGCAGTTTATTCGGCCCAATTAAAAGATACTTGCATGATCGCAACGAAATATTTGCGATGAGTTTGCGATAATCGGTATTAAATTTTACAAAATTGTGCCCTCCATTAAATAGGATACAGCTTTATTTATTTTACGCGCAACTTTATTATAATTTATGGTCTTTTAAATTAAAATAAATAAAATTTGGAGAATCCCGTTTTTTATTGTTCGTTGAAAAGAAAACAATAGTAATTAGTAGGAGAGAAAATAATTAAAGTTTTTTTTTTTAAAAAAAAAGGAAATTAAATTTTCCCCAATTCTGTATCGGAATGGGTAACAGCAACGCAAAATTGGCGTTTAAGTTTGAGCTGATCGATGCATATCCTGATTTTGCAATTCTGCGAATTGTTTCACAGATATAACACTGAAAGTTTTTAACGCATATTTCGTGTTGCGTAGTAGTCCGCAAAATTTAGCGAAGATTTATACGGAAATCACGTCTTTTCTTGTATAGCCTTAATTTCTCCCATTGCATTATTATTATTATTATTATTATTATTATTATTATTATTATTATTATTATTATTATTATTATTATTATTATTATTATTATTATTAGGTATTCCGCCTTTTGGCAGGTCCTGGGGCTAATGAGATTTTTCATTTCCTTTTCTTCATCTTATCTTTCAGTTTGGACCTGAAAATGTTTCTTCCATGCATCTCGATTTCCAGCTTCCTCTTTTAACTCCCAATATTTTCTTTTATTTTTCAAATCATCGATCAGTTATATTCTTCTTCTTCCTATTCCTCTCTTTCCTTCTATGCCAGTCCTCCAACACCATATTTCGAAACTCTACCAAATTACAGCTGCTATGCCTCACCAACATGGTAGTGTAGTTGTGATCCACTTTGGTGCCATTCCTCTCGTGGGTATCATCAAACCAGATGCTATGTGAAAACGTCTCTGGCTACAGTGTTTGATGCTCAAATGTTCAGAGTGGACGCTAATGTCCGATGGAGTAACAGAGCAAGTGAAAAAGTTTGTATTTAAATCAAGTATTCACAAACCTGGAGAAGACATTGAATCTCTTGAAATATTTATACCGGAGGTGAGTTATAATACGATGTAATTTGCTATTGCGTGATTTATCTTTTTATAGAAATGTACGTAAAATTAATGCTTTATTGTGCGTGGGTAACTATATCATGCATTCGGTAACATTTCTCATCTGTTGTAAATTTTGCTTTTAGTTTTGTTTGATATGATATTTTAGATGTATTCGTCGAGTGGTGTACCAAAATGTAAACTCATGACTATTCTAAATGAGTTATGGCGTGCCTAAGTTTTATTCCTTTTAAAATGCAGACCTCATATCGGAATTAGTAGTATAAATAAAATTATGTATAGACACTATTTGCGATGGAAAGATTGTTGTAATGCCGTATGTAGCGACGTAATTCTCTAATCGTATAATGTAGATATTTATATCCCATATTAACAAGAGTTACATCTAGGATTGTTCAGAATTACTAATGATTTCCGTAAAAAAGAGAAAACGGCCAATCTTCCGTGGATGGCGGCCCCGAATTAGACTCCCATTAACCTGTTTTTAATGTTGTAATACTATTTATTTATTAATATTAATGTTATTATTTGTTCATATTAATATATTATTTAGAATTACTCCTTTCATTTCCACCGGGAAGATTCTAAAACACAGGTCCCAATTTTATAAAACCAATGAAATATATTTTACGTACTACCTTGTTTTGGTTCCTTCTCGTACTTTATTCTTTTGTGTTTTACAGCTTTTCAACTTTTTTAATCTTTGAAATATATTATTACCGAAACTAAGAACACTGAACGTCAATTTTTGAACAGTCCATTGCCATGTTCCATTCATTCTATTCTGCTGCTTCGTGGGTTTTCCCGGGGTTCTCCCGTTTCCTCCCACTTTCTTCATTCCACCATTTCATTCATCTCTCATCATCACCGTCTCCTTTAACCTAACTGGCATAAACGTAGGACGTAAAACTTATAGATTTCTTTTCATTTCATTTTCTATTCTGTTTCGTTTTCGCATTCGGAGTTGATGTTGAATTGTTCATTTGTAGTAAACGTATTATGTGATTGTATTGTGTGAATCTGTCGACATATATTATTATTTATATATTGAAATGGGGTATGTTTAGTACAAGGGGTCCAAGAGCACGTAAAAAAACACAAAATTTACAGGAGAAATGAGTGATGCAAGTACTTACACGTAACATAACGTCACCAAATCTAACCTAACCTAACAAACTAACGTAAGCTAACCTGAACTAACCTAAACTAACGTAATATTAGTAGAAATAAGCGA
The DNA here is from genome assembly GCF_964235325.1 of Thermobia domestica. Lineage (NCBI taxonomy): Eukaryota > Metazoa > Arthropoda > Insecta > Zygentoma > Lepismatidae > Thermobia > Thermobia domestica. The sequence goes on from NC_137464.1 coordinate 258,641,854, forward strand.
GATTCTATCATTTTTTGGAAAATTATGCGGGACTCCTACACTAATATAACATAAACTAAACTAACCTAACATAGCCTAAACTAGCCTAACCTAACTTAAACTAACCAACTCTACCCTAAAGTAACCGAATGTGAATAGAAATTACCAAAATAGTAACATTTTTTAGAGAAAAGAGCTGGACCCTTTCTGCTAAACATAGGTTATTGAAATATATTGCTTTACACCTGGTGTGTTCTGTGTACATTGTATAATTTCTTTTAGTGTGCTATTTCTTGATGCTATTGTTTGTATGTGTGTTTGTGTTTTATGAGTTTACAAATTGTTTTTATGGCATACAGTGTGGTGTTTGAAATTTATTTTTCGCAATGAGTATATTGTGTTGCATTGTCTGATGTTATTGATGTTCCTGGTTACCTTACTTTGGTTTTTAGGGCAAGTTGCGTGAATTACGATAAAATAAATTTTTCGAAATTATTAATTAACCAAAATCGCACTGCATTGAAGAATTTCTTCTAATAACATATATTCTAAAATAATATGTGTGTGGGGGAGCTCTGCCCCCACCGATATTTTATAATGCAATGTATTGGAATAGTTTATACAGGTTTCCCATTCGTCCTGGAAATCCTGGAAAACCTAAAATGTCCTTGGAAATGCATTTCTGTCCTTGAAGTTGACAGAAATACTGAATGTCAGATTTTTCATAATTATAATGAATTTAATTGATTTCTATTTTAGTTTGCTATTCCTGGTTTTGTGCTGATTAATAATTTGTCATGATCCTGCATGTGTAGGTGTTGGTGGGTTTTCTTTCATCCACTAGTCTATCAACCCATTCTTGGATGCTGTCTTCCAGGGTTGGCAAAAACCATGTTTTTTTTATTGAAAAAACTTTTTTTTTTTCTGGTTTAAACCAGATTGTTTGGTTTAAATAATTTGCTCTATGTATTTATATTACACATGGACAGAAACAGGTTTGTTTTGCCTTGATGTTGTTATGCAACGATAGGATTTTGCTGGAAGCGGTCACATAAGCTTAAAGCGGAATCCGAACGCTTCTCGGATCACATCCGAGAGAAACTGTTCTCCATTTGGACTCGTAACCGGAACTAATTGGCCAAAAATGCGATGAGACTGCCGATTCACTCACAAAGGACTGCTGATAAAAATACGTTGTACTGATCTTTACATACTTTTTAATGTAATTGTCAAGAGTCATTTCAGAAGGACACAAAGATAAACAGTTGTAACAGACCGATTAACGGTTGTTTACATTTTTATTTGAGTTGGCTCCCGGATTGTAATGTTTACCGGTTGTTTAGGCAGCGTTAAAGTTGGTTCGTGTATTGTAATACTGCACCCGAGTGCCTCCAAAGATTTGTTTCGATGTTAATTTGTTTCGTTGCCAATGAAATAAATGGCACAAAAGGGTTATTAGTTTTATATGCGATATGCAAAACACATATGAGATATGCGCACACACCAATAATTTACCACGTTTATATATATACAATTGTTTCGAGCTACTGTAATAATTCCACTCATGTTATAGCTTAATATAGTGAAAATTTGATTTACGCTTTTGTTCTACTTTAATTTACCTTATCTATAGAAATATCAATCCAAAACAAGTTTTGGCTGAATAAAATTCAGCCTCTCATGCTATGCTATTTTGTTGTTTTTCGTCATTCTTCTGTTAAGAACGTAGCGATCATTTCTGATTATTCCCGCAAGAGGGCATTCGGATCACTATTAGAGAAAACGAAATGTTAAACATTTTCAACATGGAGATTTCGTCGTGAGTTGATTCTTTCGTTTCTAAGGAGATTTAAAAACAACGGCCAGACAAAATTAAAGGAACATTAAAAATTAGTAACTATAGTTCTCGGTAAGTTAGAAATTAGAAATATGTATAGATATTCGTGATCTCTAAGGTTAGATTCTTGTATAGATATGTATTTATGGTAAAACTGTGTTAATTACAGTCGAACATATAATATTTAAAAACCGCGTTTATTAAGGTCTGGTGACGCGAGGATGATGAGGCAGTGAAACGCCGTTTTACAATGTAAAAGGAAGGATGGCTAGGTCGGCTCCTTAAAATATAGAAATTTTGTAACCAAAGTATAATCTCCAGGTGACAAGGACCGACAGGACTATTTTGTAGGAACCTCAGCCAATTGGGTAACATTCATCCATTTTATCTTATTTTCTTCTTGTTCCGATTATAAACAAACTCACTAATTCAACAAATGAAGTGTTTCGAAATAAATATGTGTAGTTAAAGTAAAAGGCGTTACGCGTTTAGACAGCTCATCTCGTTACCACTCAATAGAATGATATCATAAGAATATGTGATCAACATCGAAAATTGTTGGTGAACTTTACTTTAAGCGCACCGCTCGATATTAATATTTTCCATGTGAGAATTGATACAGGTTTCTTTATTGTTAGATTAAGTAATATTTGTCAATTTGAGATGTCATTTTAACGTGTGTCTTATTTAAAAAAAAAAAAATGTGTTTAGGTTGCTTAGGTTAGGTAAATTGAACGTGTCTCATAATATACATTTATTTTGATTGTTAGGTTAGGATATCAGATTGTGGGCTTACTGTTAAATAATGTACTCTTGTGTTGTCTTGTGATAATATTTCGGGAACATAATATTTCAATTGCTTGTTTAGGTTAGGTAAATTGAACTTGTGTGCTTACGGTTAAATAATGTGCTATTATTTTGTCTCGTGATATATTTGGGAAAATACATATTTTGACTGCTTACTTAGGTTACGTAAATTGAACTTGTGTGCTTACCGTAAAATAATGTCCTGTTATTTTGTTTTCGCGATATTTTTTTTTTTAACATGTATTCCAATTGCGTAGGTTAGGGCTTTATGTAGGTTAAGAAATTATATTTTGAAAGTGAATCGTACATATAACTCGGGTCTTAAATGTGAAAGGGTTTTGCTAATTTAGGATAGTAAATGTACCGGTTTTCATTGTTGTTGTCTCATGATATGCGAGTGCATACTTGATCTATGCAGATTTCAGCGAACCTTCAATTGTAGTTCTTCTTTCCATATATATATTTAAATCTTGTTCGAATATGCTTCCGTGCAAGACTCTGTCTTGGGCATATATCTAGTTTAAAGGTGCCATTCACGCGTTATGGAATTCTTTACATATTTGCCTCATCGGGAGTCAACGTAGCTAACTAATGCTCAACTTTACGGATAAACATATACGTACTTACATCTATTCAATTTGTCGATCTTAAACACAATTTGAAATTTGTTACGTGTCCATTGCTCTTGAAAAGTAATGACATTATATTGTGACGTTAAAAAAAATGATAATAATGTTGATAATGACGTTCTAATCTCTCATAGAATATGTAAACCCTGGCGTAGAGAAGTAGAAGTAGAGCATTTTTTTTTTCATTTGTAAATATATCATCTCATTAGTAGTAGATTTTTTTTTTAGATGTATTATGTACGATTGATACATGCTACTTACTTGTTCTAGAGTACAATGAGAATGTAGTAGCAGTCATGTAGGCTTATGTTGTCGCCTAACTCAAATGATATGTACAGGGTTATGAATCGTGAACGTCTATTTAGTAATAATTTTAGTAATGATAATGTCATTTCGTTAAATGAATAATTAGAGCATATGGACTGTTATTCTTAAGTGATCACGAACTGAGTATGTATTGTAAAGATATTAAAATGTGAAAATTGATACAATTTTGAAATTAAGTCAATGTAGTAACATAATCTCGTAATTGTTTTAATGTACGGCGATGTAGGCAAATATCTAACAGACTTTATTCTGTTGCTCTGGATAATTACAATGTAACTGTTGACTGATTGGCACAAATAAACAATCACGACCGAATCTCAATTTTATAATTTCGAATACTGTTCATAGAGTTAAGCATATGTAAGTTTGATTTTTTTTCATTTAACTTAAGTTAACGACGTTGAGTCTTCTTTCATTTCGATTAGCCACTTAACAAGAATTTGGAATCTTTTGATAAAATTTGTTGCGCATGCTTGAACTGATTTTTTTTTTTTTTTAAGCCAACATAACCTAAACATTAAGTTAAAACATAACCAAAGAAAATGGTTTGTTATAAATTGGTTTATTCTTGAGATTTTCTCATCCCTTGAAAAGAAAACTGTTATAAATCGGCGACCCTTTGCTATAATATATGAAGCTAGGCTGTTATAAATGGACTATCCAATTCAGGATTTGCCTGATAGGTATTCATTTCTTTTATGATCGTAAAACTGGTATGTTATAAATTGGCTTATCTCAGCCAGGATTCTATTTACTTTAGCGTTAACGTAATGACTTAAACCAGTCTGTTATAAATTGGCGACCCAGCCAGGATATTAGTTAACTTTGCTATATGTGAAGCTGAAGTGAGTTATAAATTGGCGACTTCAGCTTCAGGATATTTGTTTACTTGATAAAGTATTCTGTTTTGTGTGCTAACCGAGATGAAAGCTAAATAATAAGTGGATATAATGATGATGAGTTGCTAAACGCGTGACCCAACTAATATGATGTAAATAGATGATGTTAAGTGATTCTGCCAGTGACGATCACGAATTTCAAGTTTGTGTTTATTGTAAAGAAAACCTAGATCGAAGTAACGTAAAAACGATAGCATGTGTGAATTGTAGCAAAGAAGTTCACTTTGACTGTTTGAAACTGTCGCAGCCCAGAGTTGAACAAAGTATTAAAGTAGATTCATGCTGGGTTTGTGTTCCATGTCAACAACGCATAGTCAGTACTATGGATGAGTTATTCGGTGAAGTAATTTCTGAGGTGAAAGCTCTTAAGCATGAATATTCATATGAGATGAAAGTGCTGAAAAATGAATTATCGTCTAATATGTTAGTTTTTCGAACAGAAATGTCACCAGTATCAACGGTTAAGAATGATGAAGTAATGGAACTCGCTACTACTAAACTAGAAATCAGAGCTATGGGGTCATGTGAAACTGATAGTGTTGAAGGCACAGATTTACAATTAGTAAATAATAATTGTTGTGATGTTTTAGATAAGATAAATAATAATTCACAAAATGATATGGCTGCATTAGAAGCGCCTGAACTTAGTTCTCATTTAAATGTTATTAATGATGATGTAACTAATGAGACTGAGGATTATGATGAAGTAGATGTAGACGTAGATTTAGATTTAGATTTAGTATTTAGTAGTAGGTATAGGATATGTGCCAATAAATATTTGTTATGTGAGCCCCAGATAATGCATGATAAGACTAATGATAGCTCTTTCGGGTATGCTTATTGTGAAAGAAAGAAGTATGATAGGATAGCGAATGGTAGTCGAGTGAAGAATATAAAGCTTCATATGCTAAGTAGTGACAATGTTGATACTCCTTTTGATATTGATGACGAAAGAATGGATAGATTTCGAAAAGGGAGAAAAGATGTAAGAATCCCTAATGGGATACCTAGCACAAATGTTAATGTAAATAGATCAAAGCTGTTTAGGTGGTTAATAGGGAATTGCTCTAGCCAGGGGCGGAGACATACGTTAATCGGAAAACACTGTTGCAAGTGGCTAGAAGCACTCCGTAGGATAAGACAGGCAAAGATATCACCGCCTGTATTAGCTCCTCCTACAACTGAATTTGTAACCCTGCCTTTTGTTTTCTTTTCCTTTTGTTGTGTTTCTAGTAGTTTAATTTGTGTTCATGATGTTTTGTGTATAATGTAGGAGGTAAGAGATTATATAGATATTCAATAACAAAATGGGAATTTAGAATCTTGATCTATAAACTTCTCTTTTAGTGGCTTTATTGAACCTAAGAACTGAAATTGTGTAAAAGAACGGCAAGTTGAGTCAAATTCGTTTAGTCAGTGGGAATGATAATTTCAGTTTTTTTTTTTTTTTAAAAAAAAGGGGTTAAACTCGCGGAAAAGGATATTTTCTTTTGAAAAGGGATTATTCGGACTAACTTTGAACATTCAGGATTTGTTTACGTATCAGTATAATATGCAGTATCAGAAATGTATAATCTAACAGTATAACCTACCTGTCAATTAATTCCTTTTGGGTCCAGTGATTCCTCTGTCTTTTTCAAACGTACTAATAGGGACTACGATCACATCTTCGTATATTGCCGTATTCTTTTGTTGCAGCGAAGCTGGTTAGTAATAATAATGATAATAACAATAAAGTTTCCCATTTTGTTAGCTACTTTGGTCTCAATTCGGGAAAATGGATTGAGCAGTTGGTATTAAAGGAAAGCGATAATTGCTCGACTGAACTTCTCTCCTCGAAATAATATTTTGAAATTAAAATGCATTCATTCCGAGACGAAGTGATTTTGTACTGCCTTGTTTAAACTTTATTGACGTACTTTGTGCTGAAGGAAGTACCGCGAATCGAAATATAAATATAACGTATCCCGAAAACAAGAGCTGAACTTTCTAAATTATAATATTTGGCAAACCTTACCAAAATTCTTTTTCGTTCGACTAGGTTCAACCTGTGCTCAATGTACATTTAAATGCGTATGCGGGAGAAAAGTAGTTTCTCAGTGTACCGGTAATAATAGCTTCACTTCTCTTTAAGCTTTGTGATGTGCTTTAGTTCTACTTTTGATGAACATTTCATTCATTTAGAACAACTCTTTGAAATTCTAACCTTTGGAAACTTTGAACTAAATTTTAAGAAATGTCAGTTCGTCAAGTCTGAGATTTTATTTTTGGGACACATTGTGAATGGGAAGGAATTAAAGCCGAATCCCAAACACAACGAAGCGATAAAGTATTTTCCGATACCGAAAACCAAGAAGAAACTTAGGTCCTTCTTAGGCATTCTTTTTTGGCGAAGGAAATTTATTCCTCGGTTTGCGGCCTTAACAGCGCCATTTTTCGATTTGTTGAAGAAAGACAAGAAATATTGTCTAACTGAGGAATTGATGAATAGATTCCAACAATTGAGGGAATTGTTGAGTGAGCCTCCAGCGCTCAGTCAACCTAATTTCGACCAACCGTTTCACTTATTCTCAGATGCGTCACTAGAAAATTTGGCTGGCTATCTGGCTCAATATGATGATACTGGAGAACTTCTCGTTATCGGCTATGCAAGTAGAAAATTAAAGTTATATGAAGTTTCCTATTCGATCTTCCAACTGGAGTTGCTAGCGGTATTGTTTCTGTGCGAGCATTTCTCGTATTATATTTTAGGTAGAAAAAATCACGGTTCATTGTGACAATAGTGCAGTGACATACGCTTTTACGTTACAGAACTTGGATCCCCGAACCACAAAAATTTTGTTAAAGTTACAGAGGTTCGATCTTCGGTTCGAGCACATTAAAGGGGTGGATAATAAAATAGCTGACATTTTAAGTCGCAATACTCCGGAACTCCCTGCCGAACCTGAAGAATACCATGTTAATTCTGTTAATTTTGTTAATTTTGTTTGTTATGATGAGAGTACGTGGTTCTCTGTAAATGAGTTAATGCAAATGCAAGCGGGTGATAAGTACTGTAACGAATTAAGAGCGAAAATGTCAGACAGTGCCGATTCTCGAATTCGTCTAATAAACAATTTGGTCTATATTCAAAATCCAAAACCGAAACGTTGGCTGCTAGTGATCCCAGAGTTATTGATTGGGAGAACGATTAGGAAGGTTCATGAAACGGGGCATTTTGGTGTTAGCAAATGTTTGAAATTAGTTCAAGAATTGTTTTCCTGGAAAGGACAAAAACGTACGTTCCAAAATTTCATCAATAATTGTGAGCTGTGTGCCCGAACGAAGTTCTCCAATAGAATTATTGCTCGTGAGGATCTGCATATTGAGGCAGATAATCCACCTTCTAAATTATGCATTGATCTCGTGGAGAAATTGCCATGTAGCTATGGGTTTTATTATATACTCTCAATTGTTGATGTTTATTCATTTCTTTTTCGGCTGCTGATAGATTTCGAGAAAAATTTCCATGGCCGTCTGAATTGAAAACAATAGAAAATTCTAAACGGCACATTCAGGTAGAACCCCGTTGGTTGTCAAAACGGAAGCGAAAGTCGCAAAATAATGTGATTGAAATTAAGGAAATGGATTTGGTAATGGTAAAAACACATTTTCAATCTGACGCATTTAAGAAGGTCACACACAAATACATGCCTGTATTCACGGGACCTTTTGTTGTGACTCGAGTGCATCACAATTCCGTTTCTTTAAAAGATTTGGAGGGGAGAGAAGTGCCGACTCAAAATTTATCAAATGTAAAATTGTTCAACTGCTCTCCAGAAAAGAGAGAAGAATTGTTAAAAGACTTTAAATAGTCATTAAAAATTAAAAAAAAAAAAAAAAAAAAACAATTTTTTTAATGTTAATGTTTTAAGTAGTTAAAATTTTTTTTTTCTAAAGCCGCCGGGAAAAATGTAACAGACCGATTAACGGTTGTTTACATTTTTATTTGAGTTGGCTCCCGGATTGTAATGTTTACCGGTTGTTTAGGCAGCGTTAAAGTTGGTTCGTGTATTGTAATACTGCACCCGAGTGCCTCCAAAGATTTGTTTCGATGTTAATTTGTTTCGTTGCCAATGAAATAAATGGCACAAAAGGGTTATTAGTTTTATATGCGATATGCAAAACACATATGAGATATGCGCACACACCAATAATTTACCACGTTTATATATATACAATTGTTTCGAGCTACTGTAATAATTCCACTCATGTTATAGCTTAATATAGTGAAAATTTGATTTACGCTTTTGTTCTACTTTAATTTACCTTATCTATAGAAATATCAATCCAAAACAAGTTTTGGCTGAATAAAATTCAGCCTCTCATGCTATGCTATTTTGTTGTTTTTCGTCATCCTTCTGTTAAGAACGTAGCGATCATTTCTGATTATTCCCGCAAGAGGGCATTCGGATCACTATTAGAGAAAACGAAATGTTAAACATTTTCAACATGGAGATTTCGTCGTGAGTTGATTCTTTCGTTTCTAAGGAGATTTAAAAACAACGGCCAGACAAAATTAAAGGAACATTAAAAATTAGTAACTATAGTTCTCGGTAAGTTAGAAATTAGAAATATATATAGATATTCGTGATCTCTAAGGTTAGATTCTTGTATAGATATGTATTTATGGTAAAACTGTGTTAATTACAGTCGAACATATAATATTTAAAAACCGCGTTTATTAAGGTCTGGTGACGCGAGGATGATGAGGCAGTGAAACGCCGTTTTACAATGTAAAAGGAAGGATGGCTAGGTCGGCTCCTTAAAATATAGAAATTTTGTAACCAAAGTATAATCTCTCGGAACTAAACCTAGTATAAATTACTAATTGGTGTTAACCTGAATTATTTGAAAAAAAAAAAAAAAGGAACGTTGAGGAGTCTGACCGAAATGAAAATTGCATAAAATAAGTTTTGGCTAAAGCCATCAAGTGTTGCTTCCGCCATTACGAGTGATAGCGTAATGTGCAGGAAGTAAGTTTGTTGGAGTTCATCTCATCAGATAACGGGACCAAGTCCCATATTTTATAGGACGTGGAACCAATACCCGAGGAGATTGACTGCAACGTGTAATAAATAGGTTTGCTAACCTATCCTGTCAAGCCGGGGATCCAGGTGACAAGGACCGACAGGACTATTTTGTAGGAACCTCAGCCAATTGGGTAACATTCATCCATTTTATCTTATTTTCTTCTTGTTCCGATTATAAACAAACTCACTAATTCAACAAATGAAGTGTTTCGAAATAAATATGTGTAGTTAAAGTAAAAGGCGTTACGCGTTTAGACAGCTCATCTCGTTACCACTCAATAGAATGATATCATAAGAATATGTGATCAACATCGAAAATTGTTGGTGAACTTTACTTTAAGCGCACCGCTCGATATTAATATTTTCCATGTGAGAATTGATACAGGTTTCTTTATTGTTAGATTAAGTAATATTTGTCAATTTGAGATGTCATTTTAACGTGTGTCTTATTTAAAAAAAAAAAAATGTGTTTAGGTTGCTTAGGTTAGGTAAATTGAACGTGTCTCATAATATACATTTATTTTGATTGTTAGGTTAGGATATCAGATTGTGGGCTTACTGTTAAATAATGTACTCTTGTGTTGTCTTGTGATAATATTTCGGGAACATAATATTTCAATTGCTTGTTTAGGTTAGGTAAATTGAACTTGTGTGCTTACGGTTAAATAATGTGCTATTATTTTGTCTCGTGATATATTTGGGAAAATACATATTTTGACTGCTTACTTAGGTTACGTAAATTGAACTTGTGTGCTTACCGTAAAATAATGTCCTGTTATTTTGTTTTCGCGATATTTTTTTTTTTAACATGTATTTCAATTGCGTAGGTTAGGGCTTTATGTAGGTTAAGAAATTATATTTTGAAAGTGAATCGTACATATAACTCGGGTCTTAAATGTGAAAGGGTTTTGCTAATTTAGGATAGTAAATGTACCGGTTTTCATTGTTGTTGTCTCATGATATGCGAGTGCATACTTGATCTATGCAGATTTCAGCGAACCTTCAATTGTAGTTCTTCTTTCCATATATATATTTAAATCTTGTTCGAATATGCTTCCGTGCAAGACTCTGTCTTGGGCATATATCTAGTTTAAAGGTGCCATTCACGCGTTATGGAATTCTTTACATATTTGCCTCATCGGGAGTCAACGTAGCTAACTAATGCTCAACTTTACGGATAAACATATACGTACTTACATCTATTCAATTTGTCGATCTTAAACACAATTTGAAATTTGTTACGTGTCCATTGCTCTTGAAAAGTAATGACATTATATTGTGACGTTAAAAAAAATGATAATAATGTTGATAATGACGTTCTAATCTCTCATAGAATATGTAAACCCTGGCGTAGAGAAGTAGAAGTAGAGCATTTTTTTTTTCATTTGTAAATATATCATCTCATTAGTAGTAGATTTTTTTTTTAGATGTATTATGTACGATTGATACATGCTACTTACTTGTTCTAGAGTACAATGAGAATGTAGTAGCAGTCATGTAGGCTTATGTTGTCGCCTAACTCAAATGATATGTACAGGGTTATGAATCGTGAACGTCTATTTAGTAATAATTTTAGTAATGATAATGTCATTTCGTTAAATGAATAATTAGAGCATATGGACTGTTATTCTTAAGTGATCACGAACTGAGTATGTATTGTAAAGATATTAAAATGTGAAAATTGATACAATTTTGAAATTAAGTCAATGTAGTAACATAATCTCGTAATTGTTTTAATGTACGGCGATGTAGGCAAATATCTAACAGACTTTATTCTGTTGCTCTGGATAATTACAATGTAACTGTTGACTGATTGGCACAAATAAACAATCACGACCGAATCTCAATTTTATAATTTCGAATACTGTTCATAGAGTTAAGCATATGTAAGTTTGATTTTTTTTCATTTAACTTAAGTTAACGACGTTGAGTCTTCTTTCATTTCGATTAGCCACTTAACAAGAATTTGGAATCTTTTGATAAAATTTGTTGCGCATGCTTGAACTGATTTTTTTTTTTTTTTTTAAGCCAACATAACCTAAACATTAAGTTAAAACATAACCAAAGAAAATGGTTTGTTATAAATTGGTTTATTCTTGAGATTTTCTCATCCCTTGAAAAGAAAACTGTTATAAATCGGCGACCCTTTGCTATAATATATGAAGCTAGGCTGTTATAAATGGACTATCCAATTCAGGATTTGCCTGATAGGTATTCATTTCTTTTATGATCGTAAAACTGGTATGTTATAAATTGGCTTATCTCAGCCAGGATTCTATTTACTTTAGCGTTAACGTAATGACTTAAACCAGTCTGTTATACAGTTGCACAAATGAAACCATTATACAGAATTATATATAAATCGGGAAACTCCCGTTATTGCTTGCCATGTAAAATTTTATTGTCAACGTATCATAATTAGTACGCTAAAACTGAAGTATTAAATTACAAATTTAGAATGTAGGTATCATTCAATAAAATTAAAACCGGAAGTTTAACCCAAGCTAATGTTGTAAGCAGTCGATAAATTTTGCCAATTTCTATCAATATATTTAAGCAACCTTGGTTTCTTTATAAAACAACAAGCATTCAAGCAAGCAGAAATATACAATTTGGTTTCGTTTCGTATGATTACCGCTTAACGTCCTTATGTAATACCTAGGTTATTAAGCAGAAGACTTTTGCTTAAAGTGACATCCGAATCACTACTTCGTTTACACTTGAAAGAAGGGTTGTGGTTCGACCGAGAATTGAATATGGGACGCCTTGATTAAACGGTGAAAAGGAGATGACTAATGCAGATGATTTGATGTGTGAAAACGACACCATGAAGTTCACACGATTTAAAGCTTGGGTTTTATATATATATATATATATATAACGGTTTAAACCAGCCAACTCTGCTGTCTTCATTAGCACTAGTCTCCGGAAACTGTGCTTTGTACCAGTATCAATCTTTCATAGTCAGTATATCAATGTCATATCTTTCAATTCCTTGCTATGCCAAAGAAACTTTTAAGTTTTCCTGAGAAAGAAAAGGAAATAGATGGAAACAAGTGAATCTTTGGTGACTCAAGCAGACCAGGTCGTACATGAAGCAGAGCAGCTTTGTTAAAGAAGAAAGAGATTGTCTATGCATGAGGAAATCACACAACTCCATACTCAGTTGGAAAACTTGTAATATAATTCCTTTTTTTTTTTTTTTTTTTTTTTCGGAATTATGTATGTCACACTGTCACGCAATGAAGATGCCATGTACGAAAAATAGATTTTTGTTTTTTGTAAATTTGTTCGGTGCGCAGTTAAAATGCCATGTAGAAAGAATGAAAATACATGTGCTGGATGAGGGTGGATCGGGTAGCTGTAAGGGGAGTTGGGAGGCCAAAAGAAAGAAAGAAAAAAAAAAAAAGCACATTACATTGCGCTTTGTGTATTTCATTATTGTGTACTAATATTGTACTTGCATTAATATTCACTGCATAAGCTACTGTACTTTTCATTTCACTGTTGTGAGCTTCGAACCTACAGTTGCATTCCTGTTATACCTTCCTGTGTCGAAGTTCTGGAAAATTGGTTATTTGTCCTGGAAGTTTTTTTTTTTTTTTTTTTTTTGTGTGTGTGTGTGTGCGCGCGCGCGCCGGTGGACCTAGAGGGGGTCCTGTGTTCTATAACCTTGTCATTTCCCTCGTTCACTCGTAACTGTTAACCCCAAATATTTCTTAATTTCATGCTTCCTTTGCTCTTCATTAGATACATATTCATCTGCATTGTATTACTGCATAATTAGTATCTTCCAACTGTAAAGTATTGCAAACTACACACTATTCAGGAATAACGAAGATAATAAATCCTTACCTTGTTTCGAACAACCACTATAACCACACCCTACTACAGTATTATGTAAATAAACTTATAGACGGGAAGGGGGGGGGGGAGTTTGGAGTCGGATCCCTATTTCAAATACATGTCAGGGGATATCAAATATTACAAAATACACACGAAAATACTTCTGTCCTGTACTTGTTGCCGCACAAGGAAATACATATATTCATGAAATATGAACTCTGAATAAGAAATACACTTTTATTGCCTTAGAAAGATTTTTTTTTTTTATTTATTAAGTAAAAAGTTACATTAATAAGTGCAGATTATTTTTAGGAGAACATAGTATAATTGCAAGGTGTACACATGTAGCATAAAAGCTGAACACACAAAACCCATAAAACACTTTAAAAAAAAAAAGTGCTAGGTGACTACTAAAAAGCATAAATGATATCGAACCGAGCCAAGCGGCAATAAGGAGGTACGTCCGTAGGAAGCAGACGCGTGAGTATACACATAAACGAGGATAGGAGATGGCCTTAGAATACATGCCTTGCGTGTGGCACAGCTTTGTGACAATTCTATGGTCACTTGTACACTGCCTTTGTGTAGCACTTCACTTCATGTCTTCCTTATGGAGTACTACGTGGTAAAGAGCACACTTTTCATTTCGTATTTCTTCATTGTTGTACATGTAAGAGATTAAGTCCAGATATATTTTCACGACTTGAACAGCCTTATTGTGAAACCAAGTAACGTTTCTTTTGTAGATTTTCCAAACTTATGTCCCCATAAAATGGGATAACATTCAAAATTTTGTCCTATTTCAGCTTTTTTGCAACTTCCCTCTTCCGCTCTACATGTTTTTCTCCATTACTGTAGCATATACATGTTCTATAGGCATTACAGCAGCTGAAAAAAATCCTGAATCATTCCGAGTTCTTTCTGGTACGTTTAAACATAAAATAACTGCAAGAATAGAATGAAATATATGCTGAAAAAAGTATGGTATGTTTTGTTAAAATCTTGAGTCATTTGTTGTTAAAAAGAAGGCAGAAATACACTTTAGTAAACCGCTCGAAAGAAAGAGTAAGGTTAGGCTCGCTGGCTACGATAATACGAAGATTGGCATGTAATTTGTTACAACAGTAACATATCTCCGTCTGGTATTAAATCAACAAACTGCTGCGTAATAAATTTTACATTTCAATCGAGTGCAAAGAGAAGCTTTGTGCAATGATTTACATAACGAGGAAATGTTTCGGATTAAAATCCAAATCAGAAAGGAAGAAAAAACAATGCTGGAAATAATTCTGGGTGATCCATTTTTTACATTTATCTGTAAACGTAATAATTCGGATTAATCCAGGAAGTGATTAACAGTGACCAATTCAGAGGCATAATATACGTTTATGTATAATAATAATAATAATAATAAACTTTTGACTACACTAGGCTAGAGTTTACGTTATAGTTACTAAACTGTGCGTTAGTTAAAACTAGGGATGGCCACATTTTCCGGAAACCGGAAAATTGAAAACGGAAGGGTCCGTTTTTCCGGAAAAGCGGAAGACGGAAAATTTTCCGGAAAAACGGAAAATGTGAATTCCGGAAACCGGAAAACTTTCTCCGGAAATGTCCATCCCTAGTTAAAACTCTTGTACCCTCTTGTAAGGGGATAAAATATGTTTTCGGTTTCAAAGGTAAGTTTAACAAGGTAAATTTTTGAGTTTTAAACTATGGAGCTTACCCGAGAGAACAATTTAGTGGCTATAATAATTGTTGCAGGCCAAGACAGCCTTGTTCAAATTTGAAAACACGAGATCTGAACTGGAAACTATATCAAGAAACAGAATTTCTTCAAATTTGCAAAAGGGGATAAAAATGTTTTCAAAACTTCATAGTTGTAAAATACCTTCTATACTGGTACATTTTAATATTTTGAGTTCGCGTTCACGGTCTTTGCAATCGGGAGTTTCGGTTTAAATTCCGGTAGCCATCCATCCGGAATTTTTACGTAGTTCCACCAGGCGAATTCCAGGATGGTGCCTTTTTCAGATTATACGGTTTGACCGACTTTCCTTTTCTACTGTTGTTGATGTTACTACAGTGCCGTGCCTTGGGAGGGGGGGGGGTGACGGTCCTGGGCACAGAATTTGGGGGGGAAAAAGAAAAGTAAAGAAAAGAGAGAGCGGAAAAATTACTTGGAATATTACTAGTATGTACTTAAATCCTCTTTCGGCTTTCGGAAGTGGTCCTATAATGCTACTCATGTTAGGAAAATGCATATGCACATATATAAAATGGGAGGAGAAAAAAGTAATAAAAAGTGCTCAAAGTGAAGGAGAACCAGGGTTAATTTTTGAAAATTTTCGTACGCTCAGCGCCATCGTATACTCTCGCCCCGGGCACTGATTTTCCACGGTACTTCACTGTGTTATTATGATTTCTTGTTGGTGCAGGTGAAAAAAAATTTAACCGCACTGATTGTAAGTTTTCTAAGTGAACACCCTTGCAAGTATACTGCTACTTTTTTAGTTTTCTGTGCATCTATTTTATTGTGTTCAGGGCAGAGATGACTATTTTGTAATCAATATTCCCAACGAGACTCGCACAGAATCGAAAATTTGCTGCTACAAGGAAATCACGGAGACGCCTCCAAG
Source organism: Thermobia domestica (assembly GCF_964235325.1). Classification (NCBI taxonomy): domain Eukaryota; kingdom Metazoa; phylum Arthropoda; class Insecta; order Zygentoma; family Lepismatidae; genus Thermobia; species Thermobia domestica. The sequence continues at coordinate 258,657,889 of NC_137464.1, forward strand.
ATACATAAAGACGTTAATTACCAATGCATTGCCAAACCGTACTATGCATCAATTATTTTAAATATTGTCTTTAAGCTGACCAATGAAATTACTCCTTCCAGCTTTTTTCTTCTTCCATGTATTTCGAATAAATCAGGGCTCCCAGCTGTCCTATTTTTCCTATATTTTGGGAATTTTGTACTATATTTTAATCTTGTCCTATATTTCCTATATTTTTTAGTGATTGCATTATTGAAAATACAAACCAAAGACAGTTCCAATGATGATTTAAGTTGCTACATATTAGCAATATACTAAATAAGTCATAGCATTTTATAAAAGGGATAAGTCACTAATCCTCACTATAATTATTATTATTATTATTATTAATTTGCTCTTTCCTATCCTCCTATGTCCATTTTTTCTGTGTTTCCTATGTGCTTATTCTTCCTCAATGAAGCTTAGCTGAGGAACCTTACCATGATCTAGTCTCTTTTAATCGCAAGCTGTGTTGGTATTCACCAACATATCCCAACGTCTTCCAATATTGCTGTACACAATATGCAAGGTTCACACGCGTCCTGGAAAACCTGGAAATAAAAGTGTTTCGTGAAAACGTTCTGAAAAAGTCATGGAATGCAGAAAAATGGTGAAAATCCTGGAAATTATTTATGGAGTGGAAATGTCCTGAAATTTATGTTGTATAACAGTTGTTAGAAATATGTATATATAATTCGCAGGGCTATGACGAATGAAATGCTGTTATATTATTTATTTTAGAGGAAAATACGTTGATCAAATAATTCATTGTTTAATTAGATTCAAGTATTTCATTACACAGTTAATATTTTTAATAAACATTGCTTTGTTCACTGGCTTTTTTTTTTTTTTTTTTTTTTTTTTTGTTCAAGTTATTTAGATAGCAAAGCTAATATGAACCAGTTACTTAGTATATCAAGTCATTTATTTCAATCAGTTTCTTTCTTTCTTTTTTCATAACAATAGCAGAATCTACTAAGTTTAAAAAGTAAAATGTTGTATTTACTCTTATTCTGTATTAATCTAAATCTTGTTTCCAGTTGCCCATTGGAGTGAAGGGTGGCCTTTCCTTACAATACATTTATTTATTTTTTTCCTGTGCTTCAGAGCATAATCTATTGTATAAACCAAACTGTCCTATATTTTTTCAATGTCCTGCTGGGAGGCGTGATAAATTCCTTGGTCATTCTTCGGGAGCACACAATAGCTTTAATTCCTTTGTAGAATGTGTTGTTAAACATTGTCGTCTTGTATCTCGATAGTGGTATTTCAACATTTAGTGGTACTTACGGTTACCTTTTCTAATGTTATTAGTATCTTTTTTTTTTTTTTTAATCAAAGGAGAGAGGCACAGTGGCTCAAGTAGTAGAGCGCTTATTTCTGGTGCATGAAGTCCTTAGATCGATCCCTGGCCAAGTGGTGAACAACTTCGTATCCGTAGGTTTTCTCGGTGTACACCCGGCAGCTCATTGCCGTGAAATTGTCACGAGGAAAGCAACAGTGGTCTCGTTAATCACACAGTAAAAGCATTGTGATCGAGTGTAATCTGATGCCACCGAAACGGAACAGATTCTGGGAAGGGTTCGTTTTGGTCCATTCCACATAAGTTCACAGAGTCGAGTTCGTAGAAATGTGTTGTGAGCGTAATTTTTTATGTATGTCGTGCCACTGTGAATCGTATTATGTGCGGCATAGAGTTATGGGCCCTACCACATCGACGTCCAAATTGTAGTATGCAAGCACTCTGTCTTCTATCTGTAGCTCAGGGCAACTCTTGTCTAATTTCAGCCTGTCATTTTTCACTAATTGTGTGTATGACACAACAGGTAAATTCATTTTTCACTAAATAATTCAAGTATGTGTCAAATTATAAGCACAGGGCTCATGACGAGTCACTTTTTTAACTAAAAGTTACTTTTTTTCAAGTTTGTCACTAAAATTAGTTTTTTTTTGGGAGATAAAGTGACTTTTTCCTGTGATTTATGTTTTGCATTGGCAGTTTTCTAAGAAAAATATAAAAATAAATAGAAAACGGCAGAAACTTGTTAGTCATAACTCTTCTGAAAGCTTCAGTACTTGCTGTCACATGTGAAACAGTCAGCTTTATTCTCACTTCAGCTTTTATTCTTTCGAAAGCACAGTGGATGGTTGGTGGATGCTTAAGCTCTCAAGGGGCTGAGAACCCTTCTGTGCCTATTCTTTCTTCTATCATAATACTCTTTTAGTTTTCTCTCGTAATAGTTAACGCTTCGCTCAACGTTGTATGTGTGTGTGTTTGTGTGGTTCATCATGTTCGTCTTGCGTAGATGATGAATTTGAATATTTCATGACTTTAAGAACTCTCAATGCTAAGTTAAATATAATGTCTGGGATGAAGAAATTCGAAAATATGCCAAAAGTTGTTCCACTTACTCAGAAGCTTCTTACATCTGCTAACTCTGCTTACCGAAACTACAAAGCATACTTAGAAAACATAAGAAAGGAGGAAGCTCAAAAAGAAGAAGTAAAGGAGAAAAGATGAAACAAAACAACAACAAAGAGAGAGGTGATAGAGAAATTGACAAAGGAAAAGAGGGGCATGATGTGATTTTGGTCACTTTATCGTGTGCTTTTGGTCACTTTTCAACTATTTACAGGAGACCAGACCACTATGAGCCCTGCATTAAACCGAACTTTTCCATTTTTGGCAGCACGGATTTCATTTTCAGTGTACAAATGTTCCAAAAAGCTTTCTTTTTTTTTAAAAAAAAAAGTTAAGGCACACCTGCTGCTGAGATATACCGTTTAATTATTTAACTCAGTTACCTATATGGATGAAACTAAACTCAGTATGGAGTTGAGTTTATTTTAGTTTAGCGTCCCTTTCAGCAACGAGGCTATATGAGACGTGGACCTACTGATTAATGTGGAATGCGAACCACATGAGCTCCCGCCGGGAAACGAAACCGGGTCTCCCACGCCAAAGGCGCGTACGCTAACTGCTTAGCTACGAGAGAGGAGTTGGCAATGCATACTAAAGTTGCTTTTAGAGAAGTCGGAGATCAATGGTTAGCAATTACCTGTCTAGAATTAAGTTTTTCTTTCGGTGACTTGCATTTCTTCCTAAAATTGAATTATTTCGTACATCATGAATGCTTTTGAAATATTAAATTGATATTTTTGTTCTCTTTTCTTCCATTAATAGCAGTTGCAAGCGAGTTACAATTCGTACACGTGGCCTGCGGCTCCAGTGTTAGCATGGTATCTGTGGGAACACCGACGCCGTGAGCTCCCTGGCAAACGTGTTCTGGAGATCGGCGCTGGAACCAGTCTTCCGGGGATTGTCGCCGCCAAATGTGGAGCCATTGTCACATTGACTGACAGTGCCACTCAATCAAAAGGCCTTCAACATATCCAGCGGTGCTGCGAAGCGAATAACCTCCAGGACCAAGTGAGAATTCTGGGACTCACGTGGGGTTTGTTCCTTCAAACAGTTTTCTCAGTGGGACCTGTTGATTACATTATAGGGTCAGATTGTTTCTTTGAACCTGCTTTATTTGAAGATATCATTGTGACAGTGGCGTATTTGTTAGAAAAGAACCCTCATGCCAAATTTCTATGTACTTACGACGACAGGAACGGTGATTGGTCTATAGAGCATTTGTTACATAAATGGCATTTACAGTGTGAACATATTTCACTGAAAGAATTAGCAGAAGCGGCTGGTATTGACGTTAATGAGTTGACACAAAATCGTACCATTTTGCTTTTCGAAATTAGTAGGATCGATTTGTAAATAGAGAGAGATTAGTTTTGCAGAAGATGGCTTCCAGGTCGGTGAAACGATTGTTTGTAGGTAATCTCCCATGGACTGTAGCACACAGAGAGTTGAGGCAGTATTTCTCTGAGTTTGGCAAAGTGTTGTCTGCCAACGTAATCTTCGACAAAAAGACAGGGTTGAGTCGTGGCTACGGGTTTGTGGTGTTCGCAGGGGAAGAGGAATTTAACACTGCTTTGAGGAAAAATAATCATATGTTGGAGGGAAGTAGACTGAACGTACAACCAGCTGCGAGGGAGAAGTAGACAGTTGCGTAGATTCGTGTATAGTTAAAGTAACGCCCCCCTTTTTTTTTTTTTTGCCTAATGTAATTTAATTGTATACATTTATTAATATAGTTATTGCGTGGTGCTGGTAGTGTAAAAAAAAAAAAAAAAAAATGGCTGTAGCTGTTGAAGAGAGTGAGCTTGAAGAGCGCTTCAGAAGAGCGGCTGATCATTTAGGGACTTTAGTTGGGAAGTTAGAACCTTCTCAGCTGCTGGAAGCTTATGGTTTCTATAAACAAGCCACTGTAGGGCCATGTAACACATCCAGACCCCGGTGGTTTGAGTTTCAAGCGAAAGAAAAATGGGATTCGTGGAATAAGTTGGGAAATATGGATAGGGACACTGCCATGGCTTCTTATATAGAATTGATTTCTCGTTTTGATCCAAATTGGGAGGATTCTGACGGAAGCGGCGACGAACAACGAAGAGCGCCGTCGTCGAGTTGGGTTGCTGTCAGTTGCCTTGCAAATCACGACGAACAGTTAGACGACGCTGATAAGACAGTGTTTGACTGGGTCAAGGAAGGTGACGTGAAGAAAGTAGAGCATTTAATTCGGTTAGGAACGGATGTGAATGTGAAAGATGAGGACGGGATGGCATTGATCCATTGGGCAGCTGACAGAGGTAATTTGGAAATGATATCTTGCCTTGTAGCTCTGAATGCGCAAATTGATATTCAAGACGAAGAAGGCCAAACGGCGTTACATTACGCGGCGTCATGCGGCCACGCCGAAGTTGTTCGATTTCTGCTAGATAAAAAGGCTGATCCTAAAATACAAGATTTCTCTGGTGCTAAACCTTTAGACATGGCGGCCGAAGCCGAGATTTTAAAGTTGTTGCAAGGCTTCTGATGTTTAACGTAATAATATTAGGTAGATATATATATATATATATATACAACTTACGGATACTGTTTTTATTACCGTTAATTCTCAGTGAAGTAAATATTTCCGTCAATTGCTTTGTGCTTCCCAAATGACGTTCTTAATAATGTCATGCAGTTTATGTTTCTTTTTCATAAGAAAAGCAAGCCATTTTGTTGTGAACAGTTATAAATAATAATGGTTCTTCATTGACAGGCTGATTCGGGTTGTAAGGAAAAAGTGAATCAACAAAGAATTTCAGATATAAAGTTCGAAAATTTTGTTATATGAACTGATTCCAGTAAAGTTATAGTTTACTTTTTTAAAAAAGAATTCATTAACCCAGTGATTTTGGTTAAGTGAAAATTCTGTCAGACAGTTCTTTTTTAAAAAGGGAAAAAAAGTTTTGACACACATACGTGCTTAAAATATGAAAGCACATTTAATTATTAAATGATACGGGGACTCATATATCGATTGACAGTAAATCAGAATTATTATGTATTACAACATCCAACGTCTCAAAATCTGCGATTGATTTCGAGGCTTTCTTCGCCTTTTCCTCAGTTCATCAAAAGAAAACTTGTTGCTGCGAAGAAGATACGATGTATGAAATTCTTTGCTTGTCCATCGTGTAAGATAAAAGTGGTGGGGTATGTTTTTTTTAGTTCGATAGTAAGGTTTTTTTTTCTTTCTTTTTAATTTGTGTGTAAAGAAAAGTCCTTGATGTGTACTTTACTCCTACGTAAAATGACAAGTAACACAACTCAATTGATCATCTTGAATGAACATTCACTTCAGTGGCGTACGCAAGGAATGATGGCCGGGGTTAATAACCATCCCCACCCTTCTTCTTGAGCAAGATCCTGTGGAAAAATAACATTTACTGTATGAATCACGTTCGTCCTGAAAAAAAAAATGAAATTGAGTGCGTGACCCCTTGGATGAATTTTTGCGTACGCCACTGCTTTACTTAATGGTCTTGAACTTTGAATGCCTCCTCAAACTGCCGATAAGATAATATACGTGAACAATTTTTTTTTTTTTTTTTTTTTTTTAACGTGAAACATTTACACACGTATACACTACGTAATAAGCAATGATGCTATTCAGCCGATTCGCTAGAACTGGTGGTTAAAATCTTTCAGTTTGCAGAACCGTTTGTTATACCCAGACATAGCAGGAGATTTTACTCACTTATACCTAGAAACAATAACCTTCAGTTTAACCGTTTTTGTTTTTAGAAATTGTTACAATGTTAAATAATCTCAGATGCTCAGTTATCAAGAATGAGAATTGGGATCACATGAATGTAATGGTGAGTGTTATTTATATTTGAAACGCATATACCATTTATTAACAGTTACTGATCCATTACTGGATTAAGATCTTTCCAATGCTATTTGACAACCATCTAGTATGGATAATTCGTTTCCAAGATATTCGCAGTCACACCACCTTGTATCAGGATGCTGTGTAGGTTGCTACTTGTCATTTGGGGGAGGTATCAAGTAAAAAAATTTGCTTTTGTCCATCTTCTGAGGTTTGTTTTGTAAGAGTTATATGTATTTATGTACTATCTCTCTCGCGCTATATATATAATCAGAACCGTTTATTAAAAAATTAGAAAAATACCACTGGTAATAAAATTTATAATTAAAAGTTTATTTTATGCAGCAGCCAGCTTTCTTTAAACGCGCAAAGGGAAAGGAAGGAATGCCTGGAAACCATTTAGAGATTTTGTGCTTTTGGAAGTTGTAACATGTGAAATTTTTTTATTTACTGTTAAAAGGCACGTTAATGTTATTATATTTTTAACCTGTTTACTTTCAATGTGTAATTATCAGTTTATATGTTTTAAGTGCACATGAACAATGCCATAAACTCTGAAAGCGCAGTTTGACTAATGCTTTTTCCAATACTTTTAGTTTTTTTAATTATTTAATAGTTTTGTAAAGAACCACGTAGCAATCTGTGTTTGGTTCTTTTTACCAGCCGAGAGCTTTTTCATTACCTTGATTGACAAGGGAATTATTTGTAGTGCCATAGTTCTGTATAGATTTGAAAGATATTATTATAGAGAGATATATTTCCAAATGCGAACTAAGTATAAATTTCTGTAGTTGTTACATTGTTATACAAGGAGTTTCTTCTTAAATGAGGAACAAGATGATGAAATAAAGCTAAGAAAAATTTATATATTGTATTTTGTTTTATATTGTCGCCAGCAAGAGTGTGTCCCTACCCCCTTACTTTAACCCTTGTGTATTACCGTGAAAAATAAAGCGTAGGAGACCCCAATTAAAAATAAGTAATTATTGGTGTTTTGCACACAGAAACCTTTCAAAACAATACTTTATTGCATTGCACTCCAACTCAGACTGCCACCTCGACATCATTGATATTATCGTTATCCAAAATAGAAAAGAAATATTTGACGACCTCGTCACCAGATAACACGCTCACCTACAACCCAGAGTAGTCTAATCGTGTCATCATCTTCGAGTTGTTGCTAGAAATAACGGGCTTTTGCCCTTTGAAAATAATTACTTTGTTATTCAAAAGCTGTTGAAAAATATAAGCAGGGTTCAAAATATTTATTGCTTCAAGCTGTAACCTGAGGAAGGAAGAAAGACAAGAAAGGAAACTTCTTTCCGTACCTCACATCCGCCTTACTTTATTATGTCAATAATGAAGTAATTTTTGAGAACAATATATTTTTAATTTCTGCCAACTATTGAGTATTATGTAAAGTACTAATTTTGCTCATTTGGTAAGAAAAAAAGAAAAAATGTGTTTACTTACGTGGGGACCTTGGGGATCCTTTTACGACTCCTGTGGTAAACAATCATTTTTTACATAACAGCAATACAATAACAAACGATATTTTGTGTTCAATATGTTAAACATACGCAGGGGAGAAAATACAAGAATAGACGTTTAAATGTTCACGTTCATTTAAGAGATATATTGCATTTAAATGTCTCTGGGGTCCCAAAAGAACCCCATGGTAGTACACAAGGGTTAAACTCTTTCATTTAATGCAAAAGAAAAAAAATATAATGAAAATTTAAGTTGTAGTTTTCCAAAAATGGAACTTCTTCTAAATAAGTTTGTTCGTCGTGCACAGCATTAGCCCCTCTCCTTCTCCCAAAAGAAGCTTTATATTTAAAAAAAAAAAAAAAAAAAAAATCACAGGAATCAGTGAGATAAATTACATCTGCCTGGAATTTAAAATTTTCTGTTTGTTAAAATTAGCGTCCCTTGTCAACATATATGAGACGTGGATTTAGAGTTTGGTGAAATCGAAACTACTGCAATGCGTTCAACTCTCCCAGCGGGAATCGAACCCTGACCCCGTACAACAAAAGTATGCGCTTTAGCTACTATTACGGGAGGGAGAACAAAAAATTTTAAAGTAGTGAACGTCTTAGGGACTCTAGAATTGAACATCCAATTTCGCATCTTTCGAAAAATTTAAAACAAATACAATACACTAGTTTGGGCCCAAAAAATTTATTTGGAGCCAATAATGAAAAAGATTTTTGTAGAATTTGATAATTCTCTTAAAACATTTACAACTTAATATAGATATGGGTTGATTACGTAACGAATGAGAGAAGGTTAAAAAAAAAAAAAACATCCATTATTGGCACAACAGCAACGAAATGATTTATTATGAGTTGAGAATTCTTTCTTCCCAAACAAACAGCTTGATCGCAGTATTTCACAGTGGACCACATCCTACCTGATGAGTGACAACAGCAATTAATAGTACAAGATATATTTTCACTGTTGTTCCCTGGCGGACATTCTTTTATATTTCCTGATCTCATTTCTTTTACTAATTTTATCAGGGTGTCTATTGGTCACGAAATCAGAAAAAAAAGGTCATGAAAGTCAAGAAAAAGTCACGAAATTTAGCTTTTGGGTCACGGTTCTTTTTTATCCGTACAAATATAAGTACAGATTGAAAAATTTTGTTCTATAAAATATCAAAATTCACTGCCAAAAGTGTCTATATCAGCTTTAGACGCTACCAAATTGCAAGCAAAGCACACTTTTATCGCATGCATGGAAATTAGTACCCAAATTCACTCTTGAGAATATTACGAAATTTTATGGTTTGATAAAGAAAATGTCACGAAATTTCATTTTGGAATTTTAGTACGCACCCGGTTTATTCTCTGTGAACAAGGCTCCCGAGGGATTGAAAAAAAAAAGTTAAATGAATTTTCAGGAATCAATTTAAAATAAGATAATTGTTGAAACTGAACGTCTTAGCCTACTATCTGATGACAGGAGGGGAAGTTCATAAATCTTCGTAGGCTCTTTGAACTAAAGAGGTGAACTAATAACAAATAATACTTCCTCCACAGCGTGTCCAGGGAGGAAGTAACAATACTGTAGGAAATGGTAGTATGAATGATTCTAAGGGGAAAAAATGAAAGCTATAGGTTGTAAACCAGTTTTTCTCGTATGTTGCTTATTCCTCACTCTGTAGTTATTCGAGAGGTGAGGCATAACACATTTGAAAGGTGATGGAATGACCTTTCCAATGACATGCCGCGGTCTTTGAAAGGGAACTTATTGAGGGAAATTTAGAACAGTTAATATTTTAAGATTATTTAAGGAAATTGGATAGCAACATTGATTCACATGTTTTACTCAATAACTCCTTTTTCAAAGACATCACCGCCACATATTGCATACTACTTGAAACACCATTCCATCACCTTTCAAATGTGTTATGTCACATCTGTAGATAACTATAGGGTAAGTAATAAGTAGAGCAACCCACATTATGCTTCTTTTTTGTGTAATTATGCTTTATTTTTTTTTTCCAAATTATGCTTTATTGTTGATTTCAGTCATTGTTTTATATTAATTGTGTATAATGTAAAATATTTACTATACATTAAATATTCTAAATATCTTGATCTGTTTATTAATATTTTATGCAACCAGTTTCTTTCATATTTAATGAAATTTCTACTTAATGTATTGTAAAGAGATATGCTTTACTTGAGTCAGTTTTTGTTTCACTTGTGTGCGCCTTCGAGGTGCATATATATAGAAAGGAAAAATAAAAGATATCACCAGAAAAAAAAAATAAATAAATAGATAAAATAAAATTTAAAAAAATACAGAAAGTGCTCAAGCTCAAGAGGTACACATAACAATATAGTTTGGAGTTCTTGTGTACTATTCATTGTTGGCGGAAAGTTTTCTTCATTTCCTTCTTTTTCTCCACATCAAAGGATTACACCAAAAAGTTTACAGAAATAAAAATTAACTTTTCATTGTTGCATTGTTATGTTCTCAATGATTTTGCTTTGTAAAGATTGGTTTCTAAAAAAAATATTAATATAGTATGTTAAACTTGCAGTTATACAGAATTTTTTCAAGAATTGTGCTATAAATTTTAAATTATGCTTTATTTTCTAAAATTATGCTTTATTATGCTTTTAAAATTAGTTTCGTCTGGACCTTTAAATAACCACAATCATGTTCAAGGTACCAACCATATGTCTAAATTGCTATTAGGCTTTTGGGTTGCTCTAGTAATAAGCAACATACCATCAGAAATTGTTCACAAATTAGCTTTCAAACTGTTGAGAATACGACCGGTGTTCATGTGAGCTTTTGTGGTCAGAATGACCCATATTACAATTTCCCAAAGTATTGCCACTTCCTCTCGGGCACCCTGTGTATATATAGTATCATATATTGTTTAAACAAATCGCAATCTCATTTATTCATTTTTGTTTGATCTTGGTAATTTATGTTTCTGTCCAGTAAGGATAGTTCTTCGTGCAATCAGGTCCGCTCATAGAGTTCATCGGACCCTAGCCAAGCGTAGATAGCAGTGCAAAATTTGCCAAATGTTTGTATTATTGACGGTCTGAACTTTAAAGTCACCAAAGGACGTTTAGAAAGTTGCTAAATTCGTATTTTTTTTAAAAAATCTAATTTTATTTAATCTAATCTCTAGAAAAAGTTACGGTTATTTTGTCACTGTAGAAAGATTCAAATATTACGATCCCAAATCAAAGTAGCAGACAAGCGTATAGAAACCCAGTGGACACCCTTTCCCAAAAATTTCTAGTTCCTCAAAGAAGTTAATGTTGAGTTTTTTGATATCCATGGAATACTATTGCAACATTGGGTTCCAGGTAGTCAAACTACAACTTGAGATAATTATGCTAATGTTTTGAACTGGATTTGAAGGGAGCAATTCGGAAATAAATATCTGAACTTCATGAAGAATGATTTCTTCTCTAAAACAGCACTAGGCCACATAAGGCATAGTATGCTATGGAAGCTTTGGGGAAAATTGGAGCAATCTTTTGACCACCTTCTATACAGCCTAGAGCTCGCAACCTGCGATTTCTGGGCTTTTTAAGAACATACGCAAAGACATTTAAGAACATACGCAAGGACCAGGAAGTGAAATCTGCTATATCCACTGCCTTACACAGAAAATGGTCTGACACATGTGCTTGAAAAGCTAGTGCATCGATGGAAACAGTGTATAGTGTGAAAGACGCCATTTCGAAAAGCAATTCCAACCCTCCTACTGACTCGGTCTCCGAATAACGATCTTAGTCCACAAACTTTCAGAACAACCCTCAAAAATGTTAGTACTATTCTAGTAAAAGTGCCATACGTAATGTGGGCCGTAGAGATGTGTTTAATGAGCTGATGGACTTACTACGCTTCGTTCGACTTTTATCTAGAAAAGCCCAGATTTCATTGATCCAACCACGCTTCGTTTGACTTCACTTAGAAAAGCACTTATTTTATTTACCCAACTCACTTTGTTTGACTTGTCCTAGAGAAGCACACATTTCATTCACCCTACCACACTTCGTTAGGAAAGCTTATTTAATTCATCCAATGACATTTCGTTGGCTTTACCGAGAAAAACACTAATTTCATTACCACAGACATTTTTTTTTTCAGCTAAAGTATAATACAGTGTCTAAAATACATTTGCTCTTATATCTTCACCTAACTCTATCCTTTTTCGCTTAGTTGTAAGTTTTAAACTTTTTATCACATAATGCAAGTATATAAATTTTCTCCTACGATTTTTGACAACGTAGTGGGATAAGCCTCACATGCCAATGTACTCTTGATCTTAGTTACGGCAGAGCGTGCCACATTGAGAATATAATCGTAAAATAGAACGTACTTATATGTGAATTGTAATCACAACTAGGTACACTAATTTCCTTCAAATAACAGGCAAGGAAAACAAAACAATGATATTTTCAATCATAATCTATCAGCCATTTTCTGCTTTAAATCAACTTTGAAATTGCTACACATTTTAGTTTTCTTCTCCTCATGGTAGTTAATTTTGATCGATTATGTCCTAACTTTTTTCTAATCTTCCATAATTTGTCAGTGCACTAAATGATACACAGCAGTTCCAATCGCTCAACAGAATCGTTTCTCTCTACACGATAGAATAGTAAGATTTTTGTCATAAGAAACTCCCCGAAAAATGTTTCTGTGGCAAACAGGCCTTAGACTCACAAGTATTAAGAGAGTATTTTAGAAAAACCTAACACTATGAATCTATCAAGAATGTAGTGAAGTGTATACAGGAGTATATGGCGTGTATCTACCTAATATTTTTATAGTTCAGCATATATTTAATTCAGGGTATAAAGGTGGACATAAACTATATTTTTGAAAACGGTCGAGCATTTATCTACCAAAAATTCTAACAATACATAACTGGAATGTATGGAAAATATCAATACTAACAAACACATTTATAAATCAACCAGTATACCATCACACAACACGTTTTTGCTTTTGCCTCTTTGAAATACATTGAAAGAATCAAGTCTCAGAGCATCAAGTGCAATCTCCGAATTCAAACACGGTACACCAATATATATATATATATATATATATATATTTCGCATATGTTAAGAATGTTGAAGTAGGAAAATCAGTTCTAAAATTTTCTTCGGGTTCTCACAAAAGATTTTACCATTGTAGCAATGTTACAAAGAACAATATGTTTTCAGAAGCTATTTGATTTTCTTATAAATGTTTTTTGTTTATGTAGGCAGGAAAACCGTATCCGAAAAGAAAATCCGGGATTATACATATTTAAAAAAGAAAGAAAGACTTTAAAATAAATTGAAATTTAATTTTATTCTGCGTTAAACTTAAGAATCTCTTAGAAAGAGTTCCGAACCTCCTATCCCCCTTGGTAAGACCTCGGAAAGTCGTAATTGTTTTTTTTTTTTTTTTCATTAGTTTATTTTTTTTAATATGAAACAGAGACAAAAAGATATACAGATAACTGATTAAGAGAATGAGTTATTTGCTACTGTATTATTCTATTTTAGATTTGCAAAAAGTTATTCTTTGGTTCTGTTTAAAGCGCCATAATACTGGAAAGTAGTCAACAATATGCAGACCTGTATTTATATATTGTTGAGTGAGATGTGTGACTTAATGCGCCCACACACGATTATTTTCCCTCCCGTAGAGATTGGAAATGTCATGGCGATAAACGGGTGTCAGGACGTTAGCAGATAATATTCCGAATTCACCTTTTGTATTTTTGGTTACACGATGTATGGCCAGCTTGCCCTGATACAAGTATCCAGCAGTGATCATGAAGCCTGTGCCAAAACTTTCCTTGCATTCACTAAACCATCTTTGGAAGTTCCTCGCACCTGTCAATCGATAAAAAAAATGCACGTGGCTTTTGACAGTCATCCAGATAAACATATGCCTCGTCCAGTGTTACAACAAACTTCCATTTTTCACAGCCTAGTACCGCTTATACAGATTTCGACAATTGGTGCGACATTCCTGGATGTGTTTTAGCAAGAGCTTATGAACTCCCGCCCCCTCCGTTGCTTTACTAACCCCAGATCGCGGTGAATCATTGTGTTCACTATCTTCAGTTGTTTTTAGCCGGTTCGCGATACTCCTCTGTATGGGTGGCTTCTCCCTGGTAATCAGAGCCCCGACTTCCCGAATTTTAGCTCGTGTGCGATTAGTGGCAGGCCAAGGGTTGGCCTGTTTTTGCCACACAGGAATCATCCCACGCATCGCCTTACCTGTCCCTTTCAACGCCTGTGATATACCATTTTTGGACACAGTGAATCCACGCTCCTTGCACAGTTTGATAGTGGCACTGTAACTGTAGTTCACGTCGGAAAGGGCAGTTAAATAGCCTTCCCAATAAGCACTTATTTTGGCCGGCATTTGTCCTGATATGCGCTTACCACACCTGTCACGCAGAGTCAATGGTCCAAGGAACTCACACGACTGGCAGCATTCTTCTCTTCTCGCTTGGTGGTGCTGCACAAGGTGTGTAATTTCGTCACCATAGATCGGAAACAACCTCTGTATACCAGCTCTTGTTGAGTAGCAGTTGAGGTATTACAAGTTACAACGTAATTTAAAATGCCCTAATTCTCTCAATGAAGATTATGATGTGGTGTTCTGACCGAAGGTAGGTGTTTGATCCGGACTTTGGACAAGGTAAACCCATGGTAGTCTGCCATTGCCTTTCGTGGGATGATGATGATGTACTAAGGATGGGACCTACAGCTTAACTTCGGATCCGAACCACTTATATGTCCACCGGGAATCAAACCCGTGATCCCTTGATTACAAGGCAACGAGTTTAACCACTCTCCATTGAGGAAAATAATAATTGTTTACATTATTCACCGTCAGTAAAGATTTAATAGCTCTATAATAAAAATACAATGAGCTGTGTGTCTGTCTGTAGCGCTTTTCAACTCGAGAACCATAACAGAAACATGAAATTTTAATGTATTTTAAAGCTCTCAGAGAAATAATCCAAATGACCCGTTCCAGGTCCCTAGGTCTCACCTGAGCTGAGATATGGGAGTGCAAAGTCCCCATAAGAATAACATGGGGGCATTTTAAAAATAATCGAAAACGACTAATATTAGAGTTGAATTCATAGTTTTTAGGGTCGCTGAGATGAATAGTGACAGTTTTAATACAATTCAACTTCAAGTTCATATTCCACTCCCCAGGGAGAGGGCGAGATTTTAAAAGTAATTGAAAACGACAGATATTAGTGTTGAATTCATAGTTTTGGAGGTTACTGAGTTTAACAGTATCAGTTTTCATGATGTTCAAGTTCACCCTTATCCCTTGGAGTTGAGGTGGGAGAGGATGGCTTTTTTAAAAATAATCAGATAAGCTAGCTAATTAGTCACTACTGTAATTAGAATAAATTAAACACATTAACATAGTTTTTCACGTTTGCGTGGGACTGTGAGTTGTTAGTTATAAATATTACTTTATTGCGAATAATATTTAAAAAATCCAAAATTTTGTCGCCCCCTAAATTCTGCCACCCTGTGCTCAAGCACAGAATAGCACTTACCTAAATACGGGTCTGACAATAGCAATAGTGCACGTTCAAATTCTTTTGAATGTCGAGAGACCGACGTTCCACCGCACTTCTGCCCTTCTGTACTACACATAAGAGTAGTCCATCACGTTCTTTGCAGTCCTGTTGAGAACGTGGTGTGACGGAATGCATTTAAGCAAGGCGGCAACAAATACAGAGTCTATTTTAAAATTTAAAGAAAACTTCTGGTGATTGTATCGTTACAGGAAAGAACAGAAAAAAGGCAATAAATATTATCAAATATCTTAAGGAACAACAATGTACAATAATTGGTGGTTCAAGTGCTCTCGTGAACTGCATAAGGCGACGCCACTGGATCACAATAGAACTGAAGATAGCAAAAATACATGATTCAGTGCAATTGAGCAAGACTCTTGATTAGTCTTGAAGGATATTGTACAGCGTACGCAATCAACCAATGAAATATTGAATGGTATTTCACGTAATTTTCCAAAGTCGCACTCCTATACATCTAATATGGATCTACTTTCTGCTTTGTGTGGAGTAGGAGTTCTATTGGTATCGTACAGTTAATTGCTAATACTACGTATTATTATTGTCATATGAGAAGTGTACACTCTGCAGCAAAAAACCTGCAACATGAGCATTTAAGTTTATTGTAAAACGACGAAGTCTTTTGTTCCAAAATAAGTGTACAGGGGAGGACGCCGAGGTTTCTCCTGGAGTGATTCGTGCCACTTAGACGTTATGTTGATTCCCTGCTCTGTAGGCGTAGTTTCACAATAAACTTATATGCTCATGTTGCAGGTTCTTTTGCTGCAGACTGTACATAATATGAAACTGAATGCTTTATGGTAAAAAAAAAGTGCAAGCAATAACATTTCAAACTACGCTTTGCTGCTATTATTTTATGCTGATTAGTGTTTAAATACGAACATTTATAACAGAATAAAACTAAATTTCTTGGACGAAACTCTGAAAATAAATTATTTTCAACACAATTTTTTTAAAGATAATTTTCATTCATTAATTAGCACCTATTTTACCCTAACTACTTAGTGGATTTTGTATTGGTCTTAGAATCACAATTATTAGGTGGTGATCCTGCGTTATGTTTTACTGTATAACAGAAACTTCTATAATAAGAAGTTATGGGAGAAAACCGAAAAGAGAAAGAAATGATACAGAAAAAAAAAAAGAAAACTTCTGTTGGTTGTAGATTTCAAAGAGACAGGCCAAATTGTGATATATATGTTTACTTGTTTAAATGTATATTCAGAGTGCCAAGATCAGTGGCGGCCGGTGGATAGTGACGTTTGGTATTCCAGTGAGATAGATCGGAGTCAGTAGATAGAAATTAGACTCACTATGTAACCAACATAAAATTTGGATGCAAATATTATGTGACATATAAAAATAAAGAAATAAATAAATAAAAAAAAAACTCATAGGTTGAAGTTGGTATTTTCATTAATATAAATACTTTTCATTCTCTAAGTTTGACTTTTTATAGACTTAAATTTGATTTAAATACTCGCTGAATGAAACAATACGTTACAACGAGATACTTTGTATAAATTGATAATTACTTGTATTTTTGGGCAGAAAGTGCTTCTACATAAACACTATACCAGATATAATGTTAATTTAAAAATAACATAAGATCTCCTCGACAAATTTATTTTTGCTCCAATATCCATCGAGACCAGTGGGGCATGGGGTTCTAGAAGCCTTGATTTTATCAGAGAGGTAGGCAGACGCATATCTATCGTTTCTGGAGATGTTCGTTCAGTGTCCTTCTTAGTGCAACGTATATCCATTGCGGTCCAACGTGGCAACGTTTCGTCAGTTCTTGGTACGTTGCCGCCTGGAAGGGAACTGGAGGAGATATTTCTTCTCTAGTAGAGTAAAGCGGGGCAAAAGGTCGCACTTAATGTTCAGCATGCTATTGCTGCTATTCCAAAAACAATATTGAGATGATCCATAATTGTTATTTTTTCTCGAAAGCCATGTGAAATGAATCTTTTTATAAGGCATATATAAATATGATAAATTAATATATTATGTTTTCTTCGTTAATTATTTTGAACTTCTGTGCATAAAAATTCTGTAGTTACATTTTACTGATTATTACACTGTATTTCTTATTCTGAATATTACATATATATTTTAATTGTTGTTTATATATATATATATTTGGTCTAGGAATTAATTCGTGCGGTTGGTACGCACACATTGAAGCTGTAGTACAAACACAAAATACATAAATACCATAAGTAAAATATTGTCCATCGCTAGCCACCACTTTCGCCCATCTGTCAGGCAATGTACGGATTCCGTGGCGAAAGAAGTCCTCATCCTTGGAAGCGATCCAGTCAGAGACCCATGTTTCGATATCTTCTGAAGAAGTAAACCGCTGTCCAATCAAATCGTTGTTCATGCAAACGAACAAGTAGTAGTCCGAAGGAGCAACGTCTGGTGAATACGGCGGGTGTGGTAAAACTTCCCATCCGACATTTTCTACATAGGTTTTGACCGGTTTTGCGACATGTGGGCGAGCGTTATCATGTTGAACAATAAGTTTATCATGTCTGTTCTCCCATTCTGGTCGTGTTCTGGCCAGAGCTTGCTTCAAACGCATTAATTGTCGTCGATAACGTTCTCCATTCATAGTTTCACCCGGTTGCAGCAGCTCATAGTACACCACACCTTTCATATCCCACCATATGCACAGCATAACCTTTTCACAGTGAATATCTCGTTTTGGTTGTGATGGACCTGGTTCACCTGGTTTTACCCAGGCCTTTTTCGTTTAGGGTTCTCGTAATGGATCCACTTCTCATCACCTGTAATAATTCGATGCAGAAACCCCTTTCTGCTCTGTCGTTGAAGCAGCAATTCGCAAATGGTTTTTCGTCTTTCAACGTCTCTGTCTTTCAATGCATGTGGAACCCAATGTGACATCTTTTGAATCATTCCCATGGCTTTCAAGCGTTTGGAGACTGTTGTTTGATCAACGCCTAATGCTGCTGCAAGTTGTTCCTGCGTTTGACACGAATCCTGCTCGAGCAATGCTGTCAATTCTTCGTCTTGAATTTTTTTGGCTGTCCAGCTCGCTCTTGGTCTGCCAAGCCGAAATCACCACTTCTAAACCGTGCAAACCACTTCTGACACGTTCGCTCAGCTAGAGCATGGTCACCATGCACTTCCACCAAAATACGATGACTTTCAATCGCACTTTTCTGCATGTTAAAGTAATGCAGCAGGACACCCCGCAAAACCACCTTATCAGGCACAAATTGCGCCATGTTCACTTAACTACAAACTGGTGTTGTTGACGCTTTATCCACTGTCCTATACTACGAACGATACGCGATGACAGGGGTTTGCAACACATGTGTGGATACACGGAACTGTGGGACGCTCCGTTCGTTGCGCCATCTCTTGTCCACCCGCACGAATTAATTCCTAGACCAAATATATATATATATATTTTGATCCGTTTCATTCAGACTTCAGAAAGTACTACAGTACAGTACTGCTACATTGTTTATATATATATATTTATATAATTTGAAATTTTACATAATTGAAAATATAAAATTTCCTTCATAATATTTTATTTTTTCATGTTTTGAGAATATGCTCTATACTTAGGTACAATATCTGAAAATTTAATGTTATCTTTACATATTTTCTTTTAAAGTTGAATCTACATATTTTGATGTTTGAAATGATAAAGATATGTAGCTACATAAGAAGAATGTTTTTAATATAGAAAAAATAGACATTATTATATAGTTGGTTGCTATGTTGTTGTTGATAGATATCTAACTAACATGTACGATTGTAATACAGTCTATGTGCATATCCGTTCAACAAGAATCAACGAATAAAATTGTTTAAAACGTATCATCGTTTTGTAATTTCAGTTTAAAAGGTGAGAATACTAGTAAATGTAATCACGGAAGATATTTTAATGTGTAAACAAATAGTACCATTCCAGAGTTACTGATATTATTAGCCGAACCAGGGTTAACGACTACCTTTGGTGAGTCGTTGTAAAAATTTTGGTTTACCTCACCCGGGATCTTGTAAATTCATATCCCGAAGTAAAGTAAGGGTGAATTTACTTCTGTAATAAGGTTAATGATTACGAACTTGACAAGACTTAGAAGTGGTAGAATAATCACACGAAAAATGAACGGTGAGGCCATAGAGAAAGAAACCAGTGATTGTGATAACGGTGAGCAAAGTGCAGCACCAGGAATGACATTAGAAGACCGGATTTTGCTAGCCTTACAGCGGCAAGAACAATGTCGAAAGGATGATTCGGAAGCTATGAAGCGATTAGAACAAAATTTGGTTCAGATGTCCAAGGAATCCAACAGACAATATGAAGAATTAAAGCAGACGATGGAGCAGAAGTCCGAGGAATCCAACAGACAATATGAAGAATTAAAGCAAGAATTAAAGCAGACGATGGAACAGAAGTCCGTGGAATCCAACAGACGATTGGAGCAAAAGTCAGAAGAGACGAAACAATTTATTATACAGGCGATGAATGACATCACCGCGCAGTTTGATGAAAAGTTAAAAAGAATATCTGAGGAGTACCAGGATAATCAAAACCATCTAATCCAAGAAGTCAATGGTGTAAAAAGGGATTTGGAAGTAATAGAATCTACTGTACAGCAACAAAAGATTCAGGTCACGGATAACTCCAACCAGATACGCGCGAATACTCAGTTGATAGCTACCTTACAAGAGAAAATCAGGACACTACAGATCAAGGACAACACATACTGTAACAACATGGTTAACGATCGTGTAGAATTCCCTTGTCCACAAGAGATGACTTCGCCTTCACCCGTATCTGATGAGGACATTATTTTGGAAGAAATTTATCCAAGGAGTACCGATGTGCAGAAAAGAGATGGTGCAACTACACATCACGCCATAGGTAAGAATTGTCACTCAACAAGAACACGGAATGATGAAAGGAAGGTAAAGTTAAGCGTAAAGATGAGTGAAATACGTGCTATGAGTAAGTTCAGTGGTAAATGTAATGAGAATGCTACTTCTTTCCTAGAAAAATTTCAGGATGAGTGCAATATAATGTGTATAGATAAATCACAATATATGAAATTAATCCCTCATTTATTACTCCCACCATGTTCTTTATGGTTTAAAGCAGTGCGAGATCACGTCAATACGTATGACGAGTTCAAAGCAGCGCTAATCGCAAATTATGAAAATGACTTTTTGCTCGCAAACAGAGATGCCACGATTAGAAATCAACATTTCAATCCTCGTTTGCATAAATCTGTTATCGATTTTGTTGTAAATACATATAATGAATTAAAAGTCGTAAATCCATTGCAATCAGAATCTAGAATCATAGCATCAATTCGAAATTTGCTACCGTTTAAGTTACAACAGATCCTGTTTTCTACCCAATGTATGAGTTTTAACCATTTATTAATGCTTGTTCAATGCTATGAAACTCAATACCATGCTCTGAATCAACAAGCTGGAGTAGGTAAAAATAAAAATAATTCAGATCATTTTGTACCTGTTCGGAATCTAAATATCCGTAGTGTGAACGATACGAAACACAACCTAAACCGAGTGAATTCAAGCCATCAGAATGAGCAAAATAGGCAAAGCTATGTTGGGAATCCGCCTAACCTAACCAATCGCGACAACAATTATGTCCGATCACTCAACCGAAGTAGGCATAAAAGCAATCGAAATACATGGCAAAATTCTAGAAACGCTACAAATTCTATGTATAGACATAATCGTTGTTCAAGAGATGACACTTTATATCAAAATCAGAATCACGACGCAATACATGTACAAAATATTGCGGAACCTAATCATGATAGTGCAGTACAATGTACTCTATTAGAATCATATGCTAGTACAAATTTAAACTGACTCTAGTTAATGAAGTAAGGGTTAAACCCATACCAACTATAGATTCTTGTGAACATTTATTTTTAAGTTTATGTGTTAATATCAATAATGAAAACAATTTTTATGACTTCGATATACAAGCACTATACTTGATAGGATTAGTTAATGAACTCATAAATATTTTATCACATTTGTTTCAACAAATGATAATTTTCAAATGATTTTAATTCTTTCTTGTTAATATGAAAGAGTTATAGTTCGATTCATTAAAAGCAAAGATTATTTTAAGTATATGATTCATTCTATTAAGCTAATTATTCGACGACTGTCTTCATGTACCACCTTATATGTTACTTGAATAAGATTCTTCTATATTCTGACGCCTAATTGATACAATGCATACTGTTGAATATCATCTAAAGTAATTAATATATAATACGCCCTTGATCATGATGACTCATGTTTTAAATGTAATTGTTTCTTACTATTTTGAATTCGTACCCTTCGTTAATTATATAAATAAGCGACGACGTTTTAATAATAAAATATATATATTATTGTAATAAAAGATAAATGATAATGAAATGAAAGATTTATTATAAATATATTTATATGAATGAAAATAAATAATGTTATATATACATACGAGGGTCGATCAAAATGTATAGAATATAATTAATGGAATATTGTTCTTATAAACGGACCAGTGGTTCTTAAACATAAAAAAACAAGCTCCCTTGTAACTTTTATATTCAGTCCCATCGTCGGGCGACATTTTTATACAACGAGATACTTTGTATAAATTGATAATTACTTGTATTTTTGGGCAGAAAGTGCTTCTACATAAACACTATACCAGATATAATGTTAATTTAAAAATAACATAAGAAGAATGTTTTTAATATAGAAAAAATAGACATTATTATATAGTTGGTTGCTATGTTGTTGTTGATAGATATCTAACTAACATGTACGATTGTAATACAGTCTATGTGCATATCCGTTCAACAAGAATCAACGAATAAAATTGTTTAAAACGTATCATCGTTTTGTAATTTCAGTTTAAAAGGTGAGAATACTAGTAAATGTAATCACGGAAGATATTTTAATGTGTAAACAAATAGTACCATTCCAGAGTTACTGATATTATTAGCTGAACCAGGGTGTTAACGACTACCTTTGGTGAGTCGTTGTAACGTTTATTGTAAATATTATTAACACCAACTATCCACTTTGTCTTCATCACACACTATGAATACACAGGTTCTGATAGATTTAATATACAGGGTGGCCCAAAACTAGGTATACAGTATTGTATTGATCAGCTATATCATTTCCTTTTGTTGTCCATCAGGTACACGTAGTTTCTTTATTATTTGTTCTTAATGTCCTTTTATTTATTCCTTAAGCTCGGAACAGCCGAAGCAAATAAACTAATAAACTAGAATGCTATACTTCATCAATGCAGGGGTGTATACCTACTTTTGGGCCACCCTGTATAAGAGACAGCGACACTTAATACGTTTTTTCGCAATGGATACCATAGTCAATGCTGATAATCTTTCTGAGGACATCGAATTCCTTTAAAACGTCATTCATTCTCTTCAACGTGGAAAACTAATTTCTCCTTGTGCTGACGTTATTTGGGTAAAAGGAACCTATGTCATCGTTAACGATAAGTTTTTACATTATAAGTACAGTGAAACCTGTCTATGTTGGCCACCGTAGGTTCCATTGAAAAGTGGCCAACTTACAGAAAATAAGTATGACTGGTATATTTTTAGAATAGGATTTCCAATATTACTTGATTGTAAAAATTTTATAAACAATGGCACGACAGCTACTTTTAAACTGAACTGATCAAATAGTGACAAATATTTTCTGTAGATACCTTTCGAACAATAGCAAATCAGTTATTAATAACAAATTTATTCATGATGGTTCATTCTAGATGTATTTCTTTTATACTTTTTGGCACATATTTACTTTCTAATTTTGTAGTTAACTACCTCGTGTTAATGAGCTTCAAGTGTTTCAATCGGAGCAAAAGATATTTTGAGAAAGTTTTAAGGGAATTCATATCTCAAAACCTTCGTTACCTTTCGACAAGCCATCAGGTGCCAATAAATACAATTGAGATGGTTAGTTAGCTTTAACCTTGAGAATTTTCTGGAATTACTAAAGCTCCCCACTAATGAAAGGAGCCGATATAGCTAATGGTTTTACCAAAACAGACAGGATAAACAAATACGTACAACCATTTCCTGAATTCCTGTACGTGTTTTTTCTTATTCACATTTTCCTTCACCACTCCTTTATCAGGGTAGTGTTTTGGCCATTGACGTCCAAGAACAAATCGTGGGAATACATGCTTCTTTATCTCCAGTCACAAACACAGAACATCTGTCTCTCATATGGAAATAAGAAAGAGTTAAAAAAAATAACAAAACGGTATTTGCGTGGCCAAGATACGCAGGTAAATTTATCATTATCATCCTAGGGTAAACATTGCTTCAACGCGGCTAACTTCCAAGATAAACAGGTGACCAATTTACATAGTAATAAGTAACTATGAGAAAATACTGGTTCAAGACAAATGAGCAGGTGGCCAACTTAGAGAGGCGAGCAAGTTGACAGGTTTTACTGTATTCCATTTTTAGACTTATTTTCTAAGGTTAAAAAGAAAAAAAAACTTCGATGTTATACGTCAACAAACATGGTATCTGTAAATCTCGAACTACAGGAAACATTTAACAAAATAATTCGATTTTTTTTAAAGACTATATTTCTTTACTAAGAAAGACAATAATATACAAATGCCCAAATGACATAGAAAGAATACTACAACTGTTCAGTAACACATATATATAAGTTATTCACCTCATAAATTATACAACATGCATTACATAATGCACTTATTATTGCTGAGAAAGAAAAAAAATCTATACGAAATGACAAGTTGTATTTTTCTTTGTTTTTGCAAAGTTAATGAAATGCATCTATTTTGGTTGCATTTTCTTTGTCACATATAAGTAAATGTTAATAATTATTTTAAAAAAAAGAAAATGATTCAAATTGTTTTATAAAAGATAAGAATAATAGGAACTAATAAAATGTCAACAGTAATATTTCATGTAAAAAATTTAATGTCTAATTTGATTAACAAGATAAATTAACTGCTCAACAATTTGAGAACAAAAATTATATCATTTTGCTGAAGCTTTTTTTTTCTTTTCACATGCATACATAATTTTTTACATATTTATATTTTTTATATTTTAAGGCTATATAAGGCTCAATTTTTTTTTGTTTATACTTCGAACTGACAATAAGTTAATCTTTTTTTCTTAAATTATGTAACTGGTTCTCTGTTTCTCTGTAATATGAACTTGCAGTAAATACAATTATTACTCCGCTTTAGAAAGATTGTTTTGATTTAATTCGTTCGTAGTTCTATTACATCCTATATAGAAGTGTATAAATGCCATAGAAAATGTAAACATACACTAAAATAAGCTAGTTTTGAAACTTCATAAGTTTTAATATTTATATTTTGTATCTACAAATATAGGGTTAGCCTAAATGATTCATCGGGTTTCAAAGCACTGTTTAATGATAAGTATACAGGGTGTCTACTGATACTGGAATTTAATTTTGATACTGGAAATACTGTAAATATACTGGAATTTTGATCCACATACTGGAAAAATCATGAAACTGGTAATTTGTCGACAATATTTTTTAAAATTGTTTTAATAGTCTTATAAACAATTTTGTATCCATTGAGATTGTAAATTTGGCGATTTGTAATTAGATATTTAAAGCAATGGGTTGAGTGGAGGGCTGTGATGGGAGTTGGGAGGCCCTTTAAAAATGTTTAAAAAAATCAGTGTATTTCAGAAAATCAAGGCTATCCATATTTATAAAAAATAAAATATTCTTTTGATAGCAAAACAATTACAAACCTGAAATCATCATGAGTGTGATTATTCCTAAATAACTTTTAAAAAATCGTTATATTAGGTATTGGAATTTTGCTGATAGTTATACTGAATATACTGGAAACATACTGGAATTTTGAAAATGAAACTCAGTAGACACCCTGGTATACGATGTACAAAGACGAGTAATACATGAAAAGATAGATACACTCATCATAGGCGGCGCCAGGATTTTGGTAATGTGGGTGCAGGCTGGAAAGGGACAACACGTCCTAACATTGTTGCCAGAACGCTCTGCACTATTGAGCCTTAAGATCTCAAAAATAATGCCTAAGTTTTACTTTAAAAAAAACTTAGAAAAACTTGGTATGATAGCAAGTAACTTACGAGAGACTTAAGAAGTCCCTCAAATATATCCAAACATAGGAAATAATAAATATACAAAATAGGATTATTGTAGGAAATCTGAAAATCGAAGTTAATGTGGGTGCAGCTGCACCCATTGTGGCGCCGCCGCCTATGACACTCATCAAGATTAAAAGGTCAGCCTCGTGGCTCGCGTCCACGCTAAAGGGCAAGTCTGTGACGGCACTCTACAAGATGGCGGAAATACAGGAGAAGAGCTTTTGTGTGTTCTGGTAAGTTGGCAACACTGAACGTTACAAGATTTTCTTCATTTGCTGTCTTTGTGGTTAGTAGTCACGGAGAGCTGAATAGCGCATTATCGTCATCCGTTTTCTGTATGAGTAGGAATGGAGCGCTTCACTACAGAACAGTGTGTTACTATAGTGTGAACTTAACTACGAATATGATGAATGTTGTACAAAGACTGCTCGCATGTTCCGTGGAACTTACGCGCTATTCGGCGCTCCGTGACCACTAACCACAAAGGCAACAGACGAAAATCGTGTAACATTCAGTACTGCCAACTTACTAAAACAGAAATGGCGGACATTTCAAAAGTTGCGCTCTATACAGGACACCCTTTATATAATTTGCAATATACATAGATACCATTAAGTATTATGTATTTGCACTGACATTACATATTACCTTTCGAAAGTATCTATGGTACTTGTACCGATTATGGCCCGGGTCCCTAATATGACCCACCCACCATATCTCTGCAGATTTACGTTGGTGCTACTAGATGACAATATAAACTATGTCCTCTGAGCCGCGCAAATATGTATACGCTTTTCATGAGGACATAGTTTATATTGTCATCTAGTAGCACCAACGTAAATCTGCAGAGATATGGTGGGTGGGCCATATTAGGGACCCGGGCCATAATAGGTACAAGTACCATAGTTAATATTTTAAATTATAACTGTGATGTAACCGAAACATACGTACAGTACACATCTTTATACTCAGTGTATGAGACTGAAGAAACTTGAGACACAAATGAAGTAACTTTTACTGCAAGTTCATCGTACAGAGCACTAAATTCGTATTCATTCATACGCACTGTGAAATACAGTCTATTATACACTTTTAAATCTCTATAAACTAGTAAGGCTCGCTAGTTGTTTCTCTTATAGTAAATGTACTATCACAAGACTCATTGGCACATATTGGCTTTCTAGAAAAGAACACCGAGTAGTTGTTGTTTTTCTTGGACGTTCTTTTGGATTACATATCCTTTCGAAAGCACAATAGCTAAAAATTTCCTAAGATTAAACTATTTTTCGTCAAAGTATGAAACAACATTCTTTTTTTAAGGATAAAAATGAGGACTAGAGAAATTTCAACAATTTTACTAATAAATTTTATTATCAGTTAATGCCCGAACAACTCTATCTTCTAAAATTTTACTAACTCTCTGAGAACATGAAAGTAACAAAACTATTAGAGATAATTTAAAAAGAAAGTCATTTAAGAGTAAGTCCATATAAGCTGTAATGGTTAAATTATGTATTATTATTTATATTTTAATATAGTGTACTAGCAGTAGATCGTAGGCAGTGCCGTGCCATGGAAAATCAGCGCCCGGGATGAGAGTATACGACGGCGCCCCCATACATATATTTCAAGTAATTTCTAGTCTATTTTTTCTTTTTTTCTCTCTCTCCCGAATTTTGCGCCCCCTTTACTTCGGCGCCCGAGGCCGTCGCCCTCCCACGGCACGGTACTGAGGTATTATGCTGTATAAGCTATAAGTGATAAATATTATTCAACTGATCCCAGATTCCAAATCCAATCTAGGATTACACGGATCAAAAGCACGTATAGTAACAGATCCGTGAGAAATACGTGGAGTTTGCAGGGTTTACTAAGTGTTTCCTTGTTTAAAAGTAAATAAATAAATAAATAAAATGGAACCCATAATCTTCAGCACATTTAACTAAACAATTTAAAACAATAAAGAAAATAAATGAATAGTAGAGTTGTAGAAGTATTTAAATAGCTTTTTTTCTTTCTAATAACCGAGTCCAGCATTTTCCGCAAGTCATTATCTAGACATGTTGCAATTAGGAGAGTTTACGCTATTGGTAATTTCCGGCAAGAAGATGTACTGTCACATTAGGGTTTAGAATTCTTGTATATTCAATTTTCAAATAAATGGATTGGAAAGGATGATCTAACACCTGGCCTCCTTGTGTCGTCGGTAACTAAAACTCCATAGGATATATTAAGAATCAGTATTGCCACTTCGGGTATTTTCTCACTAAATTTGGGGAAATTGAAGTATTGCCAAAGGAGGACATTTTGAAGGAACTCATTTTAAAGGGGGTATTTTATGTCTTATTTTTCTATATCAAATTCTTTTTAATACCCACACCTTATTAGGATACCCTCACCTTACTTATGAGCCTGACATACTAAAAAATAATACAAAATTTACCATTTTCCTTTTGTTTGTTTTTCATAAGTGACAGGAGATAATGAAATGCAATTTACCATAACGATCTCAACTGCATTTGATTATGTATCAAGTTATTTTGGTATTCTGTGAACTACTTTTTAAATAACATTATAATTTAATTTTAATAACTGTATGTTAAAACTATTTTGTTTATTACAAACTAAGTATAACTATTATTTTAAAAAAATTGCTGCCTGACGGTGGCTAGGAGAACTTGCTAGGCTACAACTGACTTTTTATGCAAATGGTATAGAAAACTTTATCTTCCTCTGTGATAAGCGGTTGATCGAGGACTACTGTTGAGTGCCCTCTATCCAGATGTGTTGATCTTCCAACTATGTCTTACACATAAGCCATAATAGGCTTTGTAACTTTTTTTTCTTTGATCATCCTCGTAATAACACTACATTTTAATCCAAGACATAAAAGAGTCTCTCTTGAAATTATTTCACTGATGCATAGGCATAATAAGTTCAGTTATACCATTAAGAACAACATGACAGACGTTTTTCGTACTACATTTTAAGTCTTCTTATTCTTTCCATAGTTCAGTTACAAAGTTTCGTAGCTAATTTCAAGATAATATTTAAGAAGTTTTTTTTTTTTTTAATGTAAATAATATATGTCATGTGTAGAAATTTACCTATTCCTATAAATTTCAGGGAAGACGGGAAAATTTATCTTTCAAGAGACAAATTATCATTTATAAGTTATGAAATTGTGTTACATTATTTTAACATACAATTATGTAATTGTATGTTACATTGTGTTACATTAACATACAATTATTCAGTATTTTAGGAGGATCGTTATTTATTGGGAAGAGAGATGTGTCATTTTTTTTTCGGGAATGGTCATGTTATTCTTAAGAATACGAAATCTTATGAAGCATTTTGTTAATAAACTTTTACAAATTGGTTTTATATTTTTTTCCCTGCTTTTCCAAAGTGTTACAAAAATGTGTCACAATATGTTCGGAATAGATTTCTTACATCAAAATAAGAAAGAAAAAAAATATATATATATTTACCTGTGGTCAAAAGTGCATAGTTTCGTAGTTATAGGGTGCCGAAGACAAAACCTTTAAAGTTCCATAGTTCCACTACTATAGGACTGATCGTAGTCGGATCAAGACATTACTAAGGAAATGGTATGTAAACTATCCAAATATCCATCTTTCAGAACCTACGGTACTTACACAATCATTTTTAGAGAGAGAGGCTGTTTGGGAGTACTTAATCACTTTCCACCTACCTCTCTAAAAATTGTTGTGGAAGTACTGGAGCATTCTTAAACATGGATATTTCGATAAACTTTTTGAAACATCTTAAAAACCTTGGGGGGAGGTATGGAAAATTGACCTATTAACCTTCTCTCCTACAACATGGTAGTGAAACCGATATTTTCTCCGAAATCCGGTGTTGCCAAGAAATTCACGCTAGCTGACAATTCTCGACCAGAGGAGTGCGGATTCCTCTCTGTCACTTGAGAAAGGTTTTGGCGAAAAAGAAAAAAAAAAAGTAGCGTGGAAACTCCGAATGGTTTGTGTTGTTTTGTTATTTGACACTTTGAGTGGAAAAATCTTCCTTCTTCCTTTGGAGAGGAACAAAATTCTAACTGGACGGCAGCTCTCGGCAAAAATAGGGGGTGAGCAAAAGCTGATCTTCTCAGTCATATGAATATGGAATGGAATGTCTCAAATGTTTTGGCGAAGAAAAAAGTAGTCTGGAAACTCCGAGTGTTTGATGTTGCTTTGTTATTTGACACTTTCAACCTGCTTTCAACAGAATATTTCTTTTTCCATTGAGAAGGAATGATCTATATATGCAGGCAAATTTGTCAGTGTTTGTTTATTCCCCCCTTCTCTATATAGAAAGAAAGAACCCAATGTGTAAGCCATTAATCACAGTGTAATGGGGACCAAAGCTATGGCAACGTCGTTGAACATAAGTTAAGTTACAATCTCACTAGTAAGAGGATATGATTGTTCGGACAGTTCCGATTACCACCCATTAAGGTTTTTAAGATCCTGCCAGTTCTATAGTTCACATACCAGTTTCTCAGTGATGTTTTGACCCAACTACGATGGGTTCCATAATACTAGAGCTATGAACTTTTGAAGTTCACTTATTTCACGTTTTCGGCACCCTATAACTACCAAACTATTCACTTTTGAGCAGAGGTCTATATGAACTTTTTTGTTCTTATTTTGATGTGAAGAATCTGTACGCAAAATTTTGTAACACCCTGTATATTACAAGCATTTATAAATCATTTTAAGCTAGCATTGCTGATTCTACAATATATCAACAAATATTTGTATGCACTTTTAGTATACGGAAGTTTCTTCTTGTAACATGAAAATCCACACTTGAGTAAAAAAAACAATTTTGCAAATAATATTAGAACCATTTACACAATGTGCTTAAATATTTGTAATTTTTTACATTGTTGGAAACGTAACAGTACACATCAAATATGTTTTACGAGTTATTTAATGCACACTAGATCCTTCTTCTTTGAGAAACATGTTGATAAATTACAGACGCTATTGAACTTCTAGCCCAGAAAAGTTATGGAAGACTATATTATATTGATGATAAAATAAAAGAAGCAAATTACATGAATTTACACACATTCACACAGATACAGCGTCTTTATTGAATCCTGACAACACACAGTTACAGATGGACGATACAGAAACAGCAGCCAATTTACAAATATGGGTAACATTATTTTCGTACCCGTTTTTCTTTAATCCAAGGCACTATTATGCAATTACGTAAATGTAAGTGTTCTTTTATATATGTTTACATGTTTGAAGTGCGAAATAATTAATTTTATTATTCAATAACGCTCAATAATTCTACTCAATTTTTTTCCCTAAACATTTCTTTTCGCTATCAAAGATGAGATATAAATAAATAACTAAATGAAAAAAAAGTTTGCTTTCCGTTTTGAAGTAAGAGAAACTATTGTTAGCTTGCCGTATTAATATAATCTCAAACTTTTAAAAAGAGTTTTTTTTTTCTTTCTTTTAAACATGGATAATATATAATATGCCACTAATAATTTATACAAGCCTCTGACGTTACAATTTTATTTAAACGGTATACGAGGGGTAATCAAAATGTTTCCGGAATTTTGTTGTAACTCTTAATTGACACAACATAAGTACATATTTTCTTAATCACCTTCGGAACACACACACACACACACATTTGCTCCACTGCTTCTGCCATTGCTAGAAACAGCAACAAAAGTCTCCTCTTTTAATCCCTTCGCAATGGTTTTGATTTCTTCCACGGAGACGAAACGGGATACCTTTGAGGGCCGCTTCTAGCTTCGAAAAAAAAAAAAAAAAAAACGAAAATCCGATGGTGCTGAACTGATGTTAAGGAGGGTGTTTATCAGTCACGAAAGTCATGAAAAAGTCAAGAAATTTAGCTTTTGAGTCTTTTTTTTTTTTTTTTTTTTTTTTTTTGAATCTGTACAAATATAAGTACAGACTGGAAAATTTTGTTGTGAAAAACGTTAAAATTCAGCACCAAAAATGTATCTGGTCGAACTTTGACGCTACCAAATTGCAAGCAAAGCATGCTTCTATCGCATGCATGAAAATTCGGCCTAATTCGCACCCAAAATTTGCTCTTGAAAATGTTACAAAATTTTATGGTTTGGTTAAAAAAAAAAAAAAAAAGTCACGAAAAAGCCATGAAATTTTATTTTGGAGTTTTAGTAGACACCCTGTTAAGGCTATCCACATCTCTGAAGAAGATTTCCCCCAATTTGAACATTAACTTGATATTTCCGCGTTGCTCGAATTTCGACATTGCGCCAATTGCTTACCAGACACTCCTACGTTACGCATACCTTGCCTGTTATGACATGTTCACACTTGTCAAGCCCATAACTAGGTAATCTAAGGATGGTACTGTACAAGATCCATTGTCATTGCATCACAAATGCCAATATTTCAACAACATTCCGGGAACGTTTTGACTGCCCCTCGCCTTTGGAAAAAGTATAATACTAAATTCTGAGCTATGAGAATAATTTTGAAAATACTTAAAAGTAATTTTAACATGTTACACACTAAGTGTTAGTTAGCTAGCCTCTAAAATTGTAATATTATATTGTTTTCGGGCTTAAGCTACCCGATTGGAAGGAAAAGTCATAATAAATTAACTTTGAATAACATTATAAAGACATAAGTAAACGTAACTTATGTCGCATTATACATAAATCAAGAATGGAGTGCAAAGTCAATTATTTCTGTATCATTTTGTTATTTTAACTTTACGCGATTACTGGACTTTATCTCTCTCTGTATTATAATAGAACGCAAGAAATAATTTGACATTACACTGAAATTTTAAGACGTACTACAATTTTTTTTTTTTTTTTTTAAAAAAAGCAACTGAGATTTTTCAGTTTTAATAAGAACGTGGTAACATGGAGATCAGGAGACCACATATATTTCGCTTATTGCACGCATGTTTACGCTATGTATAATATAGTTTATTGGTAATGTGTGAATAAGTATGAAAAAACTGACGGTTTTCAAATTGAAATTGTGACGAGACTGAGTCCTGGTTATTTCACATGTGGTCTTTTTATTTCCGAATTCAACTATAACTCAAAGCGTTTTGCTTACAACATAGTTATGAAACATACTGCATCCATTATCTGAAAATTTTGCGTACATTTTTACATTTTTCAGACCTTTCTTGAGACAGTACACACGACTGATGTAACTAAATGATTAAAAAAAAAAAAAAAAAATCAATTCTGTGCAGATGTGATTGTTGAGGTTGATTGTGACATTGAAGACAACTC
Organism: Thermobia domestica; assembly: GCF_964235325.1. Taxonomy (NCBI): domain Eukaryota; kingdom Metazoa; phylum Arthropoda; class Insecta; order Zygentoma; family Lepismatidae; genus Thermobia; species Thermobia domestica. Next base: position 258,690,820 of record NC_137464.1, read on the forward strand.
AGTGTAGCCAGTACATTTCAGTCGCCATGGAGCAGTAGTTAGCAGAACATCACGTATTCATCTTGAAGACTTTCTTTCTTTCGTTTTATCTTTTAACCAATGAGTCAGTGATGGTTACTCAGCGTGAGTTTCGTTGACAATTCAACACTCATTAGAATCACAGTGTTTCAAAACACAATACTATAATTACGGGAAACTTCAGACAGGAAATTTTGGGAAACAGTTTAAGCCGAAAGAAAGACCTTCTAGGAAAACTGAATACCGTTTGGGAAGCTCTGTTCTGCAAAGCCCACAGTGATCGGAGTGTCCTTGGAATTTATGACCATTTTGTAACTCAGAATATTTCACACGGATCTTACCTTCCATCCAAACTTGTAATGGTGTAGCAATTGAGTGCCGCGGACAAGAGAATTTGGAATCTTCGTTGCAATGACATTTCGAATATTATTAATGGAGCAAATCTTGAAAACTGTATTTAAAAAAAAGAGAGAAAGAGAGAAAGAGAGAGAGAGAGAGAGAAAGAGAGAGAGAGAGAGAAAGAGACGTATGTTTCAAACCTAAATGTTGTAAGCAAAACACTGAGTTACAATTCAATTATGAAATAAAGTATCATTTGTGAAATAACCAGTCTAGTCAAAATTTTAATTTAAAACCCGTCAGGCTTTTCTGACGGTTCCTGTATATGTGAATAAAAGTACGAAATAGTTCGCAGAGAGGAAAAAAAATGTCCAACACTTAGTCGAACTCTAGTCTTTTGTCTATTTTTTCTGTTTCTTTTCTTTTATACATTACTGCAGCGAGTAGAAGAATAGAGAAGTATGATAATTCCTCTTAGTTTCTCTCCCGAACACGAGAAACTTGCGATTTAATTCATTGCGCTAAGAAGATACAATGCTACTTCACTAGAACCTGCTAGTACCATAGTTCCTAACAAGATATTCTACTTATTTATGTATGAGAAAATTTGATGCAACTTCAGTAAGTGAAAATGAAATATTTACACGGTAAACAGATCGATCTAAGCCTTTGAGAAAGATAATTGATCAGAATTCCTGTTGTCTACCCTTTCGTAGATAAAATATAACAAATTCATTGGGATTTCGCTATCTTCAATGTGGTAATAATTACTTATTAATTTGACGAAAAATAACTTCAAAATTTGATGCCCCCTAACATTTGTCGCCATGAGCAAGTAGCACAGGTACCTACTCTAAGTATGGTTCCGGTTCTAACGAAAATCTCTCTCACATAATAATACTACATAAAATCGCATATTAATAGAGATTTCTTGATTAATTGATTCATTTTCCTTTCACCCTTTTTGTTGAAAGTTAATGTTTCGCTAGTAAAACCTACGTATATGTATGAAAAATAACTAAACGAATTAAAATGTTTTACACGAAATTGTTCAATATAATAATTTGGATTTACGCCACAAACTAATTCTTCTACTTGCAATGTAACTTCTGATAATTTAATTTACAAGTTTAGGGAACCATATTTTCACTTGATATATTTCAGGATTAATTAATTTCAAAATAAATTCAGAATTCATTTCGAGAAAATCTCACTTCAAATTAAGATTTCTTGCATTATGTTAACCGCTCAACTTGTGCTCGCTCGGTGTACGGATACAGAAATACTGTAATGTGCTCAAAAGGGACTACTTTTAAATAAGGTACTGGTATCATTGTTCAGAACTTAAATAAGGTTCAGAACTTAGCGATATGATTTTCCATTGAGCACAATAGTTTACCTTAAGGACATGGTCAGCTGGTAAAATGACATGGGTAGGGAGAAGAGAGCACATCTTCTCTCTATTGGGATCTTGCAAGAAGTATTAAAGGCAACAGACTACGTAAACTATTGTCGGAATCTTACGAGATTCATGAATCTTTGCTCATCTTGAAAAAAAAAAAAAAAAAAAAAAAAAAAGCCCTGCAAGTATCCATCTAGAGCACTTTTCGATGGAAACTAAAGAAGTTGCCAGTTATATTCAGTTAATTAAATGATACGTAATGCAATTATCGCTCATAAATTCAATTACTATTGTCATATAATTAACAGATACGTTATGCTTATTTTGTCATTAAACTGTTTACGTTAAACTATTTGATATACGACAGTGACCATATTAGAGCCTGTCTATCCCAGGTGTGCCCTCGGAAAATATGCGAAATATACTTCGGCCCCACTCCGCCATCCCTCAGATGTATTGCCAATTTTTCATTCAGTCGTTTGGTCTTGACACTTGAAGATCGTAGGCTACTTACAATGGCTGACAAGACAGAGCACAGCGAAGGCCGTAAAATAATTTATTGTGGCAACAGTTGAAATATCTCGGCCGCAGCGATTTGTTCCTCCTATTTCGAGGGAGGTACAGGGAGGGAAAACACATCGACAGCAGCGTTAGAAGGGGCACAGTTGAAACAGAAAGGCTCTATGAACTCAACACGAAACAAATTGCACTCCGGTGCCCAACAAATAAAATATAAGGCTAGAGTTCGATAACAAATACACAATTCAGTGTCATAACTTCTTCCCTTAATATCTAAAACAGGTAACAGACTGAATTTTTACAAATACTGTATAATGTCTACTGCAAACAACAGTAGTATATGTAACAATTAGTGAGCAATAATAAATTTGTTTCTTACAAATGTGCACAGTAATTTTTGGAAACAAGTATGATAGCTATAGTAACAATTAAGAACAAGTTAAGGTTTCATTAAAATCCGTAACATCATAGTTACGTTTATTATAATTAGGTATATATATATGTCTATATATCGCTACAAAATAAACCATATTTTAGTATTTTTTTTATTTCTGTCCAATAATATTGTTGTTATATATATATATCAATGTTAAACGGAAGCCATGAGATGTTGTTATAACATTTTTTTTTCAGTCCTGATAAGAAAAAGCAACAACAAATGCACGTGGCCCCATCCCTATCACAGACACAGTTGCAAGGAATGTTAAGATGTGCAGTTGTTTTATCATTTTCTGTAAGAACAACAAAAAGAAGTCCCGAGAATCACAGATATCTTGATGATTCATAAAGAGAAAACAACTTCCTCTTTAAAATTCTTTCATTCTGTTCAAGTGACTAATTTCCATTTTGTTTACCTCTGGTGTTTCGTGAAAGACAAAAATACCTGTAAAGAAAGAAAAAAGTGAGAATTTTATAGATATATACGAGAGTTTGCATTGTATGTTCGTGCTAAACCAAATTATACACTACAATTTAACACCTAGGGTTGCCAACTCTGGAAAATAAAATTACCGACTTCCCTTCAAAATTCCCTATGATATGGTCCTAAGTGTAAAGTATCTCTGTTCGGGTCCATCCATGGGAAAAGAATATACAGTACTATCGTGGACAAAAGCGCATTAACACCTGTATTCTGCATATTCTTAGTACATTCACTAATAAGCTTAATAGATACATTGTGCTAAAAATGAGAAACTGAAGTCGGTATTGATCATTTTATTGTATTTACCAGTAACTGTCACTTCTTTAAAATTATCGAAACAGATGAACAAAACTATATCAATCCTTACGTGACAATTTTGGATTTACAAAATGAAATTTACTCTTTAAACTTATACTTCAACTACAGGAAATTGCTTTAAGAAGTCCTAAGGAAGGAAGTGGGAAGTTTAAGGAAAGTTGTCAATGCAGCAGCTAGGGACGTGATAATAAACAATACAACACACATTGTACTAACAAAATGCCTAGGAGTTATTTGCCAACAATCGACGGACAATTTAAATTTATCGCTTATTTATACCTCACAATTATAACAAATTATACACTTCTGTCTCTACTGTTGAGAAGAATGTTTCACAATAAAATCTAACTGTTATCAAATTTCTTATGTTAAATAAATGAAAAAACTGCCATAGATTAAAAAAAAATATATATATCGCTTAATGTATAATACAACGAAAATTTGTATTTGTAAAGGCACTGTTAAGAGTTTCGATGTTCCATGTTTTATTCTGGATTACAGATTTCAAAACACCGGTCATAAAGGGGCTGGTAAGAAGTTTGTAACGGTCACCGGCCTTAATCAAAATAACAGAAATATTTCTGGCCATGCCGGTGAAATACCGGCCAGTTGGCAACCCTATTTAACACCACACTAACCTTGATGCGTTCCTATGAAGGTGAACGATGTATTCTTCTTATTGAAATTCTTCTGGCAAAATACTCGATTACCTTTCATTAGGATGATATTTAAGCGTATACATAGCAAGGCACGAACTAAATTGTACTTTGAGTATTCCAGTACTCAAAGAAATAATCAAAATACTCTATGAGAGTATAGTACAATATTTCTATTTTTTATTTACCAGGGTAAGTCAAAAATTGTCCGCAATGTAGTTATAACTTTTCTTACATTGTCTATACTGACTTCTGTCCTTGTTTATTTTATTGTTATACAGTTGTGGTCACACTATGAAAGTTTGATGCTAGTTCAACCATTTATCTTCCTTTTGTTGCAGATAGATTATAGCAGCTCCATTAGAAGTTTGCACCAAAGAGAAACAACAATCAGTGATCTGGTTTTTGTGGTCTGAAGGTGTATTCGTATCAGGGACCGTAATCCATTGATGAAATTCATGAAAAAGTCAAAAATGGTCGCACAAGTGCTGAGCATGAGGAAGAAGCCGAACGACCATCTACGGCTCATTCCTCGTGCGCAACACTTGTGCGACCATTTTTTGAATTTTTCAATCCATTCGTAGACACTCCGTTGCAGCAAGACTCTGTTCCCGTATTGTGCCGAAAGTGTCCGTGGATTGCTGTCCCTGATGCATCTTGCGACCACAAAAACCGGATCATTGCTTCTTGTTGTTCTTCTGTGATGCAAACTTCTAATGGAGCCTCCATGATCTATCTGCAACAAAAGGAAGACAAATGGAGGAATTAGGATCAAACTTTCATAGCATGACCACAACAGTGTACCAATAAAATAAATGAACGACAGAGGTCAGTATGAGCAATGTAAAAAAAAAAAAAAAAAAAAGGTATAGCTGTAGTGCGGATAATTTTAGACTCACCCTCGTATTTATAATTAACTTAAAAGTGTACTGTTTAAGCCCAAGTAAATTAGTACTTTCTATTTACAGGTTAAGTTTACCCAGCTTCTGGAACAAAATCGAAAAATTTCTTAAAACTATGTACATTACGAGAAATATACTGATCATATTCATAAGAACTATTTTAGATTAGTGTGGTTCTAAATTTTGCTAAAAATTTTATGTGCTCTAAACGTTCAATAAGTTGTTATTTATAACAAGTTTAAAACACAATACATTAAAGCACAATGCACATCTTCTGCACCTATACAGTTATTCATAGTGGTTGCTAAATCACTACAAATAACGCTATAATTTCTTCATGAAAGTTTAACAGCGATATAAGATATACTTCAAGGTCTCCCAAAGGTGGAATTTCAGAGGTTTAAACTTAAATACCTCTTTGAAACAGACTTCCTTTCCTCAAATGTCACGTGTGGACCGGCCATTTTGTTTCACTATTATACGTCATACGTCACATGTTACATTCATAAGAGTATCGACATCTGTTGAGGAAACACCATACTACTATTTACTGTAATGACAATTCAGTTCAGTTAGAGTTTTTACTGCGAATTTTTGATATTGACATGAGTGGTACTTCTTTTTTTCATCGATTTTAAATGTCTGACAATCTTCTTTAATGCAAGTATTGTGTCAGGAAATTTTCATGGGGAGAGAATTTATGCGTCTAGAATACAATTTAATCCATCAGAGGGCCGGCCCAATCATATGTGCAACAGGCGTATTCGCCCTAGCTGTTCCATTTAGTTATCACAGTTTTGATATAAAAACTAATCTTTCTTTGTTACAAACAAGTTCTTTATCATTAAAGGTGAAAACAAGTTTTTATTATTATTTATTTAACAGATGTAGAAGGAAAATCAAGAAATAAAGATAAAAGAGCTAGTTTGCACTAGAATTGCAAACTGATATATTGAGATTGAAGCTTTATATTGAATTCTATAAGAGGATTACCATCTTTTCTTGCAGGTGTGGTTTGCTTTATCTTTCACTAGCATAAAGATAATTATTTAAAGAAGAAAAACAGATAGAACGAGATTGTATTTGTAGTAGGCTTTTCTAAGTACAAGTGCAAGTGCACCTTCCCTCTCCTTCGTTGTTCATGCTGTAGTAGCATACTTAAAATCGTGGTTTTTAAGATTTGTTCTTTCTGAAAAAGGGGGGGGGAGGCGGGAGGAAACGGCAAATGATGCTACTGCACTGGGCGGTAAATTGCCTAGGGCCGGTCCTGTCCATCAAGCAAGTAGCATCCGTTTCAAGAAGTAAGTATAATCTCCTGTTAGACTTCCTTTTCCAATGACAATTCAAAGGACTAATCAAGCCGGATGAGTTTTTTTTTTTTTTTTTTTTTTTTTTTTCAACGAAATAAATCCATGAAGCAACTTTTGATATGCCGGACTACATATTCCTCAGTCAGTGTTCTTTTCGTAATGTTTCTTTCTTTCTACTTCATTCCTTCTCTGCTTTGATGAAGAATTAGAGAAAGTGTTGTTAATTTATGAAATGAAATTAAATCTTTGAGTTTTACGTCCCACGCTTATGCCGGTTAGGCTAAAGGAGACGGTGATAATGAGAGATGAGTGAAATGGTGGAATGAAGAAAGCGGGAGAAAACCCACAAGCACGGTGTTTGTCCATCTCAAAGTTCACTTCGCGGTAGGAGGGTTTGAACCCGGGACCTCATGCACCAGAAGTGAACATGTTATTAATTTAGTTCTGTTTGTGTTTGATGAGTATATAAGTTGTAACTTAAAAAGCCGTATATATATAAAACGAAAATATGGTCAGCCATAATGCGTAGTAGTGAAACGTGGGCAATCACAATGGCCCAGGAAAACATGGAAGTCGCAGAGATGAGAATGTTAAGATAGACGAGGAAGGACAGATTAAGGAAAGATTATATAAAAGGCACTAATAAGGTGGAACCCTTGAGTAAAAAATTACAGGATTGAAGGCTGAGATGGCTTGGACATGGGCAGTGGCGTATTTAGGATTTTGTTTCGGGAAGGGGGAGGCTTGAGCCCGATAAATCCCCGAAATACGCCACAGGACATGGGGAACGAAAAACCGAAGAGTATGTGGGAAAGAGAACTGAAAAGCTGAAAGTACCAGAAAGAAGGAAGAGGGCAAGACCCAAGATGAGATGGAAAGACAAGATAAAGGATGGAGAATAGAGGGCACCCAGGAAAGAGGAGAGTGGAGAAAAGAATTAAAGACAGAAACATCTACTCCATATAAGCATAGGAAAAGGCGGAGACAAAGAAGTATACTCATCATAAATCAGATATAAACACTATAAGATGGATGTAAATAAAAGTCAATTCTAAATTCTTCTAATGAAGCTATATCAACTCAAAAGAGGAACAAGTTTCAAAAGAATATGACATACTTCCAGGGGTCTGTTCCTAAGAAGCAGAGAAGCAATAAACTGAACTATAATACGTTGGAGGGTGCACGGTGGTATAGTGACAGAACGCTCATCTATAACGCGGAGGCATTTTAATTCGATTATAGATCATGTGAGTTTGTGGTGAACAATATTGTGTCTGTAAGTTTTCCCGAATTTTTTTCATTTCCTCCCACATTTTCATTCCATTCATTTTTATTAATCATTCGGGACACTAAATTAAAGAATTTCATTTCATTCCATTTCAAGAACTCATTCGCAGATGCTTAGTTCCGGGTGTAAATCTACGTTATATCAGTGGACATCTTTCATAATGCGGAAACAATTTCCAGCGCTTTGTCACAATAAAATCAGTATCTAGACTAACCTGTGCTAAAATGAAGATAAATAAGAAGAAAACTAAACTCATAAAGTGCACAAGAGCAGAATAGGAAGGGTTAAACGTATGTCTAGAGCAAGAGAAAATCGAAGACGTTAAGACGTTCCACTATTTAGGAAGTCTAACATCCATGGACGCAAGAAGTGAAAAAGACGTAAGTTCCAGAATAGCGCAGGCTAAACAAGCATTCAATAGGAAAATAGGGCTGCTAACATGAAGAAATGTGTAGTTAGACATTGGAAAACGAGTTATTAAGGCTCTGGTATGAAGCGTAGCGCTTTACGGATCAGAGACGTGGACAGAATGCTGCCCATATCAGGGACAGAAAGGAAAAGAAAGGCGTACTAAAGGAAGCTAATGAAGGACGACAGATGATGAAGATAATAGGAAAAAAAGAAAAGAAACAGCCATCTTATTGAGCACTCCGATTGGATCACCGTGTTGATAGAGGGAAAGGCAGAAGGGAAACCAGGAAGAGGAAGACCAAGGATAGAATATCTAGATGCAGTTATGAAGAAGAGACTTTATCACAGTATAAAACAGCTCTCCCAAGCGAGAGAAAAGTTTTAAAGTTTCCATGTTGCCCACCGAGCTATGGTTGAGGACTGAAAACAGAAGAAGACTAACCTGTTCTAAACTTGTTTGTCCAATTGAGTAGTCTTCAATGTTTAGTCGCTTCTTTGCTTCCTCCATCATCCCAAACATTCTCGACCACGGAAGTTCAGGATTTGGAATGTAATACGTTAACATTCCTTGATAAGATTCTCTAAGGACAGCACCTAAAATAAAGTATTATACAACATATTATTATCAAAATTATCTAGAAAACAGTTACAATATTTGTCCTTTCAAGCTTTAGTATTTTCATAAGCTTACGTCCAATCGTAGACAATTTTCCTTTATTTATTAAATTACCACGTTCAGTTTTATTAACATCTAGGCAATATGCTCTTATTTACTGACTTACTATTTATTTATTTATTTATTTATTTATTTATTGTCAACACGACAGGCTGTAGCCCAATTACAGTGTTGAGGGAAAAAAATTATAATTACATATTCAGAACGACATTTCTAAATTTCTTAGGCGTCGTATCACATATATCCAATTCATTGTTAATTACACACATTCTATTATACAAAGCTGCTGCTCCCCAGATTGGTCATTTCGTCAATACCTAGTATATTAGTTTTTTTTTTTTTTTTTTTTTTTTTTTTTTTTTTTTTTTACAGTAATAGGGGCCAGTGTTTCTACGTGCTTTTGATGAAGGAACATGAAAATTCATTGAAGAAACTAAGTCAGTACAGTCCAAAATATTTTGAGTTACTTTCTGAATGAATAATAAATCAATCATATGACGTGTTTGTTCTAGTGTTGGAAGACGAAAGTTCTCAAGTTTGTTTTTATAGCTGCCGTAAGTAGGATAAATGTGTTTCTTTTTAGTTAAGAAATTTCAAAAATTTTGCCTGTATTCTTTCTAATTGTTTACGATTATTTAATTGAGACGGATTCCCAATAGTCGGCGAACGAATATATGCATTGTACAACTTATCTGTAATGTTGAACAGTTCTTAAATTATTTTCCTGTTCTAATTATGAATCCTAACAGCTTAAATGCTTCACTTGTTATATTTCAATGTGACTGTCAAAGGTTAACTTAGCATCAAACGTAATACCAAGATCCTTAACTATGTAAATCACGTCTATTTACTACATATTTATTAATTACATAATCAAAGTGAAGAGGTAATTTGCTCCTAGTGAATGACGACATTTGGCACTTGCTTGCATTGACTCCAAGTTGATTTGAAGAATACCAGTTACTAAGAAGATCTAAACTTTGCTGCAGTTTTATGTTATCGTTCAGAGAATTGATTTTAGTGTATATTTTTAGATCATTCGCGTATAGTAATTTTTTATGATCAGGAATGCAGTCAGATAAGTCATTAATAAACCAGAGAAATTACAATGGTCCTAAGTTTGAACCCTGAGGAACTCCTGAGGATGCATTATATTCTTTAGATTTGTATGCACTTAGATTAAAAAGAACGGTTTGCGTACGATTAGGTTGATATGACGAGAAGAATTTAATCAAAGACGGGTAAAAGTGGAAGAAGCTTTGATTTTTCTAGTAAAATGTTGTGATTAATTCTTTCAAAAGGCTTTTCAAGGTCAATATATATTCAATCATAATAAATTTAGGCAATTTGCCCTATATATTGAATTACCACTTCAATCTTATTAAATATCTACGCAATTTGGCTCTTATTTATTAAAACAAAAAAAAAAAAAAGTTCAGTTTTATTAACATCCAGGCAATTTGTCCTTATTTACTTACTACACTCAATCATATTAAATCTAGGTAATTTGTCCTATATATAAAATTACCACGTTGTTTTTAATATGGCAATTTGCCCTTATTATTCAATTACCGCGTTCATTTTTTTTAATATGGCAATTTGCCCTTATTGTTCAATTATAATTATTCGTTTTAAGCATCTAGGCAATGTGCCCTTATTTGTTCAATTACCACGTTCAATCATATTAAATATCTAGGTAATTTGGTTCTTATTCATCGAATTACCACGTTCTTTTTTTTTTTAAATATGGCAATTTGCCCTTATTATTCAATTATAATCTTCATTCGTTTTAAGCATCTAGGCAATGTACCCTTATTTATTCAATTACCACGTTCAATCTTATTAAATATCTAGACAATTATACCCTTATTTATTGCATTAACTTATTCAATCGTATTAAATATTTAGACAATATTTGTTATTTATTCAATTATCACGTTCAATCTTATTAAATATCTAGACAATTATACCCTTATTTATTGCATTAACTTATTCAATCGTATTAAATATTTAGACAATATTTGTTATTTATTCAATTATCACGTTCAATCTTATTAAATATCTAGACAATTATACCCTTATTTATTGCATTAACTTATTCAATCGTATTAAATATTTAGACAATATTTGTTATTTATTCAATTATCACGTTCAATCTTATTAAATATCTAGACAATTATACCCTTATTTATTGCATTAACTTATTCAATCGTATTAAATATTTAGACAATATTTGTTATTTATTCAATTATCACGTTCAATCTTATTAAATATCTAGACAATTATACCCTTATTTATTGCATTAACTTATTCAATCGTATTAAATATTTAGACATCTGCAATTGTTATTAAATTCTGTAATTGTCGTACTTACTTGGAAACGATGATGTAACAAAATCTTGTACTGGCTGTAAATCTGATTCCGTGATATTTATTGAAGATGATGATGAACTTGCGTATAGACCATTTAGAGAATTTACAGAAGAGTCCTGGAAAGAAAAACAAATATCAAAGTGTAACATTTAATTCCACAAGAATCTAATAAATAAAATTATGAATGGAGAAACGGATTAATGATTCCACTATGTACAAGCATTAATTATTCTTCTAGATTATCCTGTATATGCGGAATAATCATTTCAGGATATTGTCCTATATAAACAATTTCATTTAAGTATCCTATACGACGGTGTGTTTTCTTCATCTTCCATAAAGCCACCATAGGAGAATTACACAAGATGGCGAAACGTAGATCAAAGCCGTTTATTGCAAATCTGCTTATTCAGGTAGCACGTCCCACATATCAAAAGACAGACTCTACCGTTCAACCATTGTGGAGTAGCTAGTGTGAAAACACGGAGTGAAATCGAAGTGAGCACCAAGTGTGAACTATGTAATGTAATTCAATTTCTCCAACTGGTTGCTCAGTTCCCTGTAATTCTAATATTAGACAGAACATCGAGTGAAATCGAAGTGACAGCCAAGTGTGAAGTACGTGATGTAATTCGACTTCTCCAGATGGCTGCTAAGTTCCCAGCAATTCTATGATCAGGCAGGACATCGAGTGACATGGAAGTGACCGCTAAGTGTGAACAACGTGATGTAATTCGATTTCTTCAGATAGCTGCTGAGTTCCCTGCAATCCTAAGATCAGATAGAACATCGAGTGAAATCGAAGTGACCGCCAAGTGTGAACTACGTGATGTAATTCGATTTCTCCAGCTGGTTGCTGATTTCTCTGCAATTCTAAGATCAGACAGAACATCGAATGAAATCGAAGTGACCGCAAAGTATGAACTACCGTTTTCTCCAGTTTTCTGCTGAGTTCTCTGCAATTCTTAGATTAGACAATTCAGAAACCGTATTCTACTCTTTTCGCAAACCATTTTTCAAGGCCATCTTCCGCCACAGATTTTCACCCTTGGCTACTGTCGGTAAGTCTTTCTGTAAACTGTCTGTAGCACTTGTGCACACAGCAATCACTTATAAAGTTCCTGTCGTAATCCTTAATCATTCGACGATGAATGGCAGCTGCATTATGTCCTTCCGGCTGGAGAATTGAATTACATCATGCAGTTCACACCTGGTGAGCTCTTCGATTGTACTCGACGAGGTTCACACTTGGTGGGCGCTTCGATTCCACTCAATGTAGTTCACACTTGGTGAGCGCTTCGATTGCGCTCGACGTAGTTCACACTTGTTGAGCGCTTCGATTGCATTCGAAATAGTTTTATACTTGGTGGGCGCTTCGATTGCTCTCGACGTAGTTCACACTTGGTGAGCGCTTTGATTGTATTCGACGTAGTTCACACTTGGTGGGCGTTTCGATTGCACTAGATATAGTTTCACGCTCACAATTCTACAATGATTCAGCATACGATTCTGTCTTTTGGTACGGTGAATGGGCGACCTCCAACGAACAGAAATTGCGTTTCGCCATCTCATGAGGTTCTCTTCTGGTAGGATAAGGACGGTTGAAAAAAAAAAAACATGTTTTAGCACCAAGGCATAAGGATTAATTATCCTATTAAATTGTGTTATAGGTATTTAAGGATTAAGTTGAAGCTTCAAAATCTTTTCTCTTTTTTTAGGAGATCGATTTTAAATTTCATCTTTACTTGTACCACCACCACCACCACCACAACAACAACAACAACAACAACAACAACAACAACAACAACTACTACTACTACTACTACTACTACTACTACTACTACTACTACTACTACTACTACTACTAATAATAATAATAATAATAATAATAATAATAATAATAATAATAATAATAATAATATGTCTAATTAACCCAATCAGTTGAAACAAAGGAACAAAATAAGATTTTTTTATTTTACGAGAAGTGATTGGAAAGTAAGTTTACAAAGCCTGCAGTGAAACGTGTATATATAATTTCATACAACCAATTCAGCCAACAGCTAGTATATACATGAGATTATTTTTGGACATAGTCAGCATATCGGTTGAGGCACTTATCACATCGTGGGATGAGTTTGAAGATTCCCTCTTGGTAAAAATCCTGTCCGTGCATATTCAGCCACGATGTCACGAAGTGTTTCATCTCCTAGTCTGAAGCGAAGCGACGGCCTCCTAGGTGCTCCTTCAAGTGTGGGAACAGGTGAAAGTCTCTTGGAGCGAGTTCCGGGCTGTAAGGAGGGTGGTCGATGATGTCGCAGCAAAACTGCTTCAACAGCATGGTGGTCCATCTGGGCTGTACGTAGGCGCGCGTTGTCGTTAAGGAAGGCAACGCCCTCGGGGAGAAGTTTTGGCCGTTTCCTCCTGATTCCTTCGCGCATATCGTGTCAAGGTCTCGCCCACAGAAATCGATTAACTGAGCAGACTTCTTCGCGAGACCAGTTTTCCAAACGAGTCGCTGTTTGTGTTTACCTAAAACTAGCACCGTAGGTAATGAGTGGCTGAAATTCTGCATAGTTCCCAACTCCATCTATTACAATTACTGCACACTACTCATTTCTCTATAACAGACGAAACTCCAGAAATATCGGCCTTATAATCTTGGTTTCTGATTCTGCCTCGTAGTATTCGAAAAATAAAAAACGGAAATAAATTGTGACTTGCTTTTACATTGCTTAAGAAAATCAATTTAAACCGTGGTAATATATAACGGTTTATAAATATATTTCTATCATATGCTACAAATTATGTTAGAACGATTTTTTCTTTAAAAAATCTTATAATTCTTAATTAATTTCTTCTTACCATAGCATAAGCAGCTAACGAGAACCTCCTCTGCTCTTGTGAAGTTGCGCTAACTTTGACAGTTAACGTATAGCCCTCAGCAAATTTATTCTTCAAGTGTTGAGGAGATCCTATACATTTAAAAGTTCCATTTACCATAATGGCTAAACGAGTGCACAATGCTTCACATTCCTCCATGCTGTAAAAACGAAAAAGTAACATTTAGCGTATTGTAGTATGTACTAGTCAAAAGCACATAAGAACTGTTTACAAGAAATGGATGCAAATTGTTTGTGTTTACTTTTTACCTGTTTGTCTCCAAAGCTAGTGTGGGGTCCTTGGTATTTCTTTGTAAGCCTTTCACAAATGGCGGGTAGAAGAATATATACCAGATATGGATTATTGGGGGAATACAGTACCGTACGCAAGGATGGCTTCGGGGTTCAACCCTTTCCTTGAACAAGATATTATGGAAAAATAAACATTAATATATATAGTGGTCGAACTGAGACGGTATGCGGTGGTATGCCTTACCGCCTCTGGTTTTTCAGTGATAAAGGCGTACCGTCTCAGAGACGGTTTTTCAATGATTAAAACATACCGTCACTGGAAAGTAGACGCTAAATACCTTTATAAATCCATTTTTATGCACAGTAATTGACAAATAGCTATGCACGTAAAACGTTTTATTTCTTATGTAGAAATAATTTCTAAGCTGACAATATCGACATGTTTCTTACCTTTTTCCTATCTTTTGTTTTTAAAATGAGATGTCTTCAAAAAACTTCACCTAGTTTATATTTTGATGTGTCATATTGAATTGTTTCTTTGTTATGAATGAGTGTGTATATCTTCTTGCCTTAATGCACATAAATGCCGTGTTTTGAGCGTGGGCGGATTTAGGGATTGTCTGCTGTGGAAGCGGACCTTCCGGTGTTTGGAATACTCCACAGTCGAGTTTTCCCGCAGAAAATTGTTGATATCCTCATTCGGTTTTTGAGCATTTTCGTGTATAATTCTCTATAATACAACATAAGGGGATATATCTTTTATTATTTTCAAAAAGTTGTTGCAGGGAATCAAAGTCTCTCCAGATCCCCCCATCCCATGTTACTATAGAGAAGTTTTCCAATGGTTTTTCAGTCATTATGTAAATAGAAATGCTTTATTTTAGGCACATATCCTGACTGCATTTCAACATTTAGATAGCCGGTATGTCGAGTCAAAATCGTAATAAAACATACCGCCTCTGCTTTTTTTCCACTTCGAACACTATATATATATATATATATATATATATATATATATATATATATATATATATATATATAAACAAAAATCATATCTATATCTCATAGTATCTATCAGCAATTGGGTAAGACTTCATATTTGAGCTACTCACGATGTATCCCATAATATCCATCAGTAATTGGGTAATACTGTTCATATTTGAATTATCAATGATGTATCCCATAGTATTTATCAACAATTAGTACAGAGCGTATAAAACTATACTTACCTATGAGATGTAAGAATGATGGACTTTCCACTATCTCTTACTTTACAGATGACATTCCACAAATGCCTCTTTGCGACTGGATCCATTCCTGTCGTTGGCTCATCCAGATATACTACGTGAGGATTACCTACAAGAGCCACTGCAGTACTAAGCTTTCGTTTGTTTCCACCACTGAAAATAAACAACAATAAAAGTAATAAAAGGGATTCCCTAAACATTTCTAGTCCTGTTATAGGAACTGGTTTTAGAACAAGCAATAATGAAAAAAAAACGATATTTCCCTAAATATTTATCTATACATGTCAAGCTTTGTTATAAGAACGTTTTTTAATACAATAATAAAAAAAGAAACATTTAACTAAACACTGTACTGTATGAGTCAGAAACATGGACATTACGCAAAAATGATGAAAAACGACTGAAGTTTTTGAAATGTGGGTGTGGAGAAGAATGAAGAGAATTAGCTGGGTCGAGCGGAAAACGAATGAGGGAGGTATAAAAATGATGGAATTTTTTTTTAATATTATTAAGAAGAGGAAAAGAAATTGGTTGGGACATTGGATAAGAAGGAACTGTATCATGAGGGACGTGTTAGAAGGTATGGTGACAGGAAAGAGAGGAATGGGGCAAAGGAGACTACCATGAACGGACGCTATCAAAACGGAGAAATCGTACGTGAAGACGAAGAGGTTAGCGGAAGACTGTGGAGCATGGGAGCTTTTCAGTTGCAGCAAGTGACCTGCCAATAATGGCCTAATATGATAATTAGAGACAGGATGTTTAGGCACTAAAAACCTGGAAAATAGGCAGGCAAATAGGCACTAAAAATTTAAAAATAGGCAGTAAAATAGGCACTAAAATGTATCTCCAAATAATGAAGATAAATACTTAATACCATTAAAAAATAGATTCAAGTCATAGATAATGTACAAAGAATATAGAAACATACTTGTCTGTTAACATCTTCTTTTATTGTATATATAAAAACGAAGCTTGTTATGCATTCCATATATACTGGGTGAACTTGAAAGATTAGCACATGCTTCAGGAGGTGATTCGTGACATCAAAAGAAGACAAAAAGTCCTCTTGTATGTTGTGGAATTCCGCGTCGTGTACGAGTGTCAGGGGGGGGGGGACTTGGAATCGAAAATCGAATTCTGACGATTGGAACGAGACATAAAAGTGTGCACATACTTCGGGAGGTGATTCGTGACATTCAAGAGGACTTTTTGTCTTCTTTTCATGTCACGAACCACCTCTCGAAGTATGTGCACGTCTGCCTGTTCCGTTCCAATTGTCAAGATTCGATTCTCGATTCCAAGTTGGCACCACTGTCACTTGTACACGACACAGAATTCGACAAAATACAACAGGACCTTTTGTCTTCTTTTGATATCATTAATCACCTCCCGAAGTATGTGCATACCTTTGAGGTTCACCCTGTATATATATTGTAGCGTACCACGTGCTTGTGTTTACAAACACTTAATATACGTATATATATGTGTATTATGTTATATAAATTATATATTTTCCCAATGAAGGCTTATTTTGAAGAAAATGTATAGAATAGGCAACATTAGGCACTAAAGCAATTATTTAGGCAGAAAGGTCGAAATAGGCAAAATAGGCAAAATAAAATTGGCTTAAATCGAAATTTTTAACCCCCATATAAACTTTAAAACGATATTTTTCATAATATCTTTAATATTAAAGAATAGGCATTTTGCCTAACATCTGGTCTCTAATGATAATGATTGCTAAACACTTCTAGTTCTGTCGTAAAGATTGTTTTGAGGAGAAAAGAATTGGAACAATTACTTGAACATTTCTAGTTCCACCATAATAATTGTTTTAAATAAAAGGAATGTCCCCCTAAAGAATTTCCTATTTCTAGTTTGTAATAAGATTAGAAAAAAATGAATAGTACATTTTACCTAAGCACTTCTATTTCCGTTTTCGAAATTATTTTCAAAAAAGAAACAATGAAAAATATGAAGTTTCTTATGTGTCATCGATTTTTCAATTCCACCTCAACCTTCTTTAGGAATCCTATTAAAATACTCCAGTTCTCTGTCAAATGTCTTTTCTACGTTCAATTAACATTACATATACTGCCCGTTCTCTTTTTTTTCAGTAAATCCTTTTTTTATTCATTACCCTAAGCCACGGTTCCTCAACTGGGGTGGGGAGTGGGGAGAAGGGTCGAGAGAGGAATTTATGGAGTCGCGAAAGGAGGTGAAAAAGATAAATACTTAGGATCTACTAGCGAAAAAATATTTCTTTTGAAATATTATTTTTAATTTCTTATTCTGCTAGACATAATTTTATCTCCATGCTTGTTTGTCAAATACAGCAAAACATATTAAACAAAATTGTAAACTATTAAAGAATCCTTTAAAAACGATTGAAATAAAAGAGAGATGGAACTGGTAAAAAAAAAAAAAAAAAAAATGAAACTGCGAATTGAAATACAAAAATACAAATGCAACAAAATTTGCATATTAAAATATAATTATGAACGAAAGCTATATATATACTCTCTCTCTCTCTCTCTCTCTCTCTCTCTCACACACACACACACACACACTTACTTACTTACTTATTTGTAAGCGAGAAACAGCTATAATAAAAAAGCTTTTTACAGACTAGAAATTACTTACGGGGATTGCTCGCAAGAGGGTCCCAAGAGGAACGGGAGTAGGGAACCGCGGAAACTTCATAACGGGGAACTGCATAATTTTTATCGTTTACCAAACATTGTTAGGGTCATCAAGTCTAAGAGGCTCAGATGGGCAAGTCATGCAGCCAGAATGGAAGCAATTAGGAACACTTTCAAAGCTTTAACTGGAAATCCAATTGGAAAACGACTATCAGGAAGACCTAGGCGCAAATGGGAGGACAATATTAAGATGCATCTCGCAGAAATAGTAATACAAAGTAGAAACTGAACCCAGTTAGCTAAGGACAGAAGTCAATGGAGAGCTTTTGTGAACGCGGCATTGAACCTCCGGGCTCCACAGGCCAAAGAGTTAGTTAGATATGAAAAAAGTGAGAAAGCCTGCCAATGGTGGGAAGAAAAATGATCATTACAACGTTGGTTGCAATAAAATTAATAAAAACAGCTTATCAGAGCTCCGTTTGGAAGATTTTTAAAATAACTTTTTGTTACTTTGGGATCAAGTACGTTTATCGATACTTCTAATCTACTCTTTGAATAGATTTAAGTATGAAAGATGAAAACTTTGGTTCGACATCATGATTTTTTTTTTTTTTTTAAATCCATGTTTTATAGACATGTTACACTTTCGCTAACGATACATTGCTTCTATCATAAAACATCCTTCTCAATGCATATACATCATAATCTAAATTAGCATTAAAATGATGCTTACGATGTTCTGCTTCCTGCAACAACATTAATGGTATGTTAATTTAGTACAAAAAATAGCTAAAATTTACGCATTACTTACTGAAAAGTTGAATAATACTACATACTACATTGTTACGAATAGTTCTGGGAAAATTGGTTTCAATCTAACGCATACTTGTGGACATTAGTTACCATACTTGTGTTAAAAGGAAAAAAAAAGTTACAGAAGTTAGTTCTTTTTCTTCTTAGAAAATAATCGTTACCTGTATTCTTTCACAATTTTGTCAATATGTTTCGTGAAAAGTAGTTCTTCCGCTAATTTGTCGATCATTGAAGGGCACTGATCCGTTGGAATGCCACGCAGAAGACAAAACATATGCAAAGTCTCCCGACCTGTTAGTTCTTCTATCAACGCATCGAATTGTGGACAGTAACCAATCACCTTTTCCACCTGAAGATCAAATGATAATGTACGTTACCTTAGTTTATTCTTATGAACATTAAGTTAGTATATTCTTTGGAGTTCTTAAGTAAATCGAAAAATGTTTTAATTCTAATTTTGAAAAACTTTGACACATTAATAAGCTATGTACGTCTATATAATCCAAAAGGATATTTTTTTATAGAATTTTTTCTACTAATTACATTTTATCTGTTCAATTAAAACTTTAACTAATCAAACACTTCTCAAAAAATTTTTACTAATTAAATATTTCACAAAAGTTTAGTCTATTAAATATTTCACAAAACTTTAGCTAACTAAACATTTCACAATACATTTAGCTAAATAAACATTTTATAAAATCTTTAGTTAATCAAAATTTTCATAAAACAAACCAGCTAATAGGATCATGACAGAACCCTGCCAATCACACGATACACAAAACAGAATTCATGAGAATTTTGATCATACAAAATAAAAAAGAAGATTAGGCATCCGTTTCATAAAACTTACAAGTTCTACAAATATTCCATACAAGTCAGAAAATAACATGAATCACAAACACTAAACAATAATAGTAAAATTTGTTCGCAAGTACTAGTATTGTTATCTTTAATTTGTTAAAATATTATGATATATACAATTCTAAACATTTTTAATTGTATAAATTTCAGACTAATATTTTTGTAAAGCAAACACATTTAATTATTTCTTCATTTCAAAACACTGGTAAGTTAAAAGATGAAGTCAGGATATCTCTATTTAATTTAAATTTTTGTGTTCTTCCATGACATAAAAACAACATAAAGAAGAGTACCATTTTCATTTGTGTTTTCAGGTTCAATTTGTTTAGATAGGCTTCTCCGTACGAAATCTTTTCATCTCCCGTCAGCATTTTGAATGTAGTTGTTTTCCCAGCGCCATTAACTCCAAGTAAACCGAAACATTCACCACTTTTAATTCCGATGCAAATGCTGTCCACAGCCAAGAACGATCCGTAATATTTCGAGACATCTCTGTAATAGAACAATAAAAAGGTACTGTTCGAAATATAAACAATTGTCAGTAAGAAAGAATTTATAGGTTTCTTGAATACAGAGAGAAGGTAATTCCCTGTATATCTGTAACAACCGAACTACCAAAAGTTGTTGACAACTGAAACGCAGACTATAATTAATCTGCTTGTTCATACATCACTAACAAAAGAATATTCATAGCATGTAATCTATTTTTGCTCCGACTGTATATCATGGTACAGAAATTTGTGTTTAAAGTTTAGTTTACACTTTATTATTTCAAGATAGAGGTTAACTATCCCATGCCGTAAACGTTACCAACGCCTACTGGCCCACTTGCCAGTAAATGTCGATTGTCGATATAGCGACGCTTCGAAGGATTGCCGCTAGTGTACCACTGACGGCAGGATTTCGTCGAGTAGAAACAGATATCTAGAGTCAGGGTGTTGAAGTTACCACCGTGTAGCAGCGAGGGCTTCATTTTTGTCCGCGCTCCTTCGATTCGTCGCGGAGAATCGCGAAGGGACCAACACGAACTATCGCCAGTCATGTGCATGCGGTTATTATTATATATTATTTTTTCGTGACGAATTGTTCCTAAAGTAAGCTCTAGGGGTCAAGAGTAAGCCCTGCCTCTATATCATGAAGTGAAAGATTTTGTGATGAGTGTATAATTGTATGAATTTAGAAGGCTGTAATAGTGTAATAGTGAATAATCTGTGAAGAATGTGGAAGAGTGTAATAGTAAATAATCTGTGAAGATTGTGGAAGAATTACATAGTGAATAATCTGTGGAGAATGTGATATAGCAAATAGTCTGTGAAGAGTGTTAGACGACGGTGAATAGTCTGTGATGAGCATGAGGATGGCTGGCTTTGGCATGAGTCAAAGATTTCGTGGGAGCAAGAATGAAGTTGGAGTACGCAAGTGGGCTTGTTAGAAGTACTGTGAAGAATATTATTTAGTAGCATGGGGATAAAAATTAGTAAAGTACTTTTGAAGTTTGTGTGCATGTACCCGTGTCCGTAAATAAAGAGTACCTTAGTTTGGAAGTAGTTATTTTCAATAGTCAAAGTAACATAGCAAAGGCAACTGATACCGATCATTGCAAAGTGAATATGGGAGAACTATGAAATAAAGTAAATAGACGCGCGTCATCATGTTGTAAAATTACATGGCAAACGCTTTTATCTGATTCCAAACGGCTATCGTCAAATATACACGGTTAAAGGAGCACTTTGATTGGTCAAATTAAAAATATCTCAACGATTTATCCCTCTACCTACAAGCGAGGTTTTCTCTATTGCTTCCGTGGTGAAGTCGGAAGAACACGCGTCTAGTAATCATAAGCTTGGTGGTTCGCGCTTACCCCGTGGTACATTTTTTAATGTTTTTTTTTTTTAGACTCAACTTAATGTAAACAAATCACGCATATAGCCCATGTAACATATTTTGGGGGAGTAAATTTGTTATTCATTGGCGTTTTGTCGCGTCTGTGCCCCGATGGTGGTATAATTTTCAAAACGGAAGTGGGGCTACCGCGGATTGTCGCTGCGGGACCGCCAATTTTTGGATAGATATCGCTAGTTGCCCATCGGTGGTCCGCCGATGGTTACAACAGGGGGTAATTAAGAGAAACAATGCCCATACTATAAACTATTTTACATAGACGAATATCTAAAAAAAAAAAAAAAAAAAAAAAAAAAAATCAAGATTTACGTAACAACTTGCATGAGTTCTTTATAAACTACTAGTATAATATTACAAACAAATGAATGATTATGGCCAAAAATATGTTTACCTTTCATTCTGAAAACGAGAATCCCAACGCACAAGTTCAGGACTTCTCTGGTCCTTTTATCAATACATCGTGTATCCCAACAGAGCTCACTACAACAGCATTATAGGTTGTTTGTCCATTTAAAAAAAAAAAAAAAAAAAAAAAAAACTATTTAAATAAATACTGAAGCGGAAGAAAATTAATTCAATCCAACCTTTGTGATTCTGGTTAAGGGTGTAAACTGGATTGCATGGAAGGCAGTTATAAGTAGAGAGCAGCACTTGTAGCAAAATAAAACCCCGAAAATGACAGGCAAAATAATGAATAAAGAATAATATTGAATGCAAAATAATATTTTTAAAATGGGATTAAATAATAGCAGTTTATATTGCAAAAGTGAAAATATTTATTGTATTTTTTGGTCATTAATTTACCAGAAGTACTTTTTATCAGTGGCATTAGCATTAGTTCTTGGGCTAGAACTAACATTTTTCCGCTTTACAAAGGCTTTACATATTTAAGCATAGATTTTTATGGGTGGACAGAACCTTTAACCCAGTTTTAGTGGGCAGTATAGCGATGAAAGATGCATTGAAAAAGGGAGTAGAGAAGTTCTGAAACCGTATGTTGGGATTCTCATGTCCAGTATGATAAGAATATTTTTTTTTACCCCAATATTAAATATGCAATAACTTTCATAAGTAAGAAATTGAATTCTTACTTGAGAACTAGCTTTTCTGTTTCTATCAACAGATTGTGTGGCGTCCTTTTTATTCTCTCTCTTTCTTTGGCGACATCATCATCCTCAGGTTCCCCATCTCTTCCAGAGTCTGTAAAGTAATGAAATAAGTGAAACTGCGTAAATACTATAGATAAATGGTTCTCATAACTTTCAACTAAGGCGGGTCTCCGCGGTTGAGGACCTATTATGATAAACATTGAAATTGCTAATATGTAGTAATTAAAACTGCAGTTTGCCACTATTGCTAACAATTCAAGGGCAAGTAAAATGAACTGCTTATTACACGACCCGCTCGGGAGAGTAATACTCCCGGAAGTAACTTTTTTCGCGCGCAACTCTAGCCAGCTGGTTTAAGTTGGTCACAAAATTTATATAATGGGAGTCAAGGTGGGACAAAACGAGCACTGCGGGGCTTCTAACCCGTCCCTCCTCCTCCTCCTCCTCCTACTGCTACTACTACTACTACTACTACTACTACTACTACTACTACTACTACTACTACTAATACTACACTTCTCCTACTACTACTCCTACTCCTCTACGCCGTGTGGACTTTGTGGTGGACAAACACCGTGCTCGTGGGTTTTCTCCGGGTTCTCCCGTTTCCTCCCACTTTCTTCATTCCACCATTTCACTCATTTCTCATTATCACCTTCTCCTTTAGCCTAACCGGCATAACCGTGGGACGTTAAACTTAAAGATTTCATTTCATTTTTCCTACTCCCCTACTCTTCCTATTCCTACTACTACTATACTGCTCCTCCTCCTACTACTACTATTAATACCTTTAGTACTACTACTACTACTACTATTTATCTGCACAAAAGTGAGTAAATAACTTTTTTGAGCATTATTTTAATCTTATATTAATGGAAAAAATGTTATGGAAATTAAAAAAAAAAAAAAAAAAACTTTCCTTGGGTCAGGTATGAACCCTCGCCAAAACCGATTTCCATTACTAGCATATTGCGCTAGCATACTTGGCCACGAGGGCCGACAGCAGCAAGCGTTTGATTTCTGCTATATGTAAGCTACATGCCAAGAAACGGATAACGCCAAGCAATCAGAACCGTGTATTTAGTTCCTACTTGCGGGAGCATTATTTCCCTGAGTCAATCCTTTTATTACTGCATAGCGTCTGATGAAGTCAAAAGGGATAGTTGACGAAACTGTTACATGTTCATAATTTTTACAGTAAACGTATTGTTTTTGCTCAACGAGTAGCTTTAAATCAACTTTACCTATACTAAAAGCAAAGCTTGAATTATATAAAACATTATTATTACTGAATATTACTATATACCAAACTCCTGACATCTGACTTTGCTCGAGCAACGAATTACCATATTATAAATATACCACATTGACTTGACACCTAGTCTTCCATTCGATGCGCTACAATCGGCCGTAGAAATCTCGCTCCCTTTCGTCATTCGCTCTCTCGCTTAGCAAGAACTGAACCCTTATTGGCTCAACGCGTGGATGTGTCGCGGGTGTGAACTTTAGTTCGCATTTTTGCCACGGCTCAAGACATTTTGGCAGCACTATAGTATATGATGTAGATGATGAAATCAAAACAAAATTCTAAATCTATTACGGATGATGAAGGTACTTACACAGATCTGCAACTGCTGGTGTTCTCTGCATCTTCTGCGAAATTTTTTGAGGCAGTCGCAGTTCGATGAGCGTAAGTATAAAAAAGAAAAGAATACATTCGATAGCGAAGTAGAGAAGATTTCTTCCAATTCCAGGGGCTTTCAAATCAAAGTAATCGTCAGTCCAATCAATACATCCTGATTCAGGACAAAAATCAGTCCCTGCAATGGAAAAATATGAGTATCTTAATCAAATTATATTTGGAAACTTACCACATATACTATCTATATGATCCTTTTGAAACCAATGTGAATAAATGCTTGTTTTTATCCTAACATTTCGTTAAGTTAAACTCTTGGTTTCATCAGGAAACAAACATATGAAGAAGTATCGAAATAATGCAGTTATAAAATAAAGTGAAATCTTTCAGTTTAACGTTCCACGTTTATGCCCTTTAGGCTAAGGGAAACGGATGATTAAGATAAAATGAATGACGGAAAAATTGGTAGAATGAGACTGTAGAAGGAAACGAGGGTACCGCGAGAAAACCCACGGACACAATGTTGTTTACCACATGGGCGCCGACTATGTGGGTGCTCCGAGGCTCTGGCACCCACATAAATGATGCACCCACAAGATTTTTAGTTTGGACCCAGGTTTGAAACCGTTTCTATTGCGTTTAAGTCAGCCTTTTTACCGCTGAACTAGGGCAGCCCTAACTTATCCTTATAGTACTGGTATATTTTCCTTTACCACAGAACAGCCCTTTATGACAGATTTGAACTAAAAATAAATCAAATCAAATATCGAGACTTCCCTGAAAACATATAACACGTCCCGCCATTTATATGCACCCACATAAATTTTGGAAAGTCGGCGCTGTTGGTCCACCACCAACTTAGTTGACCGGGAATCGCACCTGGAAACACACGCACCAGAGGTAAACGCTCTACAATTGAGCCATTGTTCTCCCCACGAATATAAAAAGCATGGTACACTTTAATTAGGTGATAATGGAAAACGTGAATCTTAAACAAATCGTATTTGATAACGTACATTAAATGATCACGTATCTACGTGTATATGATCATCTTGAAACCATGTGAATAAATCCTTATTTTTACCCTAAAATTTCTCTGAGTTAAAGTCTTGGTTTCATCAGGAAATAAAGATATAATGGGAAAATAACCAATTACAATTAAACGAAATAATATAATTTTAAAATAAAAGGTAACACTTTAACTTCTCCCCCTTAGGATTAGGATACGCATCTTAAAGTAGGATGATTAAAGCAGGAGTTAGGCTATGGCCCAGTTATGTACCAAAAATAATCAAAATTGGTCCAACTGTCTAGAAGCAGTTGAAGGACAAAGATAGTTACATTAATTATATATATATCGGGTGTTCTAAAAATGGCGCCTACGGACCAAAGAACATTATTCTACAAGTCAAAATAAAGCAAAAATATGTATATTTGTAAACCTTTCGAGTCCTCGTCTGGAGACACAAATTGAAGTATGTGGAAACGTCGTAAATAAAGAACCACAGATTACATCTGCCAATCTATCAAATAGTTATATCGATTCTTTCCAGATGGCAGCTAAAGTCGATACTGATTGACACTAGCATCAGTTATTAGTGTAGCAATCGATTCAACTGCTTGTTATATTCGTACAATAATGCTAATGGCTCCAAAGTTAATCTGCAATGTTGCCACATTGAGAAATTTTGATTCCCCATAGCGGCTGAAGAAAACCCCGGTGGGCATACCATCATACAACATTTTCGCTTTATTTTGACCTATAGAGTGGTGCTCTGTGGTCCGTGGGCGCCATTTTTGGAACACTCGAAATTGTCAAAAACACTGGAACACGAGTCCTATTATTGGAAAAAATCTGTTAGTTTTACGTCCCACGGTTATGCCGGTTAGGCTAAAGGAAACGGTGATAATGAGAGGTGAGTGAAATGGTGGAATGAAGAAAGTGGGAGGAAACGGGAGAACCCCGAGAAAACCCACAAGCACGGTGTTTGTCCACCACAGTCCACACGGCGCGAGCTGGGATCGAACCAGGGACCCCAAGCACCGGAAGTAAACGCTCTACCACTGAGCCACCGCGCCCCCTCCTATTATTTGAATAAAGAATTTATATTGTATACTAAATTTAATCTTTCTAAGTTGATAGGATCGTGAGATACGCAATTCTCGCATAAATTTTGAACCCCCCGCTCCCCCTTAGTATACGCATTTTAAAAGAGCAACATGATAGAAAATCTAAGCTAGGTAAGGATCAAATTAGTTGCCAAAAGTCATTAAGATCGGTGAAGTGGTGTAAGAGAAGTTGAGGGACAAACATCGTTAGACAAAGGTCTAACGGGGACAAAGGTCTAGTAGAGACTTTCTCAAATCATTTGCCCAAGCGGCATCTGTGTAGGAAGTTGATGCTTAATTGTAGTCTTGTTTTTCTCAACTGTTCTCGTTTACCATCTGCGAAATCGTTATGAAAGATTTAAAGGAACAAACACTATGTTAGAAATTTTGCTTCTTGCTTGCAAATGGAAGCTTACCAAATACTTTAACAGGTTCTCAAGAAAGATGTTATGAGCGCACACAAGTTTTCGAGTGGTTTGAGAGGTTTAAACATGATGAGATTAATGTTGAAGATCATGCTCGTTCTGGGCGCTCTTCATCATCTCTAAACGACGAAAACGTTGAAAAAATCCACCAATAAATCAACAAGGATCGTTGTTTCACGATTGACAAAGTTTCAGAACAGACAGGAATGAGTTGGAGCTCGTGCCAGCGGATTTTCAATGAGGATTTGCAAAAGAGACACGTTGCCGCTAAGTTTGTTCTCTCCTGCTCAAATAGGATCTAGATATTTGGGCTCTCAAAAGTACGCTATCGTTCCCTACCCTCCGTATTTGACAGGCCTAGCCCCGTGAGACTTTTTCCTATTCCCGAGAATGCAAAAATCTAAAAGGGAGGCGTTTTGATGATGTGGAGGGCGTAACAAGAGCTTGAAGAGTTCCAGAGATGCTTCAGACAGTAAGAAAGAAGCCTGGAGACTTGTATCGCATCTAATGCCGATTACTTTGAAAGGAGACTAAAAATATTTTGTAAAAGCTTAATGAATTATTTTTTTTAGAACAAGTCGTTTTTTTTGGGTCCCCTCGTGTATATATATATATATATATATATATTCGTATAAGTGAGTACGTATAAATGAAAGTGACTATGTTTGTGAATTCATAGCTCTTGAACCACCCGACTGATCTAGATCAAATTTTCAACATAGATGAAGTTCGGACCTGGGATGATTTTTATCATTTGATTTGACGGTATAACTAAAGGGAGGAGGAGGGGGAAATATATAAAAATGATGGAGAATGACCAATATTAGTGGCGAATCCACAATTTTCCGAGTCGCTGAGATGAACAGTGGTATTTCCGATACCGTTTAAATCCAAATTCACCCCTATATGTCTAAAATAAAACGTATTCTCCCCGTGCAAAGAACGGGCATTCTGCCAGTATATTTCAGTTTTCCTTTAACAGCTTTATTTCTCCACGGATGCTATGAGTTTAACTTAACAAAAAACTTGAGTATAAACTCAGTTTCAATAGGATCATCCAAGTATTTGACAAGATATTATAATCACCAATAATTACATAATTAAATAGAACAAACTAGAGTCAATAATTTAGATTCTTACCTTGGCAACATGGATTGGGTGTAGAAGAACACATCAACGCGTAAACGGGGCATATTTCTAAATATTTTCGTGTACTGTCGAGGTTGTAGATGGACATGCCTAAGTTGTAGTGTGGTATAAGCATGAAAACCCAATCTAGTATTTTGGAGATGTTCACCAAATTCAGCTGCGGTGTTTGGAGGATCACAACTGTCATCATTGCCCCTAGACCTAGAACAAAGAGAAAATAACAAATACAAATTCTGACATGATATTAGTTGGTCCCTAATCTCTAATACTAATCCTTAATCTAAATATTAGAAGAAAAAAATCAAACTTTCCAAATTTTTTTACAATCTTCGAAGGGGAAGCTTCTGCAATACGACAAGCTCTCTTACTCATTTAGATTCTACATTTGTATAATTCATGTATATGTTCTGATACACTTAGTGTACTCCATGCTTTACAGCAGACCAATTAGACAATCGAAACTACATGGCTCTTAATTAATATAAAAATTACAATAAAATGGGTATATTATTCAATTTTTACATACGAAATCACACTTAAACATAAAATTTCATGATGAAACCGACCTGGCTAGGAAAAAAAAGCAATGTGTTGAAGGACAACCAGCTTTTACCAAGACTAATCATATAAATTTCTAAAACAGTTGTGAAGTTAAAACAGTCAAAATTAATATACGATTGGAGAGCAGCAAATAGACTAGGTTCTGGAGCATATTACTGGAATATCATATATATAAATCTAAACCACGGAATACCATATATACATGGACTAGATATAAAATACTTTTGCTTTATCGATTACTCCTCAATACAGCATTAACTTCACATATATTATATCAAATAAAAAGAAACTGAAACACGCTTGTGTTGATGCAAAAAGGACATCGACCGAATAGATCATCTAATGTTTGCCTGTGAGAAAACCGAAAAAAAAAGGAAATAAATTTTAGACAAAATTTATAGACAGTTAGGATATGGACATTACTCTCTTCAAAACATATTGGGAACAAATAACTGGAATATAATTCAAACAATTATAGAATTCTTACAATACAACGAAATTCAATTATTTAAAAAACAACCTGATAAAGTATCTAGCGAAAGACTCATAGTAATTAAGCATTTTATATAACATTAATGAGTTGAGTTGATTTTGAGTTTAACGTCCCTTTCAGCAGCGAGGCTATATGAGACGGGACCTACTGATTAATATGGAATCCGAATCACATGAGCTCCTGGCGGGAATCGAACCCGTGTCTCCCACGCCAAAAAGGCACGTACGCTAACCGCTTAGCCACGAAGGAGCTCTATATAACATTTATGTCCATAATTTTACATTAAAATAAATAATCTGCCTAGACCAGTCCGTAAATCCAAATATTACATATATATATATATATATATATATATATATATATATATATATATATATATATATATATATATATATAAAAGGAGCTGTAATTAACCAACAATCTTATTACGATAATCATTTAATAACATCAGAAAATGCAGGTGTCATTTAACCAACTTATTCCAAGGATTTTACTCGACACAACAGAACAAATTAAAAATCTAGTTGTTCATCGATTAAGAGTACCTAATACGCATACCAACTTATAACAAATAAAGTGCTCAAGGCTGCCCTACAATAAATAAAGACCCACGGTTGGGTTCAAGATCAAGATCAACTCATCGATAGAATAAAATATACTATGTGGCTGTGTGTGTATCGACTTGATCATGTCGCTGATACTACTTGCCACAAAGAAAGTTAATTTGTAATCTTTCTCACTGCACAGATATTTGGAACGTGTAATATGTTTTTTTTTTTTTTTTTTTTTTTTTTTATCTGCATTTCATGAAAATTATTGGTTTAGAGATTGCTATCAGTTTTTCCTATTCTGCTGGTTTCAGTAAAATATATTCTTTAAAAAATAAAATAAAAAATAAAAAGTAGCTATAATTTTATAGAACATATTTAAGTGTAACAGCATTTTATTGTTACCTGCCTTTTTAAAATTTCATAAATTAAATATCAATAATAAAAATAACTAAATAAAAATTATAAAACACTAGGAAAAATAACACTAAAAGAATAATTATATGTATGAATATAAATAACAAAGAATAGAGATAGGTAAAAGAATACGAATTAGTTTTAACTTACAGTGTGTTTCAAAATGAATATCGGGGTTGTAAGACTTTGCACTGTTTATTACAATTATAAATAATACATTAACTAAAAGAGCAACTCAAACAGTTTTGTAAACACGCATGTGCATGCACTGTTTCCTTAGTCTGCCGTTAGAAGGCGCTAGTAGCAAAGATGGCGACTAGTGAGCAGAAAACATTTTGTGTTTTACATTTTGCAAAGACTGAATCTGTAGTTACAGTGCAACCGTCTGTGTGGAAAAGTTTAAGAAGACGCTTATAACTACGTCCTTACCGATTGCAGTGCAGTTGCTACAAGCTCTAAAGCCTACAGTTTATGTGGCAACTTTGCCAATGAAATGTTGCTGCGTAAGGATGAAAATTTTCTGGATCGTGTCGTCTTCAGTGATGGATCGACATTTCACTTAAGTGGCAATGTGAACACTCAAAATATTCGCATCTGGAGGTTAGCAAATCTCCACGAGATGGTACATTGCAACGAGACTCTCATAAATTGAATGTGTTTTGTGCTATATTCCGGCGGAAAGTTTATGGGCTTTTCTCGCCTATCAACTCGATGTCTGCCGTGTGACGAATGGTGTTCACATTTAACACTTGTAGCAAAAACTGTTTGAGTTACTCTTTCATTTCATGTATTATTTATATTTGTACCTTAAATGTCATAAATACTACAAAGTGTTAAAGCCCCGATATTTATTTTGAAACACCCTGATGTTAAGAAACAAATATTGAAAAAAAAAAATATATATATATATATATATTCTTTTCATTTAGTGTCATATTTATGTTCTAATTACATCTTAATATCCTAAATTTATAAAACATAATTAAGCATAATAGCATTTTATTTGCCTATCATGTATATTTCGTTTCGTGTTTCAGATTTATTTATGCTATGAAAACATAACGTCTTAATCTACACAAGTAAGTTGAAAATGCAGTTGGTGTTTGTGCTTCCAGCTCCATTTCTACCGAAATACTAGAAATGCTCACCTAAAAATGCATTGGCCATGGCCATCCTTGTAAACCCAGAGGCAGGGACGGTGAAGATAAAGGATGCCAGATACGTCATCGGAAGCATGGTCCAACCAAACAGGAACAGAACAAGGAACATTCGTCCTAAAATAGAAGAATATATAAAAATGGAACAATTAATCATTGAATAACACTCATTTCTGTCAGTAGTTTTAAAAGCTCTGCGCCCACATTACAGCCTTCGCGAAGCACAAAACCTACTGCCATGATTGACAATTTTCGTAGATTTCACAAGGAGCATTTTCCTAGCTTGATGTGATATACAGTCTTTGAAGAAGGGAAAAAATGCAAATAGAGGCGTTTATGTAGCTATAGAATCATTCTGTGATATATATATATTTTTTAATCAAGCTGTACAAAGGCATTTCAAAACAAACGAATGAAGGAGACAGTTTTAGAGCTATAAAATTTGTAAACATGGTTCTTGAATTTTTACGTCTGAATGGAAAGAGTAATTTATGTGACACAGATTGCTTTAGACAAGGAGAGGAGGAGGAGGGAGGGGAGTTTGATTGAATACCAGGAGTATTTAGTCAATCGAGACATGTGTTTCTGGATGCATAAACACACGGCGCAAGAGTTTGTCAATAGTTCGGACAAACTTTTTGTAACATTTTCTATGACGCGAACTGTACAGTTGTACAGTGAACAAAGTGTAAATAAATATAAAAATTAAGCCTGAACCTTTATTTAATAGACTGTTCAAGTATTTAAGAAAGTTCGTAGATTTACATTCTTTTGAACAAAACAGTTCTCTCTCTAAATCTTAAGAAAAGAAGTATAGATATTTTTTTTCACATTCTGGTACTTTTTAATTATTTTCTTAAGATCATTGCATTTAGTTCATGTAATATTTTGAGAAGAGATATGTTATGTTGAAATTTTGTTCTAGACTCAATTTAGGGACAAGAGAACTCTGGCAGATTATTGACTTCACTATCTTAATCTGAAATCCATTTTACGTATAAGTCCTAAATTATTATATTTGAAGCATCTCTTACCAAGCTCTTCCATTGAAGTAAACCCTTCTTCATTAAAAGCCCTCAGAACAATGATGATACCGAAGCATCCCATCAGATAAACACACAAATCCATGAGAAACGCCGTTGACCAGAAAGTGGCTATCTGAACTCCTGATACAAACTGCAAATGTTTGGCTTTAGTCACTCTTTCCTTCACGTAGAAGATGACGAAGAACGCTGATACGAAAGCCATTCCGAAAGCGATGTTGAATCCTATTTGAAAGCCCATTGTCATTGCTGTCACCTGTTGTTCAATCTACCAAGAAAACAAACCATTTGTTAGGCAATATATATCTGCTACATTGTAAACATGGTGCAGATTCAGAATATCTAAGAATAAAATTTTATGGGTAAAATCTATTAAAAAAGACGACTGTCTAAGACCTTATTTATATAATAACCACTCTGTAGCTGAGATAAGAATAAGGTAGAAATAATAAACAAAGTAAGCATTATTACCATGCAAAAATGAAATAAAATGAAATCTTTCAGTTTTACGTCCCACGATTATGCAGGCTAGGCTAAAGGAGACGGTGATGATGAGAAATGAAGGAAATAGTGGAGTGAAGAAAGTGGGAGGAAACGGTAGAATTCTTAGAAAACCCACGCACACGGTGTCTGTTCACCACAAAGCTCACTTGGCGCGAGCTGGGATCGAACCAAGGATCCCGTGCAACAGAGGTGAACGCTCTACCACTGAGCCACCGTGTATTACCATGTAAGACACATCATAGAAATGCTGCATACACAACACCTTATAAGCGCTTTTCCAAGGTATTTTACATCCCAATGATTTGAAAAGCTCTCACAACTACTCCTTCGGTCAGTGGCGTAACTAAAAACTTCGGGGCCCTTCCGCAAACAGTGTGGAGTGAGACCTTTTCTCTACGTCCCAATTCAGGATTTGGCGGCCTCCTGATGGCTTGACCCCCCGGCAGTGCTCTTACTTACGCCCTTACTTACGTCCCTGCCTTCGGTACCCTAACCCTCTATGCTACTTGCTTGTCTTCGCTTGTGCAGGTATGCCGGGTATAAATGGAAAGCTGTTAATAAAGTAAAATTTTCAAAGTGATATGAAACAATTTTACAGAAGAAATATTGTATTGCAGTTATATTATATATTGAGACAGTCGGAATTCATTCGGTAAATACTAGTAACATACTTTATTTACCAGATTTCCAAATTTTGGAAATCTGAGATTTTAAAGATTGTTATATAAACAATCCAACACTCCATTATAATTTTTCCCTACTTTCATTTTGAGTTCATTTTGAGTTTAACGTCCCGTTCAGCAGCGAAGCTATATGAGACGTGGACCTACTGATTCACGTGGAATCCGAACCACGTGAGCTCCTGCCGGGAATCGGACCCGGGTCTTCCATGCCAAAGGCGCGTACGCTAACCGCTTAGCCACGAAGGATCTCCCACTTTTTTGTTTTATAGAGGACAATGTTACGCCCATATATATACTGGTTGTCCCTGATTAACAGGGTCAAAATGATACTGATGAGTGAAACATGAAAACAAACAAACAAAGAAACAAAAGTTTTCTTGCAGCATGGGTCCGTAAGGGCTTTGTTTCCAAGCTAGGGCCATTTATGTTTTCATTTTTTAAAATATTACTTTAAAACACTAAATATTTCAAAAAAGAATTAAATTTTTCCTGGTGACGTGATTTTAGTGTGCCCGTGCTATTATCCAGGTGACATTATTATGGGACGGAATAATAAAGAAAGCCATAGCAATTTCACATGAAAGGAGAAATCTCAATAGAGACAATGAATGTCAATCAAACCTTTCTGGGAGGCCCTTTTCAGGAACAAAAATGCAAGTGTTCAACAAAGTCATTCCTCGTACACACAACAACAGCCAATCAGGAGCCAGTATTCCCGTCAGCCAATCACAGATCCCCATTCACAGTCCTGTCTCTAAATAGTCACCATATATATATATATATATATATATATATATATATATATATATATATATATATATGCCCACATATTTCCGGTCTCTTCTTCACAATCTATGAAGAAGAATACAATATAAAATATGTATTCGAAACGTCGGATGTCAATATCTTCATCTGGCTGATAGTCCGAGAACACTTACTAAAAACTATATATTTCTTTTTTGTATGGGAAGTAAGCCTATTGTAACAGAAGCAACTGCTCTGTAATAAATAATAAAAAAATAAATAAAACTTATTTCCTAGCTTAGTAAAGTTGATAATACTATCGTAATCACCAGATAAAATACCACGAAAAAGACACCTTTAATAAGTTGGAATGCTATGTCATTTTGATTTTTAATCCCTTGCTTTATATATATATATATATATATATATAACTCTATGGCCTATGAAACCCGGAGGTTCAATGCCGCGTTCACAAAAGCTCTCCACTGACTTCTATCCTTAGCTAACTGCATCCAGTTTCTACTTGGTATTCCTATCTCTGCGAGATCCATCTTAATATTGTCCTCCCATCTGCGCCGAGGTCTTCCTAATGGTCGTTTTCCGATTGGTCTTCCAGTCAAGATTTTGAAAGCGTTTCTACTTTCTTCCATCCTAGCTACATGACCCGTCCACCTAAGCCTCCTAGACTTAACGACCCTAACAATGTTGGGTAGACCATATGAATTATGTAGTTCTTCGTTATGAAGTTTCCGCCATTCCCCATTCCCGTTCCTCTTGGGTCCGAATATTCGTCTCAGGATCTTGTTCTCAAATACTTTCAGTCTATGTTCACATGGTATTCCTTTATATATACATGGTGTTTCAAAACAACACCGACAACGTTTGGGAGGTGATTACTGACACCAAGATAAGAAAAAGTGTAGATCAACCTGGGTGCCCAAATGCTTCCTTTCGGAGTTATAGGCTGCCGAAAACATGAAAAAAATGAACTTTAAAGATTTATAGCTCCAATACTATGGGACCTACCGTAGTCGGGTCAAGACTTCACTTAGGAACAAGTATATGCCATCTCCAAAAATACATTTCAGAATCCTACGGGACTTCGACAACAATTTTTATACAAGTAGTTGGTGAGTACTTCAAATTATATGCCCAAATTCAAATTATATGTAGCCAAACTGCCTCTATAAAAATTGTTGCGTGAGTACCGCAGGATTCTGAAACATGGATATTTGTATAGGGCACATACTAGTTCCTAAATTAAGTCTTGACCCGACTACGGTAGGTCCATAATTTCGGAGCAATTGACCCTTAATATATATTAGTTGAACAGAAATTTTAATGGTTTCTCCTTCAAATATTTTTTCGTGACGGAGACAAATAGCCTCGATGCTGACGTCTCCATTAAACCCAACAATCAATTAATCAATCTTCAAATCTATTTAAAAGTCCCTTGTTTAGTGAAATTAGACTTTATTATATATCTCTACATATAAGGGAAGAAGTCCTGATTGAATGACTGATAGACTAATCAATGCCCAGGCCAAACATCTTCAGCTAGAAATTTCAAAGTTTGACAGTGCATAGGATTTGTGACGTAAGGTACTACTAAGGAAGGAAGTTTTTTTTTTTTTTTTTTTTTTTTTTGTAAATTCGAAGAGGATTGGAGGAGGGGGAAATTGAAGCGCAATTATTATATTAAAATGTCCATATCTCGGAATCTCTGACGGTTACAGATATGAAATTTGGTATATGGACTTCTCATTTAAAATAAATAGACATGTGTTTTCTGATTTTTTTTTTTCGTATTTGACTTAGAAGGGAAGAAGAGGGTAATTCAAGAAGAGGGAATGAGAAGGAAAATGGGGTCGAAATTACAGTTATTATAATAAAATCCTCGTGTCTCGGAATCACTTAAGATTAGAGACATGGAATTCTGTATTTCGGTTTCTCATTTAAAATAATTCGATATGTGCTTCAGCGTTTCTCATATTTGATTTAGAAAAGAAACAAAAACATGGGTAGCAAAGAGGCAGAATTACAATTATTATAAGCATCCATAATTTCAATCTCTAAGGGAACAAAATTGCGATGGGCACGAAAAAAGTGGTTGAATTACAGTTATTATAACAAGATGACCGTATGTTGGAATCCCTTAAAGTTAGGGACATGGAATTCGGTATTTGGACTTCTCATTTAAAATACATGTGTAATCATTTTTCAAACGTAGATACGTGTTTCAGGATTTTGCAGACATCGTAGATACGTGTTTCATAGTTTTTTTTTTTTTTTTTGATGTTTTATATAGGAAAGAACAAAAGATGTGTGAAGAAGCGGGGTGAGGGTTGCAATTATTATAGTAAGATGTCCATTTCTCGAAATACCTTAGACTTAATGTTTTGACCTTTCATTTTAATCAATTAATACGTACACTCATGTTCAAAATTATTGTCACATGCCTATAAATGTGTTGTTGTAGGAATATAATTTGATAACGAATTCGCCCGGTATTTCTTATAATGTTACTATGTGTATAATCGGCAAAGACATGTATGTGGCAAATTTCATGTCAAAAGAGCAGTAAATAAGAACAATAAAATGAAAATAAAACTTTCTTGTCCGTTTAGCAACATTTTGTTATACTCATTCTAATTTTCGTATTTATAATTCTTTTCCTATGAAATTTACCGTAAATATACATTTCCCGATTATAAATATAGTATGAGTATTGAAAGTACTCTGCAAAATCATTACCAAATTATATTCTTACAAGAAGACAGTTATAGATATGCGACAATCATTTTAGACATGAGGTACTCCCATGCGCAAAAAAAATTGCGCGTATACTGTAACTCACGATTTTTCGCAATTATTTCATTTTCCTTATGTTTATGGGTAAAATTCAGTTATTAGTATGTGGACATAATAAAAAGCAATCCATCTAAGGAGATATTTCCAAAAAATATAATAAAATAATAAAAATATAAGCAAAAAACAAAATTATGTTCGGTTTTGTGTATACTGGCAATAATGTTTTCGAGGGAATTTTTGGAGTCGCACAGCACGATAGTAGAGGGAATTACAGAATTGGTAACAGAACAGGGGGAGAATTGAATCAAGGAACAGTGGAGTAAAATATTGCATTTATTGGCTTAAATCTAGGGTGTAAATTGTCTGCCAAATATAAATTAGCTTCTGTAACCAAGATGTTTTACGGAAATATATAAACAAACATAAAAACTGTTGTCTTAAGTTTGGAAGTGACATGCTCTATAGCCGTGAGCATTTATTTCTTAAGAAAAAGGTAGGTAAGAAAAGAAAGTCTGTGTGGTCAAGTGGGTAGAGTGACGGACTAGTAATTGTTATACTGTTTTGACCCCAGATCGAATCTCATCCGATCCTGTTCATTCTTTTTTTTTTTTTTTTTTTTTTTTACGAAACATTATAGAAGTGTATAATTTGTATGTTAATAAAAACTGAAACAATACAATAAAGAAATAACTTTTTGTTTCCTCTGATGACGTATTCATTTAGAATTAGTGTACTATTAGTAATAGCCATTGCTTTCAGTTTATGCTGTTATATAGCTTCTTTTATCATTCTCTTTTCTTGAAAAAAAAAACAAAAAAAGAAAAAAAAGAAAAAAAAAACAAATTTGTCTCCAATAAAGTATGAAAAATATATATAGACAGAAACAGACATCTTAGTATCAAACGTGATTTATCGTGATGAAATAAACAAGTTTCCCGTTATTAAAAAAGAAAACTATAGAAAATCATTGAATTTGGTCTTTAGGTTTTTAGCATGCTATATATATTCTTTATAAGACTATACTTTATAAGGCAAGATGTGCGATCATACCATTAGCTAGTGGGTGAAAGATGTTTTCGGCACAAATATTTTACAGGTCTAGGTGCATGAAACACCAATACGCCATGGTCTTGACCTTCGTTTATTTCACATTATTAGCCGACATATCATACCAGGTAAAAAGCAGCATCAAGCGGCATGAAAAACTGCAAGTTGTGGTCTTAGTCTGTTTTTGATGCTCCGGACTCGATCGCCTAGCACGCCCGTCTATACCTTGAGTCATACGTCTGTCATTCAGTGCAGGCACATATCCAGCGTTACTTTTCGGAGGGGGCCCGACACGAAAACTCGTAAGCACGTAATTCTAATGTTTCAAAAATATCAATAGTAATAATAATAATAATAATAATAATAATAATAATAATAATAATAATAATAATAATAATAATAATAATAATAATAATAATAATGAGACAGTTCTGTTTTTCTCTTAAACATTTCTTACTTTTCATTTATGAACCGGTCAAACTGCATTCTAACACAAACGAAATAAAAAAAAAAGATCTAGAGACATGTAAGGAAAACTGTCTGCTACGTATATCACATAACAAAAATAACAAATGGCAATGAGTGTATCGTTCTAATACAGTAATGTTATAAACAGAACGGAAACGAAATTGTAATCCCATTTAAAAGTATTCTTTAATTCCACCTGGTATCAATGGCATTACGGTATATTCTTACAAGTAACACTTCCCAAGTGTAACACTCCGATTTTGATAAAATTTGACAGGCAGATACTACACATAAAATAAACGAATACATGTTTTTTTTTTTAATTTTCTGCGGAAAAACGGTTTTAGAGGGCAAAAACCCTCACCCAAAATTTTGAAAGTTAACGCCCGAAAGACAAAAAAAGTGGACCAAAGTGAACGAAATTGTGCACAGATATGGCAGACGTAAAATGAAGGAATACGTGTTTTGTATTTTCCTGGAAAAACGGTTAGGTGGGGCACAGACCCCTCCAAACCTTTGATCATGAAATATCAAAAGTGCTAGTAACAATATGTCTGATGTGTGTAAAGGACGAAGAATTCCAACGACACTTTGTGTATGGACAATACGCAAAAACTAAACGAATACCTGTTTTTTATTTTCTGCGGAAAAATGGTTTTAGGGGACAAAAGCCCCCATCCAAAATTTTCAAAGTTGACGCCCGAAAGCAAAAAGAAGTGAACCGAAATGAATGAAATTGTGCAAAGATATTGCAGACAAAAAATGAGGGAATACGGGTTCCGTATTTTCCTGAAAAAAAAAAAAAAAAGAAAAACGTTTGGGTGGGACACAGACCCCTCCAAAACTTTGATCGTGAAATATCAAAAGTGCTAATAATAGTATGTCAGAAGTGCTTAAAGGACATGAAGAATTTGAACGACACATTGTGTAGGGACAATACGCAAAAAACAAACGAATACAGGTTTATTTTCTGCGAAAAAATGGTTTTAGGGGGCAGAATTCCCCACCCAAAATTTTGAAATCGTGCATAGATATTCTAGACGTAAATTGAGGTAATTGTGTTTCGTATTTTCCTGGAAAAAAAGCGGTTGAGTGGGGAACGGACCTTCTAAGCTGTTGATTACGAAATATTAAAAGTGCAAATAAGTATACATCACAAGTTCCTAAAGAGTATGGAGAATTGCAACGAAACTTCGTATAGGGACAATTTGCAAAACAATAAATGAAATGCGTTTTAATTTGTACGACAAAAAGTGTCTAGAGCCCCTCCAAAAAAAAAAAAAAAAAAGTAAATATTACCGTAAAAGTGCAGGAAGGAATGGACCGAAGCAAATGAAATTGTGTGTAGATATTGTATAGACTGTATTAAAATAAGGACTTTCGTGTTTTTAAGATGTCCCTATCAATTTTGGCACATCAACAACAAACAGGAAATTAATCGGCACTTGTTTTTGTTTATGCGGAAAAACATTATAAGGGTTAAAGTTGCCTCGTGATATACTAGAAAATACGCTGTTTGTGCTTGTTGTTGATCTGCCAAATTTGAAGAAATCTGATGGAGACGCTTGTGAAACACGAGAGACTTTATTTTTCATATCCAATATCTACAGACAATTTCATTCGCTTCGGTCCTCTCCTTCCGACACTCAACGCCTCGGCCCACTCAACAGTTTTTATTTTTCTTTTCAGGAAAATACGAAGCACGTATTCCCTCATCTTACCTCTACAACATTTGTGAACAATTTCATTCAGTTCGGTCCATTTCTTCTTCCCTTTCTTGCGTCCAATTTCAAAATTCTGGGTGGGACCTTTTGCCCCCTAAAACCGTTTTTTCGCAGGAAATAAAAAAGCCGTATTTGTTTATTTTTTGCTTATTGTACTAACACAAAGTTTTGTTCCAATTCTTCGTGTAAATTTAGGCACTTCTGGCATACTGTTATTAGCACTTTTGATATTTCATGATCAAAGGTTTGGAGGGGTCTGTGCCCCACCTAAAAGTTTTTTCCAGGAAAATACAAAACACGTATTTCCTAATTTTATGTCCGCAATATCTGTTCACAATTTCGTTCACTTTGGTCCACTTGTTTTTGCCTTTCGGGCGTCAACTTTCAAAATTTTGGGTGAGGGCTTTTGCCCTCTAAAACCGTTTTTCAGCAAAAAATAAAATAAAGAAGCACTTATTTGTTTATTTTATGTGTAGTATCTACCTGCCAAATTTTATCAAAATCGGAGTGTTACACTTGGGAAGTGTTACTTGTTAGAATTATAACAACAACGCATTGTCCACAGTTTGGACACTGACTCAAAGTAATCTGACATAAAAGAACCTCAAAAGGGAAAAAGTAGGTTTATTAAAAAGTGCTTGAGGTTTGGTAAGGGACAGCTTCCAGGACCTCACGCTGGATACGTCACTGAGTCAATGCATTGTATTTGTTTCTTGCAAAACATGATAATTAGATGCGTAATATGTAAAATTATATCATAGTTTGACTTTTAATAGGTCTTTCCTTAATACATCCATATTATCCGGCGTTCTGCCTGCCTGTTTCATGTCGGATAAGCGAAACTCTACTGTATTTTCAAAGATAGCATATACACAGGGGCTAGAGGTCTGCACGGGCCGGAATTTTTAGAACGGACCCGGCCCGTCCCCTTTAATTTATAATCTATAGGCATTAGCGGATTAAGGGCGGAGCCAATGGAGCCCAGACTACGGGGCCCCAACCTCAGGGGGCCCTTTAAAATCCCTCTGTTTAATACTAAAATATAGTAATCAACTTATTATATTATAGGCTTCAGACCGATGCTATTTTTTTTCCCCGCTCGTTACGCTCGCGGTATCGCTAGATTTAAGTCTTTCTATCAGCAGCATTTACCTGTTAATAATGAATGCAATTATTTAATTGTTAATAATGAATTTAACTAAACTAATTATTCTAAACTTGGAGCACATTCAAATATTACAGCATAGTTCTCGGTAGTTCCATAAGCCTATGAGGCTGTGGAAGGCAGAAGAGAAAATTTATGCACTGGAACTATTCTTAACATAGGGCCCCTTTAAAACAGTCGGTTCTAGATCTCCAAAAGCCTTAATCCGCCCCTGTCTATAAGCAATATTTCACGAAAGCTGGTATTTTTTAACAAATGTGTCCATCATCAAGTTTTCATAAAGTAGTCCCTTTCTTCTTTAAGTAATTTCAGAATCAAAAAACAGTTGCAGGAAGTATGTAATTTCGAATAAAACAAACTACTATATACAATTCTGAGTATATTATTCTTTTATGAAATTCTCGCGAACCTTATTTCTAAATCGAAGGGTAAGAAGACTAAATTCACTCTCTTATTATTATAGATCCATTTCAATTGAAGCAGTTGGAATAGTTGAAAAAAAAAAAAAAAAAACATACCCTATATTCCAGTGTGCCACAATCGGTATAACGCGGCACACTGGTATGTCCAGCAAAGTGAACTGTGTGACGCAAACTTTTTCCTATTATTTGCAAGAATATTTGTCGAGCTTCTGTTATTTATTATTATTATTATTATTATTATTATTATTATTATTATTATTATTATTATTATTATTATTATTATTATTATTATTATCAACGATTCTTCCATGGATCAGCTGTCTGCATACGGTTAAGCAACCACAAGTATCACATTGAGGGAATGAGTATAATTATTTACTTTAATAGTAATACAAAATCTATTTGCTTGTATATTCTACCGGGAATAACCGCATCCGTCTAGAAAGCTAGGACTAACAACAAAGGGATCCGAAGTTGTGACCACACACCGCCCCAAATCGTGAGTGCCACAAGTTCCCTTCTACGCCTTAGCACAATAAGGGCTGTTGCGTTCAGGGAGAGAGAGAAACAACTTAATTCCATTGCAGTTATATGCTTATTAAATGTTAACTTATATTTATAAATTATGTAAGTGATCGTATCGTTTTCTGTTTATTATTATTAATTCTTATTATTATACATTTCTTATTACGTTGATTGCCATGTGTATGGAATTCCATACACACGGCTCTCCTGTGCAGTAGAGCGTGATTATTTTCCATACGCAAACAATGTAGATATTCCAAGTTTGTTGTGTTCGTAATGTAATTAGTATGCTGTGTATGTAATTAGATACATATGGCGTAGAAATCAAAATTTAATGTCCATGCCACGTATATGCAAAACCATACACAAAGACAATGAGTTTGAGTTTAACGTCTCGCTCAGCAACGAAGCTATATGAGACGTCGGCCTACTGATTAACGTGGACTCCGAAGCACGTGAGCTCTCGCCGGGAATCGAAGCCGGGTCTTCCATGCCAAAGGTGCGTACGCTAACCGCTTAGCCACTAAGGAGCTCATGAACAGAGACATTTAAAACAAAGGCGAAAACAAAGATGTGTGATGTGATTTTGAGTTTAACGTCCCTTTCAGCAGCGAGGCTATATGAGACGTGGGCCTACTGATTAACGTAGAATCCGAACCACATGAGCTCCCGCTGGACGAAAACAAAGGCCTTCGGAATTGACAATAATCGTTTCGACATTTCAGTCGCACCTACATAATATTAACAACATTTTTACGATAATTTCGTAACATTGTATTATTTCTTTTGTTGATTAGCTTGGTTAGGCTTATTTAAACACTTTTTTCTTTGCACCGACGTGTCACATCTCTTGGATGAAAATACACTAGCTCTCACTGGAAATCAAATCCAGAACCAATGCACTTGAACCATTTGACCACGACAAGGCACATTTAAAAAGAAGTTTCGATTTTGTTCGGAAAATTGTGATTAGGTGTAACATTAAAAAATATATTTAAGAAAGGATACGGAGCAAACGCACTGTACTTTCTCGCTCGAATTTTTTACACTGACTTATGTTAGGCTGTAACTATTATTGAAACTTTTATTTGGGAAATTGCGAATAAAATAATGTTTTGGAAAACTTTGCTAGAAGAAACTTTGCCCAAAAGTAAAGTACCCATTGGTCATATTTTCGTTAGAAATAACTTGATCCATATATTAGAATTATTAAGGATATAATTGTATGTGAACTATAAGCAAAAGCGTCTGAGTAATTTCTGAGAAAATCATGAAAAAAGTCACCCCCAAGAATAAATTATCCCTTGTGGATCTTTTCAGGACAAACGAGCTATGCTATATTGTTAGTGTTTTCGTAAAACATTTATTTATGAAATACGAACACAATCGCCTGAGTCGTTCTTGAGAAAATCGCAGGGTAAAACTTACTGTCAAAAGTAATATACCATTTCTAGTTTTTCCGGATGAGGGAATTATACCATATAGCTAGGTTATTTATATCACATGTTTTTATAAAATATGAACAACAAACATCTCCTGAGTGTTTTTTAGGAAGGTCATCGTGAAAAGCTTACCCCCAAAGGTAAACTCTTCTATCTGTAATTTTGACAGTATATCGAGTAATTTTTAAGCAAATCATTGGGGAAAAAAATCACTGTCAAAGTATCTCTTTTGGATTTTTCTTTTCGGAACAAGCGAGTTATACCATATTGTAAGATTATTACAGAAAATATTTTACTGAAATTAGAACAAATTTGTCTCAGTTATTACTGAGAAAATTGTCCAAAAAAATTCAACCCTTGAGAAAACCATTTCTTCTGTATGTTATCGGAATAAACGATTTATGCTGTATGTTAGTTTATTAATGAAACATTTCTTTACGAAATATGAACAAAATTGCCTGAATCGTTAATGGGAAAACTATTGGGGTAAAGCTCATCCTAAGATTAAGCTACTCCTTCGAACGAGTTGTTTGTTAGGTTATTAATGATACGTTTATTTATGAAATGTGATTGAGAAAATTCTGCAAAAAGAACGCATACCATACAGTAAATTACACCATATATAT
Source organism: Thermobia domestica (assembly GCF_964235325.1). NCBI lineage: Eukaryota > Metazoa > Arthropoda > Insecta > Zygentoma > Lepismatidae > Thermobia > Thermobia domestica. The sequence continues at coordinate 258,735,367 of NC_137464.1, forward strand.
TTTTTCAGAAACATTATTCATATGCGGTGGAGATTCGTTAATAAAATATATATTTATAAAAAGTAAATAAAATCGTCACAGCTTTTTTTACTTGAGAAAATTCAATTGTTTTAAATTTTAATCCTTCAGTAAATTACCCTTACTTTTAGATGTCGAAGGACATAAAATTCGAAAGATAGTATGTTATTAAAACGTTATGTCTAGAATTCGGTCCAGATACGTTGAACAGTATGGCCTCTATTTGAGTGCGTGTAAAAGCGTGACGAACTGAGAGACGAATAGATGGACAGACATCGAAAAATCATTTTTTTGATATGTAGGAGCCATGTAACTTGAATTCATTGAAATCTGGTATTCGGTTTTTATAACCATAACCACACTTTCTTCTTTCGTCGCTCGAACGTGAAAACGAATAGGCCTACACCGACACGTAATGTGATAATTTGTAATCCCAAAAATTTAATTTTTTCTGTTTAATGTGTTGTCACGCTAGAAAAAGAAGCTTATGCATGTTCATTTTATTATCATAATTTTATTATCAGTTTTTCACGCTACTGTATAATTCGTCGGAAGCATTCGTGCTATTCACAAAGAAGCATTCTTGATTTTTTTTTTTTTACACAGACTTGCATTTGTTGCACTTGTTGATATGAAACAAAAGGAGAGAGAGAGAGAGAGAGAGTCAATACTCTAAAAAGGAACACACACACACAGAAACACTAGAACAGACAACGAGCTATGGTTGTGAATATGTTCGTCACGCTGTGTGAAAGCTGCAGGTCGCGCTTGTTTTGTTTTTTATAGACACACTCGCAGTGAGTTGAAGTTTGAAGTTACTTCTGCTGTTAAAAAAAAAAAAAAAAAAAAAAAAAAAAAACGGAGAGGGAATGATTAAGCATAACATACCATAAACTAAAAACAATCGCTATTAGTAATAAATAGTAAGCTAATTCTGAATAAATACGTCATCAGAAAAACCAAAAGTTATTTCATTATTATATTGTTTCGGTTCTTATTAACATAAAAATTATGCACTTTCTACAATGTTTTTTAAATAAAAAAAATTGAACAGGATCGGATAGGATTCGATCTGGGGTCAAAACAGTATAAGAACTATTAATCTATCACTCTACCCACTTGACCACACAGACTTTCTTTTGTTGCCTATCTTCTTCTTAAGAAATAAATGCTCATGGATATAGAGCATGTCACTTCCAAACTTAAGACAACAGTTTTTATGTTTGTTTATATATTTCCGTAAAACATCTTGGTTACAGAAGCTAATTTATATTTGGCAGGCAATTTACACCCTAGATTTAAGCCAATAAATGCAATATTTTACTCCACTGTTCCTTGATTCAATTCTCCCCCTGTTCTGTTACCAATTCTGTAATTCCCTCTACAATCGTGGTGTGCTACTCCAAAAATTCCCTCGAAAACAATATTGCCAGTATACACAAAACCGAACATAATTTTGTTTTTTGCTTATATTTTTATTATTTTATTATATTTTTTGGAAATATCTCCTTAGATGGATTGCTTTCTATTATCTCCACATACTAATAACTGAATTTTACCCATAAACATAAGGAAAATGAAATAATTGCGAAAAATCGTGAGTTACAGTATACGCGCAATTTTTTTTGCGCATGGGAGTACATGTTTCATAGTTTTTAAAAATATTTGTGCTAGAAGAAAAGAGAATACGTTCGAATATAAAAAGGTGGAATTGCAGTTATTACTATGTTCAAATGTCTATATATTATCATTTTAATACTAATAAATCAAATTTCATGTAAGTAATGTTAGATTTACACATAATACAAATACGTGTATTTTGACAAAGCAAGGGACATTTAACTGAACTTGAAAAAGAAAGCAATAAAACATCATAAAAATTCTACTGCATTTCAAAGAAGACAGGACAAAAATATTCTACATATAAGTCAATGAGCTAAAAATTAAAGATGGCGTCGTTATTCGACACCCTTAATAACCGTTACTTACTTGTGTTTGTTGACTGAAAGGCAGTGGATGATTCACTATGTTCAAACTGTAGTTGTTCCCTTTGAGGGAATGAAGAAGAGCGTTCTCTATAATGCTGAGCGAAATAGGACGGCTATGATAAGGCTGATTGTTGAACCATCCAGTTATGTTGGTCTGGTTGGTTTCTGGATCATGATTAAAGTTTGCTGCAACAATGTATTTTCTCGTCACGTGGCCTATATTTTCACTCGACTGAAACGAAAAGAGAAACAGCTCACTATACATTCTAAAATTACTTAATGAACTTATAGGATCAGTAGTGCACATAGAATTTCATCAATGGGGCGCGCGTTTAGGTACTTATATCTTACATCTTAATATAATAAATGTGTATTTTTCCATAATGTCTTATTTAAGAACGAGTTTAAACCCCGAACTCCGCCCTTGCGTATGGTATTGGATAAGATTCATATTGGATAACCAGTTTAGAATGCTTTAAGAACATTGCCAGAACGAACTTAAAAAGAATGGAGAGATGGAGCGGGAAGGATAACTGTCATTGTTCCTACATTTAAAAGTAACTTTTCTTATTCACACTTTCTCTTTCTCGCAAAAATTCGCAAAATATCTTCTCTCTATGACTTACGATTCCCGAGATATGGCTCCTTAAATATCTAGAAATTCGAACTTTTCTTTGGCCAATGTCTCGGGAACGGTAAGAGTGACGCGAAAAATTCAATCATTTGTCAGATATTTTTTGATGCTCTATCGAATGGAGGGCTAAAAATTGGAAAAAAAATCGCAAATAAAACACACACACACACAAACACACGACAGGCATAGAGAATTCAGTAACGGACTTTTTAAGTTCTTTGATCAAGTCTTCGTGTGCTCATGTAAGCACTGGCATTTTCCCGAAATACTAGCCCAGATAAGCCTTTTAGATTTTAGAGTTATCAGTTTTCTTCAAATACTAGCCCAGATAAGCCTTTTAGATTTTAGAGTTATCAGTTTTCTTCAAATACTAGCCCAGATAAGCCTTTTAGATTTTAGAGTTATCGGTTTTCTTCAAATACTAGCCCAGATAAGCCTTTTAGATTTTAAAGTTATCAGTTTTCTTCAAATACTAGCCCAGATAAGCCTTTTAGATTTTAGAGTTATCAGTTTTCTTCAAATACTAGCCCAGATAAGCCTTTTAGATTTTAGAGTTATCAGTTTTCTTCCGTCTCGACTTTGAACCAAAGGCATAGCAGAAAGCCAAACATGGTGGTGATTGTGAAGTACATTAACCCTTGAAGTAGGTTCTTTTTAAAATAAATCCAAGATTGTGTTTGGTATCAATGAAGTATAATAATAATATTTTTTTCTACGTTGCAGAAATATTACGTGTTGTGAAAAAAAAAAAAAACTTTAATGGGTACGTACTGAAGATGGCAAGAAATACTCGTAGAAACGTATAGACGAACAAGTTAAAAGCATGAGTATAATGATAATTTTTCTATGTTACAGGAATATTACAGTAATTTGAATCCACAAAGTAACGTAAGAAAATCCTTAATGGGTATGTTCTGAAGATGATGACAAGCACTAGTTGAAACGTATATACGAACAAAGTTAAAAGCATAGGTATAATAATAATTTTTGTACGTTACAAGAATATTACCGGTAATGTGAATCCAAAAAGCAACGTAGAAAAAAAAAATCCTTAATTGGTACGTACTGAGGATAACAACAAGCACTCGTCGAAACGTATATAGGAACAAGTTAAAAGCATGGGTATGATAATAATTTTTGTACATTACAGGAATATTACCGGTAATGTAAATCCACAAAGCAACGTTAAAAAAAATAGTACGTATTGAAGATGACGACAAGCTGTCGTTGAAACGTATGAACGGACGGATGCTTAAGTAAACTCAAGACCAATATCTTATTACATTCTGATTAAGATTGTACAGTACAATATCGGTGCTGTCTTTAATATGTACTTGACTATTTCTGCAAGGAAGTCAGTTCTTCCTTTTACATCGCTATTTGCTTTACTGTTTTGGAGTTTTTAACACCATAATTTTTATAGTTTCTTTTGTATGTTTACTTTTCCCTCCGACGTTTTCCTGGACCGCATTGTCACCTAACATGTCGCCCATCGAATACGTGTGCGATATGGTTGCTCAACATCTTGCTCGTTACGGTCCTCCAGCAGTGTGATAGCGATTTTTCAGCAACACGTCGAACGGTTCGATAATGGCATGACGTAGAGACTCTCTTGTTTCACACGTTACAATTCCAAGCAACAGTTTATTTGAGATATATTTACTGTACTTGATAAAATAAATTAATTTCCAATAAATGTTTTATTATTATAGTACCGCGTTGTTATCTATATCTAACTATGTATCTATCTATCTATCTATCTATATACAGTATGGCGCTAAATTCGTTGTACAAAAGCAGAGGAGTGATTCCTGAGAGTAAAACCAAAAAAAGTTCCAATAAACATAGGGCGAAAACCCCATCGTTTACGTGTTATAGACTGCCGAAAACATGAAAAAATGAATTCTAAAGGTCCATAGCTCCAAAACTATGGGACCTACTGTAGTCGGGTCAAGACTTCACTTTGGAACTAGTATGTGCTCTCTCCAAAAATACATGTTTTAGAATTTTAAAGTACTCACGCAACAATTTTTATGGAGGTAGTTGGAGAGTACTTTATACCAAGGCCCGTAGCCAAACTCCCTCTATAAAAATTGTTATGGAAGCACCTCAGGATTCTGAAACACACATTTTTGGATAGGACACATACTAGTTCCTAAGTGAAGTCTTGACCCGACTACAGTAGGTCCCATAGTTTTGAAGCTATGAACCTTTAAAATTCATTTTTTCATGTTTTCGGCAGCCTATAACACGTAAACGATGGGGTTTTCGCCCTATGTTTTATTGGAACTTTTTTTTGGTTTTACTCTCAGGAATCACTCCTCTCCTTTTGTACAACGAATTTAGCGCCATACAATATATATATATATCTATATCTATATCTATCTATCTATCTATCTATCTATCTATCTATATATATATATATATATATATATATATATATATACAAGTATATTAGTAAAATGATGTGTAATATTTTAAATAATTTGGTGAAGATGCATTGCACTATACCAGATTGGTATTGGTACAATCATATTCAAAAGTAATGCAATTAGAGTTCGTTTTCTATGGAACTTAGGCTGGTATAAGTATTTAATTTAGAAGCTTGTAGTAAGGAGTTTAGGAGACACCAGAAAGTATAAAAGTTTAACACAAGACAGGTTATAAAAAGTTTTCAAAAAGATGAAGATTACAATAGTTTTGAACGTAATTGAATATTGAAGTACTGCTAGTAAATACTGTATAATGACTATACAGGATAAGTCAAAATGATGGACCCGATTTCAGAAATTAATTCTGTGAAATTTAATAAAGAGATGTTATTGTGAGACATGCGCTTCGAAAGATTAACTTTCAAAATTTAGTTTCCACATTCTACCGCTAGGCGTCAGCAGCGAGCAGTTAAGGAAAATGGCGTTGATTGGAGAACAGAGACCTTTCTGTGTGCTTGATTATCAACTATTGGCTTATTGCGTGCCGTGTTACGCAAGGTGCACACTAGGACACTTGTGATATGTTTGACGAAAACTTTGACAGTTTAAATTTCAAAGAATAAAGATCTAAAATCGGGTCCGTCATTTTGGCTTGCCCTGTGTATTGAATATATATATATATATATATATATATATATATATATATATATATATATATATATATATATATATATATATATATATATATATATAATATATATAATATATTCTTATACATTGAAATCACGTATGGCAAATGCGAAGCATCTAAAATAACCCGACATTTTTATATATTGAGAAAATAGTAGAGACACCATTTTTTCCCCTTGTTTAAAGCATGATACATTTATATTATATCAAAAAAAAATCGATGACTTTAGATATTTTTCGATACGCATCTTACTCACCTTCGTAAGAATACAATCTGACATATTCCTTTCACACCACTCTATGGATCCTCTCTTCCGTAAACTTGCATAACTGTCAACCAGGTTTTGAGTAAAATTTGTTGTGGCGGCACTGGATAGATTTTGTACTAGCGTCACTGGATTATCAAATTCCTGTAAAAAATAATTTAAAAAATAAATAATAATGTTAATAATTTTTAAGACCTTCTTTCTCGTCAAGTACTGGAATCGAAGGAGAAACTCTTAAAATCTTTGTGTGATTTGTTTTATTTAATCATTTGTGCAAAATTACCTATGGACACCGTTGTTTTTTGGTGTCAAACTTACAGCGCTGAGAAAGAAGGGTGGTGGTATTTGGCCCATAGAGTACATTTGTTTTTATCTTGGCACGCCTAAAGGATGGATCTGTCTGCAACGCGTTCTTGCCAAGCCGCAGTTAAGTTGCGACTTACAATACGCTAGGAAACACAGCAAAACGACACACCACCCACAAGTCACTGTGACACAATTGTTCGCGTGTGGCAACCAAGCATTTCAAATACCGCCAAACACCAATAACCTCATTTGATGGGCTGGCTGATAACAAACGTCACCTACACGACAAAGCCAATAAGACGTCTATTGGATTAAAACGTTCATGTGAGTGCTAGCAGAAAATACTTTAAAATCCAACCAAGTGCACTGGCGGAAAGCGTACCAAGATAAACAAAGGTACTCTAGCGATTGGGAATATTTGGCGCGGATTATCGGCAAAAATTGAATGCTTTAGAATACGTGATCCGGTTAAGAACTTTTTATCCCCCCATCAGCTTGGTGTTTGTGTTCCTAATGGTACTGAGGCAGCTGTTCACGCAACTCGAACTTATTTCTCGGCTACTCGTAGTGCTACTAAGGTGGTCGTAAAGTTGGATTTTCGTAACGCATTTAATGAGCTTCGCCGGGATACTATGCTTGCTGCAGTGCTGAATGATTTCCTTTCGATTTATTCGTATGTCTATCAACGCTATGCTCAACCAAGTGATCTGTTTTTCGACGGAAACACCATTTCTTCTCAGAGAGGTGTACAACAAGATGATCCCCTGGGCCCAGCCCTTTTCGCTATAACTATTCATTGTTTAGTTAAATCACTGGACACCGAACTAAATATTTGGTACTTAGACCAATTGGAACAATTGGTGGTGAACCTGAGGTAGTTCTTTCATCGTTAATACAAATAAATGAGAAGAAATCTGCTCTTGGTTTATGACTTAACTTTTCTAAATGCGAGGTTGGTTGTCTTGGTTCAGATGAAACCTTAAGAAGATTCGACGAAATCTTAAGAAGATTTAATGAGGTTGCTCCAGGCATATGTTCTCTAACAATTCAGAATGCTTGTCTTCTAGGTGCTGCTCTCACCTCGGAAGCACTTACACACGTGCTATTGAATAAAATATCTAATTTAGGATTGTTCTTGGCTCGACTTTCCTCAGTTTCAGCCCATTCAGCTTTTTTTTTTTCTTTTTTCTTTTACGGGCGTCTTTATCAATCCCTTGCTTAACCTATTTTTTACGATGCTTTCCACCTCTGCATGAGATTTCATTGCTGGAAAAATATGATATTGTCCTGAAAAATGGCCTTGATTCAATTCTGAACTGCTCCTTAAATGACGGCTCTTGGATGCAAGCATGTTTACCTGTTGGCTTGGGTGGTCTTGGTATTTGACGAGCTGTGGATATGGCGATTCCTGCATTCTTAACATCCTATCACGGATCGTTTCCTTTAGTCGAGTCTCTCCTTCCTCAGGGTTATTGTTTGGACCCAAATGGTTCAGTTCAGGAAGGATCTAGTAGGTGGGCAAGTTTAGCAGACACAAACCTCCCAGAAATCGGCAAAAAGTGTTATCAGTCATCTTGATATACGCCAATTGCATCTCACATAACTATCTGTTACAATCTGTTGTTGTTCAGAAAGATAAAGCTAGGCTCCTTTTTGCCTCATCTCCCGAAGCGGGGTGTGATTGATTGCGACACTTTCCCCGCCTTTAAGCCTTCATTTGCCAAATGAAAGCTTTCGAATTGTTGTTGCCTTACGTTTAGGTCTAGCTGTTTGTGAGCCTCATCGCTGTCCGGCTTGTGAAGATCAGGTTAACCGTGGCCTCTACGACCTTTCATGCATGAAGAGTGCGGGTAGATACGCCCGCCACTCCATCGTTAATGATACCGTATACTGTATGAGCCCTTAATACTGCTGGGATTCCTTCAATACTCAAACCTGGTTGCTGTCGTTCGAATGGAAAGTGACCCGATGGCATGACATTGGTTCCGTGGATGAGGGGTAGATGCTTTTTATGGGACTTTACATGCGTTGATTAATTCCCTTATTCAAGTCTCCCTCTAGTGAATGCTGGAGCTGTTGCTAATTGTAGAGGAGCTGAAAAGCAAAGAAAATACAACAATGTTTTCGAAAATTTTGTTTTATCTGCAATTGCTACTGAGACTAGTGACACTTGGAATGCAAGAAGTCTCGAATTTATTAAGGAGGTAGGAAGGCAGATTTCTTGCGTTTCCGGAGAAGTTCGTTCTACATCTTATCTAATATTGCGCGTAGCTGTTTCTATGCGACGTGGCAACATCTCATCGGTTTTTGGCACTCTATCACATGGAAAGAAACTGGATGAGGCGTTTGTTTTGTAATAAGAATAGACATTTAATTTAATTTATTGCTTTTGAAAACTTTGTTGTAATATCTTGCGTTCATTAATGCTGTTCATATGAAATTTGGAAATGTTTCATGTATAATAAATTAGCCGAACTTCGAGTTTTTAAAGGAAAAATATTATTAATAATAATTTAATTTAATAACATATTTAAAGTGATAAGAACAGCGTTAGCCAAGTATAGCACTGTACAAGGTTATTGAATATTTGTGTATAATTCAATTCAAAAGCTTAAAATTCAATGTTAGTACCATATATTATTATTTATTATTAAGTATTCTGCCTTTCGGCAGGTCCTGGGGCTAATGAGGATTTTTTTGTTTTTCAATTTTAGATTTGGGCCTGGAAATGTTTCTTCCACTTTTGTCGATCTTCAGCTTCCTCTTTTAACTCCCAATATTTTCTCCTATCTTTCAAATCATCGATTAGCTGTGTTCTTCTTTTTCCTATTCCTCGCTTCCCTTCCATCTTTCCTTCTATGGCTTTGTGAAGAAGACAATTTCTTCGCAAGATGTGTCCAATCCAATTGGTCATTCTACAAAGGATGGTGGCTAGAAGTGTTCTTTTCTCCCCTATCCGTTTTAAAACATCTTCGTTTGTTGCTCTCTCTGTCCATTTTCTTCTCCATCTTCCTCCAACACCACATTTCGAAGTTCTCTAAATATTTCTTCTCTAACTTCCGTAATAGAATACAATAATTGTAATATTGTAATATTTGTATTTGTAATTGTAATTGTAATAATCGTAATATTGTAACATTTCATAGTTTAAAACTGAGTCATATAATGTAAAATATAACAAAATAAAATCACTAAAATAGCCCTAATCTTAATGATTAGATTGTCTAATAATAAAATATAACTATTTATAAAAGAAAATAGTGTATGAATTGTTGTTATAACAGAATAAAACATTATAAAAGTACTAAAAACCTAGTATAACCCTAACTTCTAAGAGTCCCGCCTTCTATTATTAAACATAGTAAGTAAGGTGCTTAATACAGAGTTCTTTGTACCGTTCTTACACAATAAATTTGCTTTCCTTACTCTGTGAGTTGGCACTCTGTATGAGATGTTATTTACTGGTACAAGATATTCACTGTATAATTATTTTCTAGAATGGACTCTAAAAATCTTAACGTTTGTTGTTCTCTTCTTTGTGATAAAAGATCTAGATTAAAAACCTCTAATAATCTCTCGTAATCACAATAGTATTATTACAAATGTAAATGAAAATATACATATCTTATAAACCTTTGTTTTGGACCCTTCCTGTTTTATCATGATTTGTTCTGCTAATGTTTGACCAAATCGCACTTGCGAATTCAAGTTTAGGTCTGATAAGAGTTTTATATAGTAGTTTTATATACTATAGAGTTATGAGTCTTGAAATTCGACCAGTTTTTAAGAAAATTACCTGTTGCGATGTTTGCATGTTTGATAACGTCATTCCCATGGAGATTGAATATCAGTTGATGATCAAAAGTTACTCCAAGGTACCTGACAGATTCTACCTTTTCTATAGTTTTATTACTTATACTGTATTTTGTTATCAATTACTGAATTTTCTATGTATATGTTACATGTTTGCATTTGCTGCTATTTATACTCATACCGTTATCACAAGCCCATTTATAAATACTATCTAATACCTTTTGATGCATGTTTTGCCATTTACAGTTGTCACCTTTTTAAAAAGTTTTATATCGTCAGCATATAATAAAACCTTTACATTCTCAAGATTGCACATTTTATCATTAATAAAAACTGTAGACAGGGCTGACCCTTGAGGAACCCTTTAAGACTTCTCTGTTTAAAAAGTTTTACACCATCAGCATATAATAAAATCTTTATAATCTCAAGATTGTACGTTATATCGTTAACAAAAACTGTAAACAGTAATGGTCCTAGGGCTGACCCTTGAGGAATACCCTTTAAAATTTCTCCTTCATCTGATAGCACATTATTATGATAGCTTTTACCTTAAAAGTTCTATTGCTAAGAAAGCTTTTGAATCATTCTATAAATAATATTGACAATCCTAGAAAAGCTAGCTTTTATAATAACAATGAATGTTGTACAATGTCAAATGCTTTTGAGAAGTATATATATATATATATATATATATATATATATATATATATATATATATATATATCACATCAACTTGTTTTCCTGCAGATAATGCTTCCGATATATAATCAGTAATTTCTATTAATCAGTATAATCAGTAGTTTCTCATTATCGACCTATTTTTTACAGAACTATGTTGTTGTTCTATTATCAGCGATTTTATCTGGAAGGACAAATATTCATAGATCAACGTTTCGAATATTTTCCCAAAGGCAATTAGGATAGTTATTGGTCGATAACTAGTAGGGTTTCTTTTGTTTCCCCCCCCCTCTTTGAATATTGGTACAATCATGCACTTCTTCCATTGATCTGGAAAAATACGTGTCCATAAAGAAATGTTATATAGGTCAGCAAGGACTGGTGCAATATTGTTGGCACGTGCTTTGATTACATAATTGGAAACTTGGTCCTAGCCTATTGATGTTCAAGGTTTCAAACGTTTAATTACTTTGAGAATATCAGCCGCTGAAATGAATAATAATAATAATAATAATAATAATAATAATAATAATAATAATAATAATAATAATAATAATAATAATAATAATAATAATAATAATAATAACTAACTTTATGGCTTATGGAACCCGGAAGTTCAATGCCGCGTTCACAAAAGCTCTCCACTGACTTTTATCCTTAGCCAACTGGAGCCAATTTCTACTTTGTATTCCTATTTCTGCGAGATCCATCTTAATATTGTCCTCCCATCTGCGCTTAGGTCTTCCTAATGGTCGTTTTCCGATTGGTCTTACAGTCAAGACTTTTAAAGCGTTTCTATTTTCTTCCATCCTAGCTACATGACCTGCCCACCTGAGCCTCCTAGACTTGATGACTCTAACAATGTTTGGTAACGGGTATAAATTATGCAATTCCTCGTTATCAAGTTTCCGCCATTCCCCATTCCCGTTCCTCTTGGGTCCGAATATTCGTCTCAGGATCTTATTCTCAAATACTTTCAGTCTATGTTCTTCTTTCAGAGTAAGTTACCATGTTTCGCAACCATATAGAACAACAGGCATGATTATTGTTTTATAATAATAATAATAATAATAATAATAATAATAATAATAATAATAATAATAATAATAATAATAATAATAATAATATTCTAGTAATGAAAATTTATATACCTAGGTAAGCATATGAAGTTTAAGGGACATACTGCATATTGTGGACATTAAAGAAAGAGCACAGTTCCTCCGCCATAATATAGATTTATTTATACACTGTAAGTAATACAAATATAAGTGATACAAGCGATTGAGATAAAATGTCTGTGTCTTGTATCATAAGCCAATAAATTGGTTTAGAAAGTAAAATAATGTAGTTAACAACGTTGATGACAGCAGAACATATAACTACATTATTTATTATATAAAATTCTTTTTATGAAATTGGAAAAAAATTGTTCTAAAATATGCTAATGATAAACGTGTGTTCGAGATTTAATCTGGAATCTATAGCAGGAACTTCTGACCGACTCTAGACAATGGAAGAACATGCTAAGGGATACTCCAAAACATCTTACTTGTTTTAAATTTTGATTTCTGAGTAATCCTTACACTTGCAAGCTTTCATTTGTCAAGAATTTGTTAAACAAACAAACAAACGAACAAAAAAGACAATGAATTACACTGTCATTGGACGAGTGAACTAGAGCACAAGACAGGCCAAGTTGCACCTTAGGGAACCCCTACGGTAGGAATGTGTACTTACGTCCAAAGATACTTTGAGAGGAGGCAAATCCTTCATCCCTGGTTGCATTTTCAGTGTGATCAATGCAATGATGAGAAAGATAATGGGCATCAGAGTCTGAAATAAGAATAGAGACACCCAACTAAATAATAATTATTATAAAATATTACAATTTAACTTTTCAGACAACTTACACATATAATGAAATAAAATCTTCTCTGTTGCGTTGATTCCTTAATTAAACTTGATATTTCGTTCAACTACTTACCTGGGGACACCTTCAGAGGTTCAGCTTAATTCTGTAGGTATCACTTCTACATTTTCCTTTCTTTTAAATTTCGAACCTAAAATTTATACTATAGATTTGTTGTGAAAACACTGAAAATTAATAAATGCCACTACGTTTGCGAAAAAAAAAGAAGTCATTTAATCCCTGCTACATCCACTGTTGCCAAGTACCTTATTTTCAGAAAGTATAGGTTTCTCGTATATGTTCACTAAACCTGTTGATAAGTTAAGTTTGGTAGACACGGGCGTAACGTTAATAAAACTCCTAGGTTTTATTTGCTTGCACATCGATTATGGTGTAATCACACAATCAAAACTCCATTACGGACTGCAATAATAAAAATGAAATGAAATCTTTTAGTTTATCGTCCTACGATTATGTCCTTTAGGCTAAAGGAGATAGATGATTAAGGTAAGTGAGTGACGATGGAAGAACTGATAGAATGTGAATGTGGAAGGAAACCAAATATCCCGAGAAAACCCACAAACACGATGTTGTTCACCACAAACTTACTTGGTCGGGGATCAAAGTAAGGACCTCACGCACCAGAGGTAAGTGATCTATCGTTGAGCAACAATGTTCCCCAAGCTGTACTAATAAATTTTAACTCTGCTTTATCCATTGTTACTAGCTATCAGCAGTGATATTAATCAACTATTTTCAGTATTTTCATAGGAATCCATGATATAAGTTTTAGGTTCAAATATCGACGAAACGAACTGTAAAAAGGAAATTGAGGTATAGGGATATTCCTTTAAGTACTAATAACGCGTTCGTTTCGCCGATAACGGGGGATGGTAAAACATGGATATTTAGATAGTTCGCATACTAGTTCCTCTGTAATTCCTTAAATTGCTTGTTATAGGTCCTATAGTTTCTAAGGTAGGGCGTTTCGAAACATGATTTTTCGAATTTTTGGCGGTTCATAACTTTACTTGCAGAATTAAGCTGAACCTTTCTCAAGATGTCTATAAGAAAATAGGTGGACGAAATATCAGAAAGAATCAACGCAACGCTAAAGTAAAAGGATTTTATTTCAAAAATTATTACAATTAAATTTAAGTGTAATTATTGTTATAATTAAAACAGCCAGAAGTTGCCCTCTGAATTATTGATTTTTACAAAAATACCATTTAACATTTTTTCGTTGCTCTTGTGGACTTAGAAAGTAAAAAATGGAAATCAACATTTTAATTTTATCGTCATCTATTGGTTTATTTCACGTAATGGATTTCTCAGTTTTTTTTCCTATCCGCTTGTTAAATTATTCAGACAAGCTGGAATAGAATAGCGTTAGGTTTACATGTGTGAATTATGTTGTTTGTTTGGTTTACATAACTTTCAAGTCATGTAAAACTGTGTATGAAACAAATTGTAACAAACTGAACGCCCTAGTTACTTATGCTGATGAATGTATTTCTCTCAAACTGACATTTTTTTTATTTTTTATTTATTTATTTATTTTTTTTTTTGCACATTTCAAGATTTTGGATTTGAGACACCACAGTAGTACTTTTCCACGTTTTTGTACTATCTCTTCCGTGGTATATACGAGGGGGAGTCCGATAATAAGTTTTCGTTCCCCTCTCGTTTTCTCTAGGAAAGCGAACAGCAATGGCGGAAACAAGCCAACGGTTGCGCGCGCAACTCGCCCGCGATCCTGCAGATGGCGCCGTCGTAGCGCCAAGACAAATCTCTCAGTCTGAGCCTGGAGTTTTTGGAGGTTGGAACCATCACTGCTGCACGGTATTATCACATCCTGTCGAAATTGAAGGAGGCGATTCGGAACAAGCGGCTTGACCTTCTGGTGTTCTGCTGTTGGATCACAATGTGAGACAATACTCAGCGACGGCAACGCAAAACCATATTGCAACTCTTGCCTATCCTCCATACAGTCCTGATCTCGTTCCCAGTGATTACCATCTGTTTCCGGCTTTGACGAAGACTCTCGTCGGCAGACGCTTTGGAAACAATGCTGAAGTTGCAGAAGCTGTTCGACGCATCTTCCGTATGCAGAGCCCTGAATTTTTCCTGGATAGGTTTTTGAAACTTACAGACCGGTATGACAAATGTCTCAATGTACGTGACACTTATGTGGAAAAATAAAGGTACGTCTGATCTTTAATATCCCATGCTATTTTTGGTCTTGCATCCCCACCTCTGTCCACAGTCGCCTGGGGAAACTTATTATCCCCCCCTCGTGAACTGAGAACTTCCTAGTTTTCATTCAGTTGGTCTTTAATATACTCACCAATAACAAGCAGACCAATATCTCAACCTTTCAGAGATAAACAGACGAGTCCGTAACGCTAACTCTGAACTGAACTTTTGCTATGAAAAATAACATTCTCAATTAGTATCTATTCTCATTCTACGTCACACTGGATAAGTAGTGAATCCAGTGGACTGCCCGTCTAGTCTCATTCATCGGTCTACACGGACGAGCCGTTTTCAGGTTCATAAGAAGGAAGCCATCTACATCATCAGCAGGTTAATGAGAGAGAAATATTCTCCTTGCATACACAAATTCACTACACTACTTTAAACACTCTACATTTCCCAAATGTTCACTGAAAAACTATTAAACTCAGATATAAAACATACTTCTATGTCAAGGAATTCATTTGTGCGAAAAGACTAAGATTACCAATACAAGTTGCTTTCTCGCAGCATATTCTATTTTCCCTTCTCTTTAATAGTAATAATAATAATAATAATAATAATAATAATAATAATAATAATAATAATAATAATAATAATAATAATAATAATAGATTTTTACAGTGAAATAAAACAAAAATTCTATACAAACATGATATACAGAGTCTGCCAGAAAAATATATACACTCTTTGTCATCCTGTACCCATTGACAATTGTTCTGAAATTTAAGTATGTTGTAGTATGGTTTTTCGCCCAACAGATGTCAGCATTGTCAAATTGTTTTCAGTTAAATTTATGTTGTAGTACGGTTTTTCGCCCAACAGACGTCAGTATTGTCAGCACGGTTAGTGAGATAAGAAAATGGTAGAAGCACGCTTGACGTTCGAGCAGCGTAAGTACAGTTTGAAGTGTTTTATTAGGTTTGTGAATGCCATCGAAGTGCAGCGTCAGTGGAGAAGGGGAGTTTGGTACTGAACCACCAACCCGCCTAACCATCAAACGCATTGTTGACAAGTTTGAGGCGCATGGAATGATTTGTGATATTACACAGGCATGTGCATCGGTCTCCATTGATACATTGATACATAGTAGCTGCAGCAACCGCTCGTCGTTCTGATAGGTGTTTGGCCGCCAACGGTCAACAATTTCAACATCTAATGTAAACATATGCTTAATTGAAGGTTTGTAACACATGTTTGAACAATAATTAAATGTAATTAACAGTTTTTTTTTTTTACTTAAACAGTGTATACATTTTTCCGGCGGACTATTATACTGTAAATTCATTGTTTAAATAGACAATAACATAAAGTTTTGTACACACCTGAATAGCATAGAGTACCGTACTTCGAGAAGCATATTTCAATTTCTTCATAAACATGGCTTTCAACTGATTTTGGAATAATTTGAATCCAGATATGATTTCC
The DNA here is from genome assembly GCF_964235325.1 of Thermobia domestica. NCBI lineage: Eukaryota > Metazoa > Arthropoda > Insecta > Zygentoma > Lepismatidae > Thermobia > Thermobia domestica. The sequence continues at coordinate 258,751,785 of NC_137464.1, forward strand.
GCCGACTCGATAGACACTGCAATGAACAGTAAATGATACAACATTTTATTTAATAAAAGATAAATCAGAAATGAGCCATACAATATACAGGAACAACAATTAATTTAAATCTTAGAAGGTTTGAAGTTGTCGAGACACAAATAACATATAAGGAACGGTAGCTCAGTGGTAGAGTGCTCATCTTAGGTGTGAGAGGTCCCTGGTTTGATTCCAGGTTATATGAGTCTGTGGATAACATCGTGTCCATGGCTTTTTTCTCATACCCCGGCATTCTCATTCCACCATTTCTTTGATAATTACCCATTTTCAGTAATCATTCACCTTCTTTAGCCTACATAGCATAACAGAGGAACGTAAAGCTGTAAGATTCATTCATTCATTCATCCAAATAACATATCAATCACCAGAAATACCAAGATCATGCATGGTAGCTACAAAACGGTTTGATGCCATGTTTATTGTATGCAAATTTGGTAATAAACATTGTATAATGTAAGTAATTTGGTTATTACATTTGTATCTATGGAAAAATGGCATATAAGGTATTTTTTAGATTACATCATTCTGAAATAGTTTTTCAACACAGCAAGTATAAATGTCTATAATTCCATACATTAAATTCCCCCAAAGTTTATTTTTATCATAGGTACCCAGTGAAATAAGCACCATGCATTTACGTATTCAACAGTGAAAACTTTGATAGCGATTTTCTCGAAATGGTATTTTTGCGTATATGCCCTTTTTCCATATACCGCCTCAATTTTGTTTTGATGAAGAGCGAACTCCGACTAAAGAGGAAACGAGTAGTAGCACCAAACAAAAGAAGGAACACAATTAAGCTAAGAAGAGATGAAAGCATGAAAAGGGAATTTGCAAATGCGAGAGACAAAGAGACGTCTACGGTAGTTTTAGCAAGTGATGACATCGACTCGAAATGGAAAGCCATGAAAGCAGGGATTACAAAAGCTGCCGACGAGCACATAGGAAGAGAAACGAGAACCCAATATAAACCCTGGATAACAGCAGAAATATTGGAAATGATGGAGCAAAGAAGACAGTTCAAGATAACAAACAAAGAAGAGGAATACAGAAGGTGCAGAAATCACATCAACAGAGAAGTTAAAAAGGCCAGAGAAAACTGGATAAACAATTTATGCAAAGAAATTGAGGAAAATGTAGTCAAAGGCAATACAGAAACGGCATGTAGAAAGGTTAGAAAACAGTTCGGTGAGAAAAAGAAACGCACAGACATTATCATAGACAAGGGCGGAACAGCGCTAATAGAATAGGAGCAGATAACAAGATGGAAGGAATATATTGAAGAACTCTACAAAGGAGACAGAGTGAACGAAGAAGAGACAGAGAAGGAAGAAGACGTCGATGAAAATTAATTAGGACAATCAATTTTACAGTGCGAATTTGACAATGGAGAAAATGCAACATGGTAAAGCCCCAGGAATAGATCAAATACCAACGGAAGTGATTAAGAATCTCGGAGTAGCAACAAAGAAGAAACTATTTAATCTTATTAATGAAATGTACACCTCTGGGAAAAATACCAAAAGACTTCGAGAAAAGCATATTGGTACCTATCCCGAAAAGGAAAGGCGCACGGAAATGCGAAGAACACAGAACGTTAAGTTTGCTTTCCCATGCATCAAAAATACTGAGCAAAATTATCGCACAACGAATAGAAGGGAAGATCGAAGAACGGGTATCGGAGGACCAGTTTGGATTCAGGAGGAAAAGGGGAACAAGGGAAGCAATACTGAGTTTACGGTTGATCATGGAACAGCACATCAGAATAAACAAACCAATTGTGATAGCATTTGTAGATGTAGAGAAAACTTTTGACAACGTAGATTGGAATATCATGTTCAGAACGTTGAAGAATCTGAAAGTGGATTACAGAGACAGAAGAATAATATACTACCGGTAACTTTATAGGGACCAGACAGCTGTTATAGGAAGAGATCAGAAGGAAGCAAGAATAAGTAAAGGAGTGAGACAAGGATGTGGACTTTCACTTCTCCTGTTCAACGTCTATATAGAAGAGTCTATGAAAGAATTCTTTGAGAAAAACGAGAAAGGCGTGAAAGTAAATGGTCAGATTTTCAGCACAATAAGGTTTGCCGATGACATAGCATTGATAGCGGAGAACGATGAGGACTTTCAGAGAGCACTTTCACGTTAAAAGCATGCAAAATGAAGATAAATAAGAAGAAAACGAACGTGATAAAGTGCACAAGAGCAAGACAGGAAGAGGCAAACGTATAGCTTGATGGAGAGAAAATCGAAGACATTAAAACGTTCCCCTATTTAGGAAGTCTAATATCCTCGGATGGAAGACGTGAAAAAGAATAACGCAGGCTAAACAAGTATTCAATAGGAAAAGAGGACTGCTAACATCAAGAAATGTGTCGTTGGACGTTCGTAAACGATTTATTAAGACTCTGGTTTGGAGTATGGCGCTTTACGGATCAGAGACGTGGACATTTAGTGAAGTTGAAATATCTAACCTGGAAGTATTTGAAATATGATGCTGGCGCAGAATGCTGCGCATATCATGGACCGAAAGGAAAAAGAATGAAGAACTAAGGGAAGCTAATGAAGGACGACAGATCATGAAGATAATAGGAAAAAGAAGAAACAGCATGCTTGGCCATCTCATTCGGCACTCCGATAGGATCACCGTGTTGATAGAGGGAAAGGCAGAAGGAAAATCAGGAAGAGGAAGACCAAGGATAGAATATCTAGATGCAGATACGAAGAAGAGGCCTTATCAAAGTATAAAACAACTCTCCCATGGGAGGGAAAAGTTTTAATATTTCCATGTTGGCCACTAACCTATGGTTGAGGTGAACAACAAGAAGAAGAATCATTTCGTTCATATTTCATCAATCAACTTCCCCTAACAATTCTATAATATGGCATAAGTCATTTTTCTAGGAAAAATTCAGAAGGGATAGTTTATTCTTGGAAGTGAGTTTTCTGCACTATTTTCTCCAAAGCAACACAGTCTATTTGTTTATATTTCGAAAATAAATATTTCATTACTAATCTGGCAATGGAATAACTCATTTGCCCTGTAAAAAAATCACCAGGGTAGTTTATTCTTGGAGGTGAATTTTTCATTAACAAAAACAAAAAAACAAAAAAAAAAACCAGACGATTTAGTTCATATTTATTAATAACTCTATAAGAGTGCTCAAATCACTTGTCACTAAAATATTTATAAGGGTAGTTTCCTTTTTATTATTATTATTTACTATTTCCTCAAATACGACTTACGTGATTTTGTTGATATTTTATAAACAAATGTTTCATAAATAATCCTAGTACAGATAATCATTTGTCATTATAAAAGTTCTCAAACGTATTTTACTTTTGATGCTGAGTTTTCTTCGGACGAAGTTTTCTGAGAACGCCTTATACTTTTTTCGGATTTCACAAATAAATGTATTATTACAGCATCACTGATAACTTACCAGTTAATTCCGAATGAAAAAAGAATGCATTACTAGTAGATGATATATTAATACGTGTACCTTATCAGTAGATTTCTGAATGACGTATTATCTTACCAGTAGATTCCCGAATGACATACTAATGAATTACTAGTAATTTTCACATGATATATTAATAAATTACTATTAAATTCCCGATTAAGATATTACTGAATTATTAGTAGATTCCAGAGAAATCATATTAATAACTTACCAGTATATTTCCAAATTACATATGAGTGAATCACCAGTAGATAATCGATATTCATGTTAATAATTTACCAGTATTCCCGAATGACATATTATTAACTTACCAGTGAATTTCCGAGTGACACATTAATGAATTACCAGTAGATTACTGATTAAAACATTAATGAATTACCAGTGATTTCCTAATGACATACAAATAACTTAACCGAATATTATATTAATGAATAACTAGTAATTCTTGAATTACGAATTAATAAATTACCAGTAGATTTCCAAATGACATATGAAGGAAGTATCAGTAGTTCCTAGATTGTCGTATTAATGACTAACCAGTAGATTTCCGAATGACATATTATTAACTTACCAGTAGATTCCCGAATGATATATTAATGAATTACTAGTAATTTTCAAATTACATATCAATAAATTACCATTAAATTCCCGATTGAAATGTTACTAAATTATCAGTAGATTTCACAGCAAAACATATTAATAACTTGCCAGTAGATCTTAGAATAACATATCAATCATCAGTGGATCCTCGATATTCATATTAATAATTTACCAGTATTCCCGAATGACATTTTATTAACTTACCAGTGGATTTCCGAATGATACATTAATAAATTACCAGTAGACTACCGAAGAACACATTAATGAATTACCAGTAATTTCCTAATGACATACAAATAACTTAATCGAATCATATTAATAAATAACTAGTAATTTCCGAACAACAAATTAATAAGTTACTAGTAGATTTCCGAATGATATATGAGTGAATAATCACTGGCTCCCAGATTTCCATATTAATAACTTACCAGTAAATTTCCGAATAACATATGAGGGGATTACCAGTGGTTCCTCGATAGTCATATTAATAATTTACCAATACAATGACATATTATTAACTTACCAGTGGATTTCCGAATGACACATTAATGAGTTACCGAAGAACACATTAATGAATTACCAGTAATTTCCTAATGACATACAGATAACTGAATATCATATTAATTAATATCAGTAATTCCCAGATTACAAACTTTGTGGTGGACAAACACATTGTGCGTGGGTTTTCTGGGATTCTCCCGTTTCTTCCCATTTTCTTCATTCCACCATTTCATTCATTACTCATCATCACCGTCTCCTTTAGCCTAACCGGCATAACCGTGGGACGTAAAACTCAAAGATTTCATTTCATTTTTTCCCCAGATTACAAATTAATAAATTATCAATAGATTTCTGAATGAATTATGTTTAGAACACATTGATGAATTACCAGTAATTTCCTAATGACATACAGATAACTGAATAGATTGCAATATTAATAACTTACCAGTAAATTCTCGAATGACATATTATTAACTTACTAATAGATTCCCGAATGACACATTACCAGTTATCTCAGAAAATACACACACACACACACACACACACACACACACACACACACACACACACTCAGACACAAGTATTGGTCTTTCCCGGTAAAAGGAGAACAATAACGTTTCGAGGCTTGAAGTTCCTTCGAATCATGATACAAAATTATCTCTTTCTCTCTAATGTCGAACTTGAGCCATAGATGAGTAATAATTGATTCTAAGCTGAATAACGCCTTTCCACTGTGCGGCCAATTTGAACGGATTTTTTGTTTTTGAAAGATTTCTTATGGGAAAGACATGGTGGCCACTCAATTTTTGGAAGTATTTTCGAGAAAATCTTTTTCTTTTAACTTTTTCAAATCTTGTTTTAGTAAAATCATTTGTATTTGCTAATTGTTTCATTAAAAAAATAAAATTTTTATGGTTAAAAAAAGCAAAACAAAAGAAAGCAGAAACGGTTAGTTTAAAGTTTATGTGAAGATAGGATCATGCTGATCTACGCAGTCCTACATACCTCCTGCCTAGACCTCCTAATATATATTCCTTATACTTTACATCGCCTGCAAGAATGTACTTCAATAGAAGTAATATTTAAATTAAATGAAGGAATATTAAATAATTTCTAGAGTTAATTGATGAGAAACTATTTTAATGTTCAGCTTTCGAAGAGACAACAGCTGTTCAAAGGAAATGTGTGTCTGTCTCAATTGATGTCTCAGTGAATTCCTTCTTAGAATATATAATGCTTTGAGAGGCAAAATTTTACTTTTGTTTCTTGTATTGTAGTCAGTCTTGTATTGATTAATATATGGAAGCCATTCTTTCATACTTTTGCAAAAATCAAAAATATTATTTTCGAATCTTGTTTTAGTAAAATCATTTCTATTTGCTACCTGCTTCGTTAAGAAATTTTAAAAAATATATATATGGTTAAAAAAGCAAAACAAAAGAAAACAGAAACGGTTAGTTTGAAAGTTTATGCGAAAATAGGATCATGCTGATCTACGCAGTCCTACATACCTCCTGCGCGGGCGGATTGAATTTCCTCAAACATTACATCATCTGTAAAAAATCGGAGAAAGTACATAAACTCACGTCTCTTGGCTCAGCAACACATATTTGATGGGGAAAATTCATGTTCAAGTCGTTCATGCCACGCTATTAGTCTAATATTGTAACATTTACTTACGACACAATCCTCACAGTTAATCCCTAATCATGCCATTTATACAGGATGTTTCAAAACAACACCGACATCGTTTGGGAGGTGATTCCTGGCACCAAGACAAGACAAAAAGTATAGACCAACCTGGGTGCACAAGTGCTTCCTTTCGGAGTTATTGGTTGCCGAAAACATGAAAAAATGACCTTAAAAATCCATAGCTCCAAAACTATGGGGCCTACCGTAGGCATATCAAGATTTCACTTAAGAACTAGTATGTGCCCTATCCAAATATCCAAGTTTCAAAGTCCTGTGATACTTCCGCAACAATTTTTATAGAGGTAGTTGGTGAGTACTTCAAATTATACGTCCGTAGCCAAACTTTCTCTATAAAAGTTGTTGCGTGAGTACCTAAGGATTCTGAAACATGTATTTTTGGATATTGCACAGATTAGTTCATAAGTGAAGTCTTGACCCGACTACGGTAGGTTCCATAGTTTTGGAGCTATGGCTTTAAAGTTAATTTTTTCATGTTTTCGGCAGCCTATAACTCTGAAAGGAAGCATTTGTGCATCCAGGTTGGTCTATACTTTTTGCCTTATCTTGGTATCAGGAGTCACCTTTCAAACGTTATCGGTGTTGTTTTGAAACACCCTGTATAAAAATTTCAATAATTATCGCCCTGTCAATTTTTTTTTACTATAAATTTATCGATAAGTTCCATAAATAATATCTAGAGAATTAACAGAAAATAATCCCGTCTTTCATTAGCTCGAATTCGTCCCGAAATAAAAAACAGGTATGCACTTAGCTAACTTTATCTTCTCTAGGTCTTAATTTGATTTAACTGCACTTGGCTAACTTTATCTTTTCTAGGTCTTAATTTGTTTTAACTAAGAAAAATATTTAAAAAATAAAAATATACAAAACTCAAAATTAAAAAATAACTATATATATAATATATATATATATATATTATATATAAAGAAAACAATAAGGACAGTTTCATTTTGTAGCGTATTAGTCACATATTTTTCTTTTGTTTCTTAAAAAAAAATAAACTAGCCTTCAACTTCATTCTATGGCCATAACATTTTATCTGGTCTTAAATATTTTTATATTTTTCTTCTTATTTTTCTCCTTAGTTTTGGTGTATATATGATTTTTTATGGACTTCGTCAGTCCATCCAGATGTATATGTTAAATACAAATACTGTCATTGTAGCCCTGCTTATGAAAGTGTATAACCACTAACCGGCTGAGGTTGGATAGTATTTAGTTGACATACTAAATAATTTCAATTAATCAACAAATACAGGAAAAGCAGGCAATCTCACTACAATTTGCTTCAAATAGATACTTTTAGGAAGTTATGAAACATTTATTGTTAATGCTATAGGATGGAATTTCAATAGTTATAAGACAGAGATACCTTATTTTAACATCTGTGTTTATTTTAGCACAAATGGTTTCAAAGCTTGGTAACTTCTTCTTCAGTGTATACCACTAAAAAGCTAAGTTTAGTAAGGTAAGTAATACATAGCATGGAAGATTTTCGTTTTGTAAAAAAAAAATAAAATAAAATAAAATAAAATAAAAAATAAATAAATAAATAAATAAAATAAAATAAAATAAGATTTTAAAAAAATCGTAACATTTTATTTCACATTTTTAAGTAACGTAGGGCGAAAAAGTTCAAATATTCCTTTCGAAGAAAAAAGTTACTAGGTAGAACACTGTAGATCGGTGCAAGCTCCTAAAATAGTTATTCCCAAAGAAACAAAAACGTGGATAGGAATTCCTTACTTTCCGCAATTATCCACAATTCAACGCATTCTTGCAAAGCATAACATATTTGCTTCTAGTATCCCCCCGAAATATCTCCAAAAACATCTCAGTGAATTTAAAAGTTATTTTGTTTATCCACTAAATAAGTCAGGCATTTATCGCGTTCAATGTGAAAGCAACTCCTCATATATAGGGCAAACGAAACTCAATATTACCACCCGAATTGAAAAACATATTAAACAATTAAAAAATCACACGAAGAGAGCATTGGCGCTTCATTTAAAACTACATACACATAATATAAAACAGGTTAATGTAATAGGTTCAGCTAAAACAACGGGAGATTTAAGAATCATTCTTTATTCATAAATATAAACCGGCTTTAAATCTGGATACTGGCAATATTGATAGAATCTGGTTACCTACTTTTGATGCATAATTTAAATCTAGCAATAGTGACTTAACATAGACTTCGCGCTTCCTTCGATTCAGTTTACTCTTTTTGCGCTGTGCTCTGCTCTTGGAATTTCAGAATCCATTTTTTACCTTACATTTATTTAGTGGTATATATATATATCCCTTGTTTTACACCTTTTCTCTCCTATACGTTTTTATTCTTGTTACCTTGCCATTGAAGACGGAACTAGCTTGTCGTTCCGAAACGTATAGAAAATTTAGGCTTCCTAAGGGAAGATTCATTGGTAAGTAGCCATTTTTTTAAATATGAATAATCCTCTCATGCGCATATATTTTTAATTTTAATTTTAATAATTTTAATTTAAGGTAGAACACTGTTTAAATAAGTGTTCTTAAAATGTGTTCCATTTTTATTTTATTACATGTCTAAAAACTGTTGAGAATTTTATCTCTCAAAATACTAAATTTATTGAATATTTAACTGATATAGATATGAGAAACGTAGCCCTAACTTCCACTCATTTCTTCCAGAAACCATATCACAAATTGCGTGGAACATATTTGAATGACACTAAATAGTTATTAATCACTGTTATTTAGTAACGTTTTTTCAAGAGGAATATTTGAACTTTTTTTTCGTCCTACCTTATTTGGACATGTGTAATAGAATGTTATAGATTTTCTTTTTTTATTTTTAATTCGAGATTCACAGAATACAAGGAAATCTGGACAAAAAATGTTATCATTCCATTTTAAGCAGCCATACTATTCCCTCAGAATTTAATTTGATTGGTCGCAGAATCAATTTTCTGCAAGATACTGATCTGAAGGACACGTTCAAACTTTGTTCTAATTATTTTAAGAAGAAACAAGCCAAAGGAGATATTTGTATCATGGAATGGCCTCCTCAATCTCCAGATCCTAACCCCGTCGAACTTCTCTGGTAAGAGCTTGGCAGAAGTGTACGAAAACACTGTGTAAGATCTGCTGATGATGTGTTTGATATTCTGCAGAACGCCTGGAATAATAATTTAGAAAAATCTTCAAAAACTTGTAAGCCACATGCTCCGATTGGTGAAACGAATGATAGCGGCGAAGGGCGGTTTCTTTGACGAGAAGAACATTTAAATAATTTGCCAATTTCATTTGCTGGATAACGTTATTGTTATTCTGATGTTAAAACTATTACTGTGTTCCTAAACTATCAAGTATCTTGTCCAAAATTGCACCGTATTATAAGCCTAACTTAATATTTCCCTGTTTTCTGGTCTGTCCGGAAATTTTTGAACGGCAGTGTACGTTTTTACACAGTGAAGAATCCTTTCATTATGTCATAAGTTAGCAGCATAGCGAAATACTACAAACTGAAGAAGGAGCTAACGAACTTTTGAAACCGTACCTACTGAAATACGGAGGATGTTAAGGTAAGATATCTTCGTTTTTTAAGAGACCCTATCACTGCGAAATTAATATACCTTTAATTTTACAGTAATTATGTTATATCTTCAAACAGATAAAGCTATTCGAAATGTGAACAAGACCTCCTTAGACAATATTATTTTACATGAGACTCATTTATCTGTTTTTGATTTCCAGCCATTTAGAAAATCGGCATTTAATTTCGCGGTTCTAAATAGCTGCAAATGGAAAGCTACTAGGTGACTCGTGATAACGGTACCTCATGCAAAATAATATTATCTGGCGCACTCTTGTTTCACATTTCGATTATCTTTTATCTATTTGAAGATATCACATAATTAGTGTAAAATTAGCGGTATTTTAATTTCGCAGTGATTAGGCCTCTTAAAAGCTATGAAAGGTTTAGCAATTTAGCTATGTAACACAACAAAAAACCCTAGCAGAACTTTCTCATTGCTTTAAAATATGGATACCACGGTTAAATATCAAAAGTTTCAGATAATTTTTAATGGACGTTTAATAGAATAACAATATCTTACGCTATAGTACCCTTGTAACTACATTTTTTTTCTAGCTCTACGACTTATATGGTATACTTACATTTGTTGTTTTTGTTCTTGGTGAAAACATCTGGGTGCTCGAACTGGTTGGAACTGATGACAAATAACCCATTGTATGACTCCCTGTGGCCGTTCGCAATAGCATCCAGATCACCATCCATCGTCACCTCCTTGTCTTTTCCTACCCTGAAAGTTTAATAATAATAATAATAATAATAATAATAATAATAATAATAATAATAATAATAATAATAATTCAGAACATACGTACGACATTTAATACGAAAATTGGCAAATATAAAGACCCGGCAGACGAAATGAAAAGATATGAAATGTCAGAAAGGCAATTATTGCCCTTAAAAGTACTATGGTGTAATTAGAACAGATAAACGTAACTTATCTTTTAATAAACATACAAATATCAGTAATTCTAGACATCTGTGATATATTCAGGAAGCCCATTGAAGAAGAACTCTTTCAATTTATTGGAACAAAGCTTCTCTTTACTCGATTTAGGCGTTCGGTTATCCGGATACTCCTTCGAGATTCCTGGACCGTTTTTAACCAAATTCAGTATTGTGACTTGAGAGTGAGCGCTGAATGCCGCAAGAGTTGTATGTCCCGATTGGACATACCATTGAGGAATAATCACCGAAAAACTGGATCTCCGAGATGTCTCAATCGGTTTTCACCAAATTTAACATTGTATTTTGGGAGCGCACGCTGAGTGTCGTAAAGGGTTGCACTTTCCGATCGGACGTACCATTGAGGAATAATTACTAAAAAACTGGATCTCCGAGATGCCTCAGCCGTACAGGATGATTCAAGAGTGCACGTTGTGTCGTAAAGGGTTGCATGTTCCGATCGGACATACTATTGAGGAATAATCACCGAAAAACGGAAATAATCAATGAAAGTCGATCACTTCGCTCTAAATTTGCAATTATTGTATACCTAGATAGGTTGAAACCGATTTAGACCGAGATACAGTAATAAATAAATAAATAAATAAATAATAATAATAAAATAATAATAATAATAATAATAATAATAATAATAATAATAATAATAATAATAATAATAATAATAATAATAATAATAATAATAATAATAATAATAATATAGATGAAAATAGTTAATAAGGTGTTCCTTAAGATAAAAATCTTCATAATATTGTGAGGCTGAAATTCTCCTTTCAGAATTATTCTTTTTTAATATCAGAAGTAAATACATTTCGGGACAAAATAACTAGAATCTTACTGAAGTTAGATAGCGCAATCTAAAGAAACTGCACTTTCTAACTCCATTTCTACTTGTTTTGTTACGTGTTCTGGGAGAACTGAGAAAGAATTTCCCGGTCCTCATCCATTATGAAATTTTCTTCAGTATTCAGAGGAAATCTATCTATCTATGTATCTATCTATCTATCTATCTATCTATATCTATATCTATATCTATATCTATATCTATATCTATATCTATATCTATATCTATATCTATATCTATCTATATATACAAAAGGAAAATTCATGCAATGAGTCATGACACGGTTGTTTTATAAGAAACCATCTTATTGATAGGAATTTTCAATAAATAAATAAATAAATAAATAAATAAAAACTCAAGCACTTACTTCATGAAAACTTCTTCCATGGTTGTCAAGGATACTCCATAGCTAATGATTCCTAAACTATGGCTTTGTAACTCCAGCTCCCGCATCATGTACTCAAATCTTCCAGAGAGTTCTTCCGGCAGAAGATACGACAACTCAGAGCCAATGTTTTGGTTAATGTTTATGTTTGGTATGTACTTCCTTAGCAGATCAGTAATTGCATCAGTGTTGCAAAATGTATCTTTCACGATGATCAAATGGTAGCCAGCTCCTATAAACAAATAAAATAAATAATAGTCTTAATTTTCGTTTTTTTTTTACCATGAAAGATCCCCTGTACAACACGAATTATCTCAGTACAATTCACAAAATAGCCACGATGTTTCTTCTGAGATATTAAATTTATAAAGTATGAAAACATTTTGGGTTAGTTTCGCAATGTCCGTTTCACACAAGAGCAAATTTTAAGTACACTTTTGCGTTATATATCGGTTTAGAACAAAGCTGAGCTTAAAATACAGCTTACTTTCTATGATAGTGGTTAAAGAAAAAGTACAAGCTACAGTTCAAACATATCAAAAAACAAATAAAACCAAACCACTTGGCATTACAGCCCTTTGTGGGTCTGAGCTGCTCCAACGCTATTTGTTAGCGACCATTAGTAAATCGCAAATCGCTTGCCACTAATCCCTTCGCTTTAACTTATCTTCTTATTCATTATTCTTTTACCTTCTACTATGCTTTATATTATACCGTTAATAACTTAATTTCTTTTAAAATGTCCCAATCGACTTCTTTCCTTACTTTCACGTACTTCTGGTATTCTTCTCCTACAAACTCCAACTATATTTTGTCATCAGTTTTTAGTTCTATCCAGCTATTTTTTTCAATAAAATGTTAGAGATTGCATCTTACTCAACTGTGTATAAATTATTAAATAAACTGTTTACTTTTTCGTGGCGTAGAGCCAGGAGGTGATCGAGACTATCGCTTTCCCCCAAAAGAGGAAACTATCTTATTTTATATATAAATAAAACCCATCCCAGGGGTTTGGAGCTCTTAGAAGTAGCTCTAAGTAGTAGTATTACAACCCACCGTCCCCCAGAAGTCCGTCCTGGATTCGCCCCTGCGTGGAACTTCATTTTCATTTTTTTTTTCAATATATATTTCTACGAGCGTCACAAGGAAACAAATTTTTGTGTTAAATTTTTAGATTTCCCTTCTCCTACATGCTAGTTCCTTGATCTGCTACATATACAGGTAAGTACGAATATTTCCTCTTTTGGTTCTGACTTTGTAGTAAGGTTTCTTGATTAATCCGTAACCTGGGACATGAGATAGGTACTACCCCAGCCTCTCCCATACTCTGTTGTAATTCCAATGATTGCGATATTAGTCTATTACTGCATGAACAGGACTTTCCCCGAAACACAATTATCTTCTTACGTTTGTAACATGTTTTAAAATGAGATCACAGATTTGTTCAAAGCTAAGTTTATAAAAATAATTCTTTTAGATTTCTAGATATCGCATATTTTTAGTACTGGATAGGAAATACTCCACTTCCAAAGTTCCACAACAACAAAAATATCCTCGAAGTTACGAGTTAAGTCATTTGAAATATAATACTCATATACCAACACAAACCGCCACTAGCAATGTGCTTCTTTTGTTATTCCAATGTTGCTAGCTAGCACAGTTAAGATTTAAATCCAACAATTCGTTCCTCTGACGATGCTCGCAGAAAAGTAGGTGAGCGAAATATACAAGGAACCATATTAAATCTACCAAACAACAAATGGAAATACTTTGTTTATTATTTTATTTATTTTTTTTTTTTTTTGTTCCTTGTCATACCCACATTTCGAACTATTCAAGTCATTTTTAATTTTCTTTCATGTCTCCGCTTCTACAGTACAATCCCCCATAGGAAACAAATATTTGTCTTTTTTTTCAATTCTTCATTGAACGTCTTACAATATACGACTTTTCTTCATAATTGCTTTTCCCCGCCATTTCTGCCCTTAGGTTTAATTCCCACTCATACTTACGATTTCCTTAATAACACTGACTGGGTTTATGCAGCTAGTCATTTACTTGTTCTACAGTTTTCTCTCCAATTTCTATACTGTCTAAGTAAAGCTAGAGCCATTTTATTTCAAGTGTGCCCTCAGAAAATATGCGAAACACACTTCGGCGTCACGCCCGCCATCTCTCTTCCTGATGAAACCTTCCCTTTGCTTTGGGGAAAGAAGCGAATGACCTCAGCTGTGTTTTCCAATTTGTCATTCAGTCGTTTGGTCTTGGCGAGTGAAGATCGTGGGCTACTTACAATGGCTAACAAGACAGGGAACAGAGAAGTCCGATCTTTGCTACGGCAACTTGTCCCTCCTCTTTCGAGGGAAGAACGGGAAAACACATGTCGACAGCAGCGTCAGGAGGGACACAGTTGAAATAGAAAAGGCTCTAACAGCTAGTAGACAAGTAAAGACAGGAAAAACAAATTGAGTACAATACCATATTTTTTCTTTAAGAAAAACGACGATCCACAACACTGGAGTTCACCGCCAGCCATGATTGCAATTCTGTCTCCCAAAAGATCTGCTTCGTCCATGAAGTGGGTTGTTAGAAGTAGCGTACGTCCTTCTCTTTCATCCTACACAGACCAACAAAAGAAAAAGGATGATGGATTTAACTCTTTGTTAATTTATCTAATCTTAATACGTCATACACAGCTTTTTCATGAAATTGACTTAATCTATCTTTCTAGTTGCAAGAAAGCAATTTATCTAAAGCCAGGTTGCCATTCTGCAAGAATCTTGTAGCTGTCATTAAAAATATTGCAACCTCATCTTTCTGTTTCCTGTTTACACAGTACAATCTTCTGAAAGCAAGAAAGATATCTCCATCCATGCTACACTGCACTCTAGTGAACAAATAGTGAACCTCCCCATTAGAAACGTGTATTTTGGCGCGCTTCCTCTCCTCGTCCAAAAGAATCCGTCGTTTCGGAAGTAGCGAAACTGGTTTTTCCTGTATGTCAGTGGGAGGGCGATAGCAGGTAGCAAGCTAGATGACCCAGAAATTTGCACATGGTTTGACTCCTTGCAAGATTGAAAAAATATGTTACATGTCCCTTTCAAGACTATGTTTACATGGGAAAATATTGTAGGGCTGCAAGATTTTTAAATGATAAATTACAAGATTCTTGCAGCACGCCAACCTAGCTTAAGCCTCAATATCAAGGAAACTCATTTAGAGGAAACTTGGGGAAAATTATTTAGAAGAGGAACTAATGATTTTCATGGAATTTTGAACATCTATTTGCTTTCAGGTGCAATGGTGCGATTTTACTAGGTTTTATACACAATCTTGAGAAAACTATTTCAGAGGAAACAATGGTTTCTATGAAAATTTGTAAATTTACCATATTTGCACGAGAAAAAGTGATTTATTCAGGTATTAATTTCAAGACCAGTCATTCAGGGATGACTTGGATAAACATATTTCGAATATAGATCGTGAAATTATTGTTTTTAATTGTGGTATTATGAATTACTTAAATTTCTAGCTAAGGAAATTCATATAAGTGAGACTTGAGCAAAATTATTAAAGTTCTTGTACACTAACCTGAAGAAGTTCCCACATTTTGCGTCTTGCAGAAGGATCCATTCCAGCGGTTGGTTCGTCCAGCATCACAACCTGTGGAAGAAAATAATAATAATAATAATAATAATAATAATAATAATAATAATAATAATAATAATAATAATAATAATAATAATAATAAAGTAGGAAGATATACCTATATATTAATTGATAAAACAAATTCTGCAGAACGTATTAAATTATTAAATACTAACATCAATTACCCGCTTTGCGTTAAATTAAGAGAAAATAGTAATGTTTCGTTAGTCAGTCACGTTTTACTATTACTAAACCGCTCCTTTATATTGGTCATTTTCGATGATTTTTATATATCCCCTCTCCTCCTTATGTTGCGGGCAACGGCATCGGAAATGTCGTTGTTCATCTCAGCGACCCCGAAAAGTATGAATTCGACACTGATATTCGTCATTTTGATTACACACACACACTTATATATATATATATATATATATATATATATATATATATATATATATATATATATATATATATATATATATATATATATATCCCTCCCCTCCCACAATTTTTGCGGGGCTGAATTTGTATTTAAATGGCATCAAAAGTATCACTGTTCATCTCAGCGATCTCAAAAACGATAGATTCGACACTAATATCGGCCATTTTCGATCATTTGTAAATGTTTTTCCCCCTTTTTTAAGTTACATCGTCAAAGTGATATGACAAAAATAATATCATGTTCGAACTTGATCTAGGTTGAAAATTTGATCGATATCGGTCCGGTGGTTCAAGAGTTATTAAGTTTTATTTATTTTTATATATCTCCCCCTCCCACCTCCTCCCCTAAGTTCTATCGTCAAAGTGAATAGATAAATACCATCCCAGGCCCGAACCTCATCTATCTTGAAAATTTGAGTGGGATCGGTCAGGTGGTTTAAGAGTGAAGTCACATAGACAGTCACTTTCATTTTTATTTTTTTTACATATATATATCTCCGCCTCCCCATTCCCTCCCCTACGTTGCCCCGTCATAGTTAAATGATAAAAATTAACCCAAGCCTGA
This sequence comes from Thermobia domestica, assembly GCF_964235325.1. NCBI lineage: Eukaryota > Metazoa > Arthropoda > Insecta > Zygentoma > Lepismatidae > Thermobia > Thermobia domestica. The sequence goes on from NC_137464.1 coordinate 258,768,537, forward strand.
ACGTCATCTATGTTGAAAATTTGATCGAGATCGGTTGGGTGGTTCAAGACTTATGAAGTTTTATTTATTTTTATATAGCTGTACCCTCCCCTCCCATCCTCCTCCCCTAAGATCTACTGTCAAAATGAAATGATAAAAAAAAACTCCCCAAGTCTGAACTTCATATATGTTGAAAGTTTGATTGAGATAGATCGGGTGGTTCAAAAGTAATTAATTCAAGAACATAGTCACTTTTATTTTTATATTTATTGATTTTTGTATATCTGCCCCTCCACCTCCTTCCGTACGTTGCTCCGTCAAAGTGAAGTGATAAAAATCATCCCAGTCCCGAACCTCATCTACATTGAAAATGTGATCAAAATCGGTCGTGTTGTTCAAAAGTTATTAAGTTTTTTTTTCCTCTATGTCATGTCCCCCTCCTCCCCTAAGTTGTACTGTCAAAGGAAATAGCTAAAAACACTCCCAGGTCGGAACCGCATCTACGTTGAAAATTTGAGTGAGATCAGTAGGGCGGTTCAAGAGATCAAGAGTCACAAACATAGTCACTTTCAATTTTATAATATAGATTTGGGAAAATACGATAGTAAAGAATCCCAAGTATTCCAATATACAGGGTAAGTCGATATGATGAACCCGATTTCACAAATGTATTCTGTGAAATCTAATAAACACATGTTATTGTGAAACATGTGCTAAGGAAGGTAAACTATCAAAGTTTGCTTGGAACACATTCACAGGTGTTCTATTGCGCACCTCACGTAACACGGAACACATCAAGCTAATAGTCTATCTTCTGCCAAACCTTTCGTAGCACGTTTTCCAGTCAACGCCATTTTCCTTAAGGGGGTAGACTACTAAATATTTTTCAAAAGCTAACAATTTTTATTTTGCCAGATTTTCGTAAATAAAAGAGATAATGGAATCTAATTTATATCAATAATAGATAATGGTATTCTACACCCGAGAATATGAATCGGAAGAATTTTCAGTGTTGCCATCCAGAGAAATTACAGTGTGATCAGAATTTGAATTACCCAAAAATCTAGGTTACGGCAGCGACTAGGAAAATGAACTCAATGGCATTTGATGGCTTATCATGCTGTCTGTGTTCCTTGTTAACTACTTTTTAAATAATATTTCTATTTATTTTGTAATAAAGAGTACAAAATAAATAATTTTAATAAACAGTAGAATTAAAATAAAAAATATTATTTAAAAAGTAGTTAACAAGAAATGAAACTAGCCTACTTTCTGCTCACAGAGACTTTTGTTGGCATCGATAAAATAAACATACGAAAAATCTCATATATGTTGCCAATTTTGGTAAAAATTCCCTTTGTCCCTATTCAAGCAATTAATGTCAAACAATCCCATAAAATGGGATTTTCCCCACGACTATTCTATCAGGCCTTGTTTCCATTTTGTACTAAAATACAACAATACACTGAGCAAGGCAATGTGATAATATGTAACTAAACACACAATCACGTAACAGTTTCGACACAATAACTATGTCTTCATCAGACTTCCACTCCTTCTGGCTGTTTGGGAGTTGGTCACCTCTTATATACCCTCTGGAGTTAGCATCACTGTTCCCGCTCTCGCGTTTTCACATTTCTCATGATATTTCTAACTCGTAAGATAAATATCGCAATTTTACCGCATTGCTTACGAGTGGTTAGCCATTGAGAATATTCTAAGTGTAAATTAAGAATATGTAGAATGTACGAAGAATATAGTACGAAATAGAAGTATGTTAGTGATCTTCAGTTTTTAGAAATTGGTTAGTGATACGATTTGAATTGCGTTGTGATGTAAACGTGAAAAATATCTAGGACTTGGGTTGAGTTGATTTTGAGTCCAACACCTCGTTCAGCAGCGAGGCTGTATGAGACGTGGACCTACTGATTAACGTGGAATCCGAACCACTTGAGCTCCCGCCAGGAATCGAAACTGGGTCTCCCACTCCCACGCTAACCGCTTAGCAACGAAGGAGCTCTATCTAGGACTTGGAAATTAAAGATCATTGTGATTCGTAGCATTTCTTAAGTATGGGTAAGCTGTGAAACAAAATCGCGTCAGTTCTCTTATGCTTGTGAACTTCTCAAAATTTGAGGGGCCGCAGTGACTCAGTGGTAGTGTTCCCTCAGGTGCATGGGGTTCTTGGTTCGATCCCAGTTCGCGCCAAGTAAACTTTGTGATGGACAAACACTGTGTGCGTGAATTTTTGCGGGATTTTCCCGTTTCTTTGCAATTTCTTCATTCTACCATTTCATTCATTTCTTCATCACTGTCTCCTTTAGCATAGCCGATATAATCGTGGGACGTAAAACTTAATGATTTCATTTCATTTCTCAAAATTTGAATACATCAAATAGACATACGTAAGACTCTTAAGAATTACTTGGGGATCAAGAATTACTTGAATTGCTTTTAAAAATTACTTGAAATTCCAAGATCAAGAATAATGGGATGAATTCATCTTTTAAAAAACTTTCCAAAAAGAAAATCAATTTTCATTAAGTATAAATCTCTTTTCTTTGAAGCTCAAGAATTGTCTTGATACCTTGAAGATGAAATCAGTCGAAATGATTTTATTGTGAATTTACTACCCAATTTAGAAAAAAAAAAATGTATTTTATGTATTGCACCATTAGTTACAACTAGCCACTAACCTTGGATCTTCCACATAAGGCGACACCTACAGAAAGCTTCCGTTGCATTCCTCCAGACAACGTTTGAGCCTGTGAATCTGCTTTATCTTCAAGTTTTAATTTGTCTATATACTTCGCTACTTCACGGTCAATCTCTCGGGAACTCAAACCTTTCAACTGAAACAAAGGAAAATTGAGGATAATTTTAAAAATTACATTTTGTAAATGTAAGATAATTTTAATATATATATATATATATATATATATATATATATATATATATATATATATATATATATATATATATATATATATATATTAATATACTGTACAATCGCGGACAACGGATCTATTTGAGGAAGGTCTTTTACAGGTATTCGATTCTCATCTTCCAGATTTAATGACCAGGTCAAGCAATAGTGTACTTCCGGCATCATTTCTTTCTGGTGACTTACGAAGAAATGTGCTATATATGGAACTTTAAGGGTGCATCTAAGGAGAATATTAAGGAACAGACCTTTTCACCAAATCCTGAAGCTCACACTAAATAAATCGACTTTACTTATCACGTTTAAGTCTCTCTTTATAAAAGGTTTTGTTCTTTTCATATACCTCTTTCAAATTTTTAGGGTTACAGCCATTATCTCCTTAGCCCGGACCACGAATTGGCTCATTCTTGTTCACAAAACAAGTGCGATCGATTGCTGGAAACTTTCTTTACTTTATTTGACTTTTTTTTTTAACAGAAGACGTACATTAGAAACTTCTTCAATTCATTTCATTGTAATTAATTAGAGATTATTTTCCTTAGTGCAGTGAATGCATTTTCTCAACTTTAAAATATTTAGAAAATTTGTTTTCTCCGCTGTTTAGCAGCGTTTATGTTCTCCCAATAAATGTATATCAGTATTTTTTTTTTTTTTAATTTAAATAGTTAGCAATATTTAATTTATCCACTGAATTTTTATGTATTTATCTTTAAAATATGGAGCAATATTTAATTTTTCCAATAATTGTTTATCTATCTAACTTTTTACCCTAGCGCTACCTAGGTATTTTTTGCAACGCGGACTACCAAGGGGGAGGGAGTCATTTTGTACCCACTTGTTAAGATTAAATATATCTCGCAAAAGAAACAAAATTAGAAATTCTCACAAAAATCTACAGTGACTGAAGTATACAGTACACGGAATAAGAGAAGGAGCTATTTATTATACTGCCATCTAGGAGTGACACTGCTAAGTGTCAGTCACATCTCCTACCAATGGGGGGAGGGGTGCTTTGTGCCCACCAACTTAAAATAGTAAATTTGTTAGATACACTGACGTTTAATTTTCACCACCGTAAGGTATATGATTCAGCTAAACTTCTTGAGCAATAACTTTTTTTTTTAAACAATTTTAAAGAAACAATTGGAAGAGTAATTACAAAAGACATACTGTGTTGGGCAAAAAGTACCACTCCGTTGGTAGTGCGAGGGTTAAACATTTACCAATGTTTAGTTTTCAAATGTACATACACAAGTACAAGCTGATATTTTATTTTGTGATGTGAGATGATTTTTCCGGTAAAGGCCTCCAACATATTGATTGGCTGGCCATGCTCGTTCAGTGGTAGAGCGCTCACTTCTTGTGCAAGAAGTTCCTGGTTCGATCCCAAGCCATGTGTTGGATATATTCGTGAATTTTCCCGCACATTCCAACATTCTCATCCCACCAATTTTATTATAATCATTCATCTGTTTTTTTAAGCATAATATGGGACATTAAAGATTTCATTTTTTTTAACCCTACTGATAACGGTACGCGAATATGCCGAAACTAACTACGAAAATTATATCTTGATGCTGTAAAAGACACAATCATAGCCATACGTCTTGCAAAGAAAATCAGAAAAATAAACACACTGCTGAACAAGACTGCACTTATTTAATATAAAAACACATTTACACGTGACGTTTCGATCTTCTAGCCAAGATCCTCATCCATGATCCATGAGTGTACGTCTGATGAGGATCTTGGCTAGAAGATCGAAACGTCACACGTGTAAATGTGTTTTTATATTAAGCTAATAAGTGCAGTCTTGTTCAGCAGTGTGTTTATCTTTCTGATGCTGTAAGAGATGATTATTTACTATAAACATGCATCAATATATGTCTTTAAAGAAGAAATAGATGGTTTTAAATTTTAAAGTTATGGAGGCTGTTAGGTTGTTTACGAACCATGCATGTCGTGAGATTAGGTATGTACTATGTAGGTTGAAAATAAGGAGTTGTAGGTCCATCAGATTGTTGAGTGAGCATAAGAATTGTAAGGTTGAACTAGTAACAGATAGCTGGAAGTTGTAGGAAATTTATTCTTCTTAAAGAATTAACATTACAATACCTTACAGAAGAAGTAGAGATGTTCTCTGACTGTCAATTCGTCGAATAGAACATTGTGTTGAGGACATAGACCAAGACTCGCTCTTACGCCTTGTATATCAGTTCTCACATCATGACCATGAACAATAGCCGTGCCACAGGTTGGTGAATACAGACCTAGAAAATAAAATAACGTGTGAGCTTTGTCTATCCAAATCATCGGAAAACAAAAGATACTTACGAAACAATTAGTTGGTGTGAACATTATCACGATTTTATATACATGACCAACAGAATTAGTTTGGCCATTAACAACGTTATTCTTGCTTTTCATCGCAGTAGGAAAATTAAACTTTAACTTCGAAACAAATTCAGACCAAACTGGTTTATATTGGAGACCTTTATTTTGATGTTGTTAAGATAGCCTGAAAAACACGCTTAGTTCGAGAGGTTTTTTACGGAGGGGGGGGGGGGATGAAAAGGAAAAATTTAATTTTTTTTGCAGTTATCTAAAACATAATCAAATAGCGGACACCACTATAATCCAACTTGGTCTGAACAGAAATAGGGGACACCATATAATCCCCTGATTTCTAAACGAAAGTAGTGGACACCACGATAATTCTGATTTCTGAACAGGAATAGCGGACACCACCATAATTCAGATTGGTCTAAACAGAAATAGCGGACACCATTATGATTTCTGAACAGAAATAGCGAACACCACTATAATTCAGCTTGGTCTGAACAAAATTGTGGACACCACTATAAACCTGATTTCCGAACAGGAACAGTGGCGGCTTTAGCTGGTAGGCCGAGTAGACAACGGCCTACCCAAAATTTTGAAAACGCTAAAAGATACAATAAAGAGTAAATATATTTTCCACTATTTATACTAATGGTAGATAATTATTTAGCAAATAGCGTCAATCACTACTGCAAAAGTAATTTTCTACTGTCCTTAATCAATCAAATGTGTATATGTATCCACACGCCTATCCAAACTTAAAATGCTAAAGCCGTCCATGAACAGAAATAGCTGATACCACTGTAATCCAGCTTGGTGTGAAAAAAATAGCGGACACCACAAAATGGATATTTCTTTGTTTGTCCGGTTTATAAATTCAAACTGTCTGATTGGTATACTTCTAAGAAACTTTACTAAAGTGACCATAGTTTGTAAGAGACCACAGACTATCTAATTCTTTTAAATGTTTATCCTAAGGGGGAAGGAGGGGTACTCAAAGGAGAAGAGGCAATCCATCTTATATGTAAAAATAAATAATTTTTTATTTGTTTGCCCGGTACACAAAATCCACATCGGCTACTTTGCATATCCTTAAATACGTCGAAGCTTGGAAGAGACCGAGGTTATTTAGAATTTTTGATGTGTACCTTAAAGGGGAGGAGGGTGTTCAAAGTGGAATAAGTGGCTTAAGATTTATGCTTAAAAAACTATTCTCTTTTCACCTCATTCCTCAAAACCAAAAACATCAAGGCTCAAATTACGGGTGCTTTTCAACATATGCTGAGGTCATCAAAATAAAAGTTTCCACAAAAATTCCCATCTTGGTCGAATTTTTTCGAAGTTTTGCTCCTTTTTAAAATTTTCCTGGCGCGATTTACTGCATACACACACTTATAAGTTAAGTACAATCATTCGAAGCTCAGCTCAATAAATGCTTGGAAGTGGAGGTAGGCAGTCAATTTGAACACTTATTGTAACTGAAAGATGATAGACAAAGGGATGTACCAAAAATAAGCACCCCTTACAGTGAAATTACGTGTGGAAATCGGGTTGCTAAATATCAACTTTTAACCAACTGTGAAACATGATCAACCCCTTCAGTCCCAGACTACCAACCTTTTAAAATCATCTTTCAATTATTTGTACGCTACACATTTAAAATTATATTTTTGAATTTATTTTTCAGAATTTGAATTTTTTTATTGTTTTACAAAAAAAAAGAAGAAAATACTATGTCCAAATTTGTGGACATTGGTTCAGTAACAAGCAATTGCATATCTAAATACTTTGTAAACAATTATGATATATTTTATTCCGGTGACACAATAAAACAACGGCTACGTTTATATACTTGAAATAGCAGGACAGAAAACTTTCTTATTAAATATAATACTTTCATTTAGTAATATTTTTGGTACATTTTCCTCCTTTCTTGAGAACATAACATGACAGATCAAATTATTTGTTATGTTTCTGAATATCCATTTTCTCATTTTTGTGGAAAAATAAAAGTAGTTTTCATCTCCATTTTTCAAAAATAAGCATATGGTCAATGTTTTCGTTCTTTTCATTCTTAGGAGACCTAACAATTATGTTCTAAATTTGCTTTAGGGTTCAGATATCGATGATTCAGATTTTATAGATGATGACTCCGGTAACTCTAGGAGTGAAGATAGCGATGGTGGTGTTGCAAAAGACTAAATGGTAAGCAATAAATTGTACTCATGATCTATTCTAAAGAATTAAATTATCTACACAAAGTTATTTGGTCAATCACAGGCAGGTTCACTTAGAAAATGTCGCACTACAGGTAGTTGGAGTGGCCAAATTTTGAAATGGCCCTCCGTCGTTATTTCAATTGTACAGAAGTTTTTCTTGGTTGGATAAAAATGAACAAAAATTGAACAACATTCTGAGGTAGTTAAAATTCGAATTTGAACATGTCGCACTACAGATATTTGAAGTGGCCAAATTTTGAAATGGCCCTCCGTCGTTTATTTCAATTGTACAAATTTTTTGGGGGGGTGGGTTGGACAAAAATGGACAAAATTGGACAACATTCTGAGGTAGTTAAAATTCGAATTTGAACATCTGTGGTTAGCTCTCCTAAGAATGAAAAAGAACGAAACCATTGACTATATGCTTGCAATATTTGTTACATTAATGATTAGCACAAATAGTAGAAATTAGTGTAGTGACAAATTTCCTATACTTTCTAATAACGAAAATGAAACAATGCTGCCGTCAATAATATATTTTTTACTTCTATCAATGCATTTATATCGTGTTTCGTTTTTAATGTGTGCAATTGTGTAGCAAAACAAACCTAAAATAAAAAAAATATAGAGAAACAACTATCAAATATAAAACATGTGTACACAATTGTGGGCATTAAAAAATAACTTATCATTATTTTTTGTTCATCAGAGATAAAACAAAGCTAATAATCGCCGACAAGTCTCTGAAACTTTAATTGTTTATCACACAAAAAAACCTTGATTGTGGCAATACTATATATCCGCAAAAATGATATTTTTTTCGACTTACAAAAGTCTATATTCCACCAGCACCTGCCATCTCAAACAATTGGAGGGCGGCTGCCGCTTGCACTCGAACTTACCAGAAAGAAATGTATTTGGTGCTCAGACATCCACGCGTGTGTACGCCAGGAATTTTTCGAGCAGATTTAACGAAACGACCAGGAAAAATATATTAATTTGTGTCCACAAATGTGGACCTAGGGACCGAAGGGGTTAAATAAAATATGGGTCTTCCAATATATACCAATTTGTTTTAAACTTTTTAATGACTCGTGATAGATAATGCTACATTCAGCAAGGACTAAGAAACATGAGTATTCTTTCTATTTGCTGAATGTAGCACTAGTAGCAGCATATATTACGAGTCCCAAAAAAGTTTAAAACAACAGATTGGTGTTGTTTATCGTAGATTCATTCTGGAATGAAACACGAGAGCTCCCAATTGAAGAAACCTCAGTGGAACTAGTTTTTACTGATTACAGCGCCATCTCTCACAAATTAAGAAGTATGCTTCAAATAAAATGTACTTATCTTTTTTTCTTAGAATCCGAATCTGGAATAAAAAGTGGGACTTTCTATTTAAGTTTCCGAAGATGTAAGTAATTTGACTTTTGCATGACAAATCTCAACATACTATTATATAATGTAATTATTAATATATCAATGCAAAAGTCAAATTATTCTGAAAAAGTCTTCCTCATTGTTCTATTATTAAGGTAGCCACAAAAGTTCTTGCCATTCTAGAACAGTGCTATACAAAGAGCAGTACAATGGACGGTACGTACATTTAGGTTTCGAAGTAATCTTCATCAGTATCCAACACCTTTTGTCAACGTTCCTGTAGCTGCACAATATCCTGGTGATAAAACTCGGTGGTCGTGAGCGCGTTCCGCAGGTCTCACTCATTTGCGAAGGATCACCTACGAAGGTGGTTGTCAAGGGAATGAAGCAGGTGTTAATCTGTTGGCGCAAGGTCCAGTGAATATGGTGCATGACACAGTGTCTCTAAGTCAAGTTATTGAAGGGTCTTCTGGGTCCTCTTTGTCACATGTGGCTTGGCATTGTCACGCAGGAACAGTACATCCTTGCAATTCACCAGTGCCGGCTCCCTATACCGGAATACACGGTACATCCTTTGCAACCGTTGAGAGTAGAGGTCAGTAGTGATGATCTGACGAGGTGGAAGGAGCTCATAATGCACTACCTGCCGAAAATTCCACCATACAGAGAGCATAACCTTTCGTGGGTACAGAGGTGGTTTTAAGATGTGAGCACGTGACGACAACCAATGTTTGGTACGCTTGGGAATGTTAAAGAGAACCCACTTTTCTTTACTAGTGAGCAAACGATCAACGATGGGTGTGTTCAGGTGCCGAATGAGCAAGGACAAACAGGTTGGCATTCGTTGTTCCTTGTTGGCTGCCGATAATGTGTGGGGTACCCACTTGCTTAACTTGTATGACTTCCCTGTCGTATGGGTGAAGTTTGGCTGTGGAAACTTTCTGCTAGTTTATCACACGTTGGACCACTGTCCTATTCGATGGCTGCTTTCAGGGGCTTGTCATCCAATTAGACGTCTGCACGGGCTCGGGCTTTGGCCGTAAATTTTTAAATATATAACCATATTTCTCGGGTCTTTTCGGGCCTAACTTTGCAAATATACTATACAACGATATACACTGCACCGTTCTTTCTGGAGAACTTTTAAAGCACAACTGCAAAATTAAATCTCTAATTGCTGTAAATAAAAATAGAATTTTGCGTTAATTATTAAGTTGCCGTAATTCGGGCTTATTTCGGGCTCATTTGATTATCACACGAGTTCGGGCCGTGCTCGGGCCTAAATGCTAAAACATATTTCGGATTCGGGTCGGGCCCCACATTGTAAATTCACGGGCCGGGACGGGCCCGGGCTCATAATTCTGGCCCGTGCAGACCTCTACATCCAACACGTGTGGTCGTCCACTGCGAGGTTCGTCCGAAAGACTTAAATCTCTCAAACGTAATTTCTGGAATTAATGATTGGCAGTGTGTTCGTTCACGGCATTCTCCCCAAATGCCTGGCCACTTGATGCAGCAGCTGACAGACCTACTTTAAAGTCATACAACAAGTACTCGCGAACAAGCTGCTTAGATACCTCCATTCCTCTTCAACACTGGACGAGTTATGACTACTGTGTGTCCGTAACGTGCCTGTACTACTAAGAGTACTGTGTGTGCGCAACGTACCTGTACTATTAAGGGTACTGTGTGTGCGCAACGTGCCTGTACTACTAAGAGTACTGTGTATCCGCAACGTACCTGTACTATTAAAGGTACTGTGTGTACGCAACGTGCCTGTACTACTAAGGGTACTGTGTGTACGCAACGTGCCTGTACTACTAAGGGTACTGTGTGTGCGCAACGTGCCTGTACTACTAAGGGCACTGTGTGTGCGCAACGTGCCTGTACTACTAAAGGTTGATAGTCAGACTAACTTTCGATCCACAGACTAGAATATACAGACCGCAAACTCAGCGAAAATCTGGAAACTTGGCTACAGTAGCGCCTCTAAAACACGACGACGGAACTAACAAATCGATCTGACATCACCTACGTGGAAATTTCGAGAGTAACCACAGACTGGGGTAGCTAGATTTTCGCTAGGGTAGCTTTTTCTGTTCACGTACTTCCGCGGAACTTAGATAGTTTCAACTGAACTCTTTAAAAGAAAGAAAAATCTATTAATATTTCTTTTTAAAAAAAGCTGTAATGTAACGTCTAGTCCAGAGACAGTACAAAAAAAAGTGAACATCAGCTTATCTTATGTTTCTGCACTACATCTAACACTGAGATGCGAAGCAGACGAAAACAATCCGCCGGGTACTATGACAACCCATGACGCGACGTTCCAAGACCGATGCCAGCGCCATCCACACATGACGACACTGATCCCGCCCACCGACAGCGTTGATTGGTTCTTTCGCTGTGTAGACGATTCAAACTGATTTCAATAGCGCATATTGGAAGTTGCTTGTCTGTATGTATTCTAGTCTGTGTTCCGATCGCTAGGCAGGCAATGCGTAACTTCCTTTCCTCTCTGTGAGCGCATGATTAATGGGAAATAAACAAAAACGACAATAACTTTCTTGATTACTTTGTATTTTGTACATAGTATCATAGTTAAGAATTAAAGAGTTTATCTTTAAAAGATTACCTACCTCACAAGAGGAATCTATTAAAAGAACTTAAAACCTACCTGTTAACATTGACATTGTTGTTGTTTTCCCAGCTCCGTTATGTCCTAAGAGAACAGTTATTTGACCTTCGTACATGTTTAGGGATAAACAATTGACAGCTGCTTTTCTATTTCCGTAGACCTACAGAAAAGATACAGATAAAATTGTGATGACGAATCATCAAAAATGTATTATTGTTTTTTTTTATTATTATTATTCACATTAACATAGATTGTTTTTAATAAGAATGCCTTCATAAAGGTTTAACCATTTGAAAATTTTCTACTTTATAATATGTTTATTTTATTTATCCGCGTTTATGTATTTCATGGCATGGCATCTTTAGGATTTTTCAACTAAAAAAGCTAATATTTTTCAGATAACAAGAGTGGCATTGGTAAACATTTCGACTGCCAATAATACCATTACCCGAAGGAAATTCCAAATTCTTTAGGTTGGAATGGAAGGATTGCAGACTTATAGAAAGGAATCATTTAAGTGAGGATCTAAAGCAGCGTTTCCCAACCGGTGTGCCGCGGCACAGTGGTGTGCCGCGAATGGGTCGCTGGTGTGCCGCGAGGAAATCGGAACAAAATTAGTAATTCTATAGCAATCAAATTGCAAGACATACAGAAAAAGGTATATTTGTATTTCAAATTACTACTATGAATCTAAAATTTAAAGTTTCATACTGTGTTACTTTTCTGTAGAACATTTTTCTGTACATTTCTAATTTTGAAAAAAAAAGTATTTGTTATCATTGTTATGACCATTATTGCTTCTTTATTGTTGCAGACTATTTCGTAACTTGAAATTTTAAAATATTATTCAATCCTTCCGGCAAAGTAAACATGCATACGAATTACCTATATTTGTGTTTTAAAAGTAAAAGAGATTCGTTTGTTCGTTCGTTATGTAGTGATCCTCCTTCTTAATGAAAGGTTGGACACAGTTTTCGAAAAAAAAGTGTATTTTTAACAACTTGAGCCCTATATCTGATTGTAATTGTTTTCTATTTTTAAATTAAAATGAAAAATAAGCATAATGATTTACCACGGGGAAAAAACAGTGGTCTAGCTTTCTTCTCTGTGAGAAGGATGTCAGTAATCAGAAAAAAAATACTACAGTATTTTATATTTTCAAATAATAATAATAATAATAATAATAATAATAATAATAATAATAATAATAATAATAATAATAATAATAATAATAATAATAATAATATGTGTGCCGCGAGAATTCAAGTTACCCTGAAGTGTGCCGCAAGTTGAAAAAGGTTGGGAAACGCTGATCTAAAGAGAGGAAAGCGTAATGAAAAGGAGCTTGACACGACACACTGATAGATTAGGTTCGCGAATTTCGTGACCTATGATCCAATCTGGCCCTGCGATTCGGGGTGCAATTGCGTGACGAGAACTGCATTCCGCAGATCAAGAACAGATCCATCAAATAGTTCCATCGATTCTTTCCAGATGGCAGTTAAAGTCGACTGACGTTAACGCTAGCAGCACTTCTTAGCGTAACAATCGATGTAATTGCTCGATGGGTTTGTAGAGCAATGCTAATGATTCTAAGTTTACGACGTTGCCACGTAGTGGAGCTTTTAATTCCCAATAGCAGCTGAAGGAGACCCTGGATGGTATATCATTAGAGCAACCCACATTATGCTTTATTTTTTTGTTTAATTATACTTTATTTTTTTCAAATCATGCTTTATTATTAATTTCAATCATTGTTTTACACTAATCGTGTATAATATATAATATTTACTATACATTAAATATTCTAAACATTTTGATCTCTTTATTAATATTTTATGCAACCAGTTTCTTTCCTATTTAATGAACTTTCTACTTAATGCACTGTAAAGAGATATGCTTTACTCGAGTCAATTTTTTATCACTTGTGTGCGCCTTGGAGGTGCATACATACAGAAAGGGACAGTAAAAGATGCCACCAAAAAGTACACAAGGTGCTCAAGATCAAGAGATATACAAAACAATATAGTGTGATCTTGTGTATTATTCATTGTTGGCGGAAGTTTTCTTCTTCTTCTCCTTTTTTTCTTTTCTCCACATTAAAGGATTACACCGAAAAGTGTACAGAAATAAAAATAAGCTTTTCATTGTTACATTGTTGTTCTCAATGCTTTTGTATTATAAATATTGGTTTTAAAAACTATTAATACAGTATGTTAAACTTGTAGTTAAAGAGATTTTTTAAGAATTATGGTATATATTTTAAATTATGCTTTATGCTTTATTTTCTAAAATTAAGCTTTATTATACTTTTAAAATTAGTTTCTTCTGAACCCTTAAACAACCACAACCATGTTCAAGGTACCAACCATATGTGTAAATTGCTGTTATGCTTTTGGGTTGCTCTATATATCATTACAAGGCATTTTCACTTTATTTTCAACTGAAGAACAACACTCTGTTGTCCGTGAGCGCCATTTTTGAACACCTGATATAGTGCTAAATGAAAATGTTTTAATTAAGCCGTTATCAATTTTTGCCAGCATATACACTATTTAGGCAGATCTCACAGTCAGTGTGAGCAACCACTAAAGCGAAAAATCAAAAATAGCGAAAAAGTGACATCTTATTTTACCATTTTTATATAGAATTGGTATTTACGTCCATTGTCAACAGCTGGGCTATATAGAACCACACATATAGTTTTAAGTAGTCTCTGAATCACTGTAGTGGGTTCGTTGCTATGGAACCTAGGATTTCTTGTATTAAAGGCATGCGCGGTAGCTTCTAAATTCAGAAGAAGAGCTCTGGTATTAGACTAATTTGATGATTTGTATTTACTTTCTGTAAACTATTCGCTGAACGGATAAAATGTGCTTTACCTTCTCCGTGTGCTGTTTACCCATAAAAGCCACTTACCTTTGTTAGATTTTTAATTTGGATCCCCGCATGCAAATGAACTGGTTCATCCTCAAACATTTCTCTCGTTTGGATTCCATTTTCCACCACTAACAAATTGTCATCAGGAACAGGTTGGCCACACCAATAGGATTTCTGTAAAAATAAGAAAGACTGAAGACAATATATACGATAACAGTAGTTTTTATATTATTACAGTATAAAGAGTAAAAAGATTTTATTACGCTTATTTCGAGATACAAATTTCGCAAAGTAGTAATATACAAAGACTGATTCCTTTCCATCACAACAAACTGACGTTGTTAATTACCTATGATATTCTACCCTGCCACCATCGATCATGCTCAGTAGCGTAACACAAAAATGTCGCCCCCCCGCAGGATTATTTTTGGGCCCCCTTCCCTTGCCCATTAACTTCCCACTATATTATGCTCTGTAGAAGACAATGGTTCATAAATCGTAATTAACATAGTGACCATGGAATATAATTAAATTACAATTAAAATTAATGCTTAAAATTAATGGCTCTCATCGAAAAAGAAAACGAACTGCGGAATGTTCATTTGAAGCAGTGTAATCTTCTATTTTTTTCTGCAAATATTTCTATTATATTACTTACGTCTATTGATCTTGTTCTCTCACAATCAACACTTAAAATACTGAAACTAGTCAACCGTTCTTGAGACATGGACAAGGGCGCCATCAGAAGGGGCAAGGTGGGGCGATTGCCCCCCATCGAGGAAATTGTACTTCGGAATATCGAAAATCCAATAGAATTTTTACATTAGTTACAGCAAAATTTGAAACTATTTTTGAAACGTCACTAATACTTGCCCCTATCATTGGAAACCACAACATGGGCGCCCTTGGACATGGAACTGCGTAAATAGTTCTTTATTAGTTTTAATTTTGACAAAGATCTCTCCCTTGAAGAAACACTCATTGGTAAGGTCAGAAATAACAAAAAAAGCTGTGCACACACCGGTAAGCTGTGCACGGTAGTTATCTATTAATAGGAGATATGCTAGTTCCCGAATTGTTGTTTTCAGCTTTATCTCATTGTGTAATACCAATTTGAAATCGCAACAATGTAAGTTATAAAGGTTCTGAACTGAGTGTATTAATAGGGATACGTATTCTTTTGCTTAATTTTTTGTGCAAAAAAAAGACATTTTCAGCACATTGTACAGTCGGCATCAAAATTATTTTTCCTCGAGTGCTAAGATAATTTTTTAAACTAATATTACTAGAATGGATAAATTTTCATCCAGAGCATATTTTTCCTTTTCTAAAGTAAATAATATTATTCGGGGAAATGAATATTCCGTATTCAGCTCACTTTTTTGTTGCTTATAGTTTTTGACATTTTCTTCGCGGTGGGCCCCCAAACTCTGCGGGCCTCTCAGTTACGACACTGATCACGCTTGATGTAATGGAAATTGGTATGAAACGCTGCACAACATCGAAGTTTCCACTGCAGTAGACTTCGTTGCAGCTGTACCGATGGTACACTGTTCCACTTTTGCTTGTGTATCATACATAGATCTCTTTTTGAAATCTGTTTTATTTAAACGAGTTCTGATCTTAACTTTCTAGCCGTTCGATGTAGATCGAAAATTCCAGTTTTCTTTAAGTTTGTCTTTGAGTATACATGGAGGATATTGCCCTTGGATTCGCTGAGATGTAAGCGCAACTATCTATTTTTAATATGGATTCTAAGCTTACTTTTTAAGACTAATTAAAATGCAAATCGTATCTTATATTCTTTCAGCACTATGGAGCTCCTGCACTACATTATAGGCGAATGTATTGATAATTTTAAACGCCTCTATTAGCAAGAAAGCTTTCAGTCAGTTGGCGCGTCCTTGGCCTTTGGGTTTCTACGCTTGCACTTGAAACGCAAGCTTTCATACAATCTGCCTTTTGTTGTACTTGCAAGCTATGCTTTAGATCCTTCGCAGAGCGTCATAGCAGCACTGGCCTTTCATTGGCTATATACTTGACTTGTAAAACGCTTGCGTTAAACTTGAAAGGAACACTGAATGCAAGGTTGCTCCCATGTAGCTTCGTTACTGGAATCCAGCTTGCGGCATGCTTGCACGTTTTCCAATCTAGCTGGATGTATGCTTGCCGACTTGCAAATTCAAGCTTACAGCAAGCGGTTTACAAGATGTCTCTGCTACTAGGGGTGTTTTATTTGAATTTTTCAACTATGCCTTAAAAAACTACTTTAACAGGAAATGAAAGAGAAAGTGTAACGAACAGTAAGGAAGAAAATATTATAGGTATAATATTAGATGTAATTAAAAAGAGGAAGAGAAACTAGTTAACAAGGAACTATATGTATAAAATATACGGTAGAAAGAAAAAGAAGGAAGAACAGAAGTTGTTACGTCAAAACGAAGATGTTAAGAAATGAAAATGAAACGAAATCTTTCAGTTTTACATCCCGCGGTTGTGCCAGATAGACTAAAGGAGACGGTAATGATGAGAAATGAATTAATTGGTGGAATGGAGAAAGTGAGAGGAAACAGAAGAACCCGAGAAAACCCACGCACACGGTGTTTGTCTACCACAAAGTTTACTTAGCGCGAGCTGGCATCGAACTAAGGACCCCATGCACCAGAGGTAAACGCTCTACCACTGAGCCACTACGGTCTCGAAGATGTTAAGAGTAATGCATGGAATGTTCTCTATTTGCGGTAAATAACAAGCCAATAATAGCATAATAACTAAGATGATGATTGAGGATTACTGCTGTACACATAAAATACATAAGTCACTTACTGTAAATGGGAAATACCAGCGCTGAGGGACTCCGTACTCTCCTGGAAACACCCCTTCGATATAAAGAGCTAACAGTAGATATACCAGTGAATCCACAAGTAATATCAATAACACATCACCAAAGGTAAAATTGTCGTCCGGGGAAGCTGTCGTTACCAGACTGTCCCACTGAACGCCAGTAGCTGGAATAGAACAAAATCATTAAATAGTCTTATTATAAAAATTAGATTTGGTCTTTGACCATGTTGTAAAATATCATTCAAAAGTTGCTAATAAACTAAGAATAAGAAGAAACTAATTGCTGTAGAATGTTATTAGAAATTCTCATGCATAAAGAAAGAAGTGGTATTGAGCTCTTACTTTATGGCTCTGAAATGTTTCTGCATAAATTAAAGAAGTAAACTATTCGTAAATATCTATTGTAAGATGATAGCAAAACATATCCGTCTGTCATTCTCCTAATAGTGGTGTAGCGACAATTGCGACCTCCGACATTTGCGATGACAATTGCAATCAAATGAAAATGTCAAAATGTTAATTATTGAGATCCCATAATTTATATAAAAATAATATTACTGTTATTATATATTCACAGCAACTTTAAGGATAAACTACAGATTTCTCTGTCATTTTTCTATGTTTGAGTCTGGCAAAATAGTCGAAACATGGAGCTGTCATGTTCCTAATAGTAATGTAGCGTCAATTGCGACCTGCGACAATTGCGATCAACAAAGAAATGGTGTATCTTAATCTGAGACTAGTTACAATTGCGATTAACTGAAAGTGTCAAAATATTAATTATTTAGATTCCATAATTTATAAAAATAGTATTACTATTATTATATATTCACAGCAACTTTAAGGATAAACTACAGATTTCTCTGTCATTTTTCCATGTTTGAGTCTGACAAAATAGTCGAAACATGGAGCTGTCATGTTCCTAATAGTAATGTAGCGACAATTGCGATCAACAAAGAAATGGTGTATCTTAATCTGAGAGTAGTGACAATTGCGATCAACTGAAAATGTCAAAATATTAATTATTGGGATTTCATAATTTGTAAAAATAATATTACTGTTATTATATAATCACAACAATATTAAGGATGAACTATCGATTTCTCTCATTTTTCCATGATCGAGACTGGCAAAATAGTCGGAACATGGAGTTATCATGCTCCTACTAGTGATGTAGCGACAATTCCGTTCAACAAGGAAAGTAACAATTGCGATCAAATAAAAGTGTCAAAATATTAATTTATTAAGACCCCATATTGAGATTGAGGCTACTGGACAGTAACGCCGATTTGGAATTTGAAACTAAAGATTACCATATAAGTTTATTATCTATTATTGCTATTATTAGTAGTATTATGTTTCTACAATTATCACGTGTGTAACGAATATACGATAATTTTAAAGACGAAAATCGGCAATTTTGTTTCTTAAAGTTGTCTACTCTGTGACACACAGAGACTTACCACTAACATAAGTGATGCTTGTATTATTTGTAAATTACACTATCTCCTTCGTAATAAAACAATTATTTAAAAATATATAATTGTAAATAAATAATTGAATCCACAATCATCTTGATAATTTATTTTCACGTAAATATAATTTAGTAACTCATTTGGAACTAATAAATGAGATTTGTTATACTAAAGTCTTTTGTCAGTATGTTCACATTGACAAATTTGATTACGACCAGGATTAGGAATTAGATTTCTGGGCTTTTTTCAGTATCTATGACCATGTTCGCCCCACCACATATGAATGATGACGTTCCTTGAAAGAGGGGGGGGGGGAGGAAACGGCCTGGGACCATTATGTTAGGGTACTATTCCGGTATTTTGTCTGGTGGGAATGAGGAAAGCCCAAGAAAACCTCATTACTAAGGATGGGCGCCCTGAAAAAGCTGTTACATCTTTTTGACCGAGTGTCCCCATCCGGAATCGAACCAAAGGCTAGCCACTACGCTACATTGGACCACTATTAATAAATTTGAGAAGAAAGTTTAAGAAAAAAAAACATATATGTTCTTAAACGTATCTGCATATTACATACACTATAGAACTACAATACGAGCTCTTATAACCCATTTATCCATGTTATTGTTGTCTCAATATAGTATTTATTTTCTTTCTTTCTTTCTTCCTTCTTTCTTTTCTCTTTCTTTCTCTCTTTATTTATTTCTTTTCTTTCTTTCTTGCTTGCTTTCTTATTTTTCTTTTTTCTTTCTTTCTTTTTTGCTTTCTTTCTTGCTTTCTTCTTCCTTCTTTCTTTTTCTTTCTTTCTTTCTTCTTTCTTTTCTCTTTCTTTCTTTCTTTCTTGCTTGCTTGCTTTTTCTTTTTCTTTCTTTCTTGCTTGCTTTCTTCTTTTCTTTCTTTCTTTCTTTCTTTACTTTCTTGCTTTCCTTCTTTTCTTTCTTTCTTTCTTTCTTTCTTTCTTTTGGTATTTTCGTTCTCTTCTCAAATTTGTCAATATGGAAGGAGGTTTAGCATACCTGACTTCAAATATCGTTCTCTGATTTTACGCGCTAGGTTATATTTAAACAATCTTGTTATCATACAGCAGTGATTCTCAACCAGTGCGCCGCGAATCTTTGGAGACAGAAGGTGAAAATGCATAAAAAATAATATAATCCAGGCTCTGTCCATAAGAGCTGTAGAAAAATCGGGGATGACAGCAGATCTCTTCAGAACCTGTTAGAGGGTGATCAATTAATGCAAAAAATCGAAGGTAACACTTCCGTAACCGGGGCCTTCATTGTGAAATTCAACATTCAAAATGGCGTCCGCGCGCAAGTACCAAATTATATTTGAACTGATATATCTTCTCACAGAAACAAGTTAGAAACTTCGTTTTTGTACCAAATTAAAGATAATTGATAGTAGAAGTAAGAAAACTAAGTATATTGTTTACATGTTGCCACCATATTTAAAAATAACGGTTATTTGGGCCAAAAATTAGTTTTTATCGTTTCTCTTTTTTCATTTCATGACAAATAACTATGAAGTTATTAAAAATATGAAAACGCAGCCCAAACTAATTAAAGAAGCATAATCTTGGCTATCTATCGTTACTAATATCTATGATAGATCTTAAAAAATGACGAAACTATTTAAATTTAAGTGGCGCAGGGTGTAGCGTTTTTTGGACTGTTTAATAAATTACCGGAAAAAAACACTCACTACGCGGGGGCTATTACTTGTTAACAAATTAAAATAATCCATTCATTTTATCGATAAATTAAAGGTGATAGGTTGCTGTGTCGTAGGAAGTGAAATAATAATCTTATTGCATTTGTCAAATATTATTATTAACATGTTTGTTCATATAATATGTAGCTAATGTAATTATTATAGTTTTTAATTTTACAGACTTTGATGTCATGAGAATTTACTTAATTTGATGGTAATATCATGTGTGCTTGTGAGAACTCGTAATATTTAACTAAGGTTTTCTACAGTTTCAAAATTCTTACGAATATATGACTTTAGCTGTGCTTTAGAGAATATTTACATATTTCTTTTCAGAGCATAATGTAAAATTACTGACACTCAGCATGAAACACTCATGTAATTTTTGGAACAATTTAAGAGGCAGTGACAGATATAGCAGGAGTTGCACCATTTTCGAGCAGTAATTCACTCAGATACATTTCAAAGACTATAAACTTTGCTTTTGTGCAGAAGTAGTCTTTTAAAACATCTTGGATTTCAATTTTGTTTTCCTAGAAAGCCAAAAATCTCTCCATTTGCACCGGTAGGAATGTGTACATAAGATTAGTTAGTAATATAGGTGAGGCGGTTACCTTTTGCTGTCTTTGCACATTTTTGACCGAGGTGATTAGTCACATAACATCCCTGCGGGTGCGTGTTTAAACATTGCTGCACCTCCTGAAGAATACATCAAACAGATCAGCAAATGTTTGTTAACCTTTGACTCGAGGTTTACGAATTTGGTTCATAACATCAGCAATAGTTGCTGTATTCATTGATGAATTTCCTTTGGAGACGTACTCAGACGGTCCCAACAACTTTTGCAAAGTAGACAAGTAAACTACTTTATTTGCTTGACGAAACAGTAGAAGTTTTCGTCTGTGAATGGTCTTCGACAACGGATTTGTTTTGTACAAAAATCGCTCGTTTCGGAATGCCACATAAGCTTCATGGCTACGTGTCAGGTAATTCAGGATTTCTTCTGCATTAGAATCTGGTACAACTTCATGCGACATGAAATTGTACACCTTCACAGGATTGTGAACTTTGTATGGGTTTTCCCTGCGCTCCATAAAATTCAACCATTCTCTTAACAGAGTTACGAACTTCAAGTACATTACCAAGGAACTCATGGTCTGTTTGGGAATCTGACTGAAGATTCGGCATGTCGAAAGAACTCCGTGGTACGACAGTTCCCACTCCGTAATATAATTCATAGTTGCGTCTGACCCATAATTTCTTTCGATGATTTCTTAGATCTATTTATAGTCTGTTCAAGTATCATATCAGCACCAACCGCGCTAAATACATTGTTCGTTCTTCTGACTACGAAATGACCATTCATGAACTGAGCATCTATTTCCGGGTGTTGAGTCTCCAAATTTTTAATTTGTTCAAGATAGAGGGACGCGCACCACAGGAAATTGATTCGATTGAATGTCATGAATACCGGAAGCAACTGCTGTACTATACACAGATGCAGCGGCCAGTATCCTTCTCGGTCAGCTCTTATAAGGCTTTTTAACAGAAATAAAATATGTAAAAACTGTTCACGGCAGCGGCACTGCCCTGAGATTGAGCTGAGTTTCTCTGAAAAGTTCTGCAAAGCTTGGATATTTCATCTGAATTAATGCCCAATTCTATGAACTGATAAGAGCACGTTAAGCTTGTCTTTCTTTCATAATAGTCAAAGTGTCAACGAACTGCTGGATGACAGACCTACAATATTCAAATTCTTATTCCAGGAAAGCCTTCCCTTTAGCATAAACACATTTGCAATCATAAATGTACTTCTCACTGCCCTAACGTAGATAGTTCCCTTTAGAATACTCTCGGTTACTTTGGACCCAAAAATTTTCTATGAAAAGAGACTCCAACCCACTACTAGAAATGTACTTTCCTGTGCAGACAAGAAGGTCATGTGGAATGATCCTAGCATGAGGACAGTGTTTGAAAATTCATTGCTCCTAAGTTGAATTTCGGCAGCAATGTGATACACCCCTTCGTCACATACTACAGGCATTGAAGATTGGTTTAAGTGTATAAGTAGGCTCTGGAAGTTTTTTTTCATTGCTGTGTATACACTATTATATTCCGTTAATGGATACGGCAGTACTGGAAGAAAGCCCACTTGTTTCTTGGAAACATCTGAATCCGTTATTATCGCATTCACAGTACCCCGCGTTAGAGTGGATTCTTTAGTTTCTAGCTCGTATGCAGCATGCATTATGTCTTAAGTAAACTCCTTCTGACGCAGATTATCGACGTCCAAATCATACAGTTCGGGAGAAATTGTCAGCGTGTTTCGAATCGATATAGGTTGTACCTTCCTTTGTTATTTCTTCAGTTGCTGAGATGGAAGGAAGGATCGAAGATGACTGCAGGTCTTGCTAATACTGACTTCGACAATTTCGGTTTCGATGGGACTTTTGTTGGCACTTCCCGGAAAAGCACCATGACTGTATCTTGGCTATCACGCATTCCTGACAGAATAGCTTCTTCACAGTCGAAATTGTCCACAGCTCCTACCGTGAAACTACTCTCCTGAAAGTGGCTTGAAAAAGACAAGATGGAGAAACAGGTCTTTAGTGTATATTGTGCAAGGTTGCTTCGTGCTTGCATGATATCTTTATAGCCAACTAACACACCTAATTTATTCATAGTTGAGATCAATTGTCTGATTTTGCATTTCTCATGAATTGAATGTGCCACCATCAAATGCATGGGGGTTGCTTTCCTACTACGATATATATTATAGAATAAAGTCTGGAAGATTGACTTCAATAGATTCTGAAAATTTAGATTTTGTTGGTCGGAAAATTCTACAAGATCGTTTTCACTGTCTTCGTCAGTGATATGTAGATCTTCGCTTGCGTCCCAGATATGATGTTCAGCTTGACCACTTGTAGCACTTCTGCTAGGAAATCCAAAAGAGGTTGAGGAATTCTAGTTGTTGGCCAGGACTTATGAAATTGTTGACTGTTCCCAAATTCTCCTTCAATACCGAAATCTGTGTGAAGAAGAGCCGTTCGTACTTCTTTCGCTGCACTCGTAAGTATGTTAATCGATCTCAGTTTGTCAGCTACTTCTTCGGCATTAAATAATGAGTTGAAACCTAGAATCGGTTTATTTATTTTCGAAGGCTTCGAAAACCTTATTTTTTCTCCAAAGTTTAACTTCGTTGTTATTGAAAATCAGTTCACCGTTTCCATTAATGAAGTCTCGAATTTCCAACAATGTCAATTCACACCCTCATCCCACAGTTTCTCGATAATTGGCACCACTGTATTAAGCACTCCATTTTTATTAGTTTTCTTCGACTCGGTAGTTGTGCTATCTGATTTCTGAGAATATTTATTGAACTTCAGAAGATAGTGCTCAAGACAGGCCTTATGATAATAGAGATCTGCACCGAAAACAGGTAATTCATTCTCCAAGTCACAAGTTCTCGTAAATCCGTCATCTTTAAAGAACATAGTTGCGGATGAAAATGTAGTTGCATGATTTGATTCACATATTCTGTACTTTTGTTTAATTCCGTTGTGTTTCTCTTTCCCACATACTACACATAAAACATTTCTTGCTTTCTTGTTTGAAGATGGTGATTGTCGAACTGGAATATCTACTCTCATTTTCTTTGCCATTGACTCAGATTGAGAATTATTGAACGTTAATCCAGCTCCTCAGTTTCACTACGTTCTCTTTTCTTTTTCTTCCGTAACCACACATTCTTATTTGAATATAACATATAGAATGCCTGATTACAATGATATACAAATTCTACACCTCGCTGAAAATCTTTAAGTCTTTTCAGAACACCATCCTTGGGAATTTCAGCCGCAGCTATAACATCTTCTCTCCCTCGGAAAGACGACATTGTTTTACCTGAAGATTCGTCACAATTCTGGCAAATGATGCAGGCATTTACGTATAATACGGATGCAGAGGAAGAGGTGTCTCGGGATAGGGAGATGTCAAACAGGTTTTCTATAGTCATTGTCTAGGATATTGGTGCCAACTATGGATTTTTATTATTCCACTGTCCACATTAGAGTCTGCAACATTAGCTACATATTATATGAACAAACATGTTAATAATAATATTTGACAAATGCAATAAGATTATTATTTCACTTCCTACGACACAGCAACCTATTACCTTTAATTTATCGATAAAATGAATGGACTATTTTAATTTGTTAAAGAGTAATAGCCCTGCGTAGTGAGCGTTTTTCCGGTAATTTATTAAACAGTCCAAAAACGCTACACCCTGCGCCACTTAAATTTAAATAGCTCCGTAATTTTTTAAGATCTACTAAAGATATTGGTAACGATAGAAAGCCAAGATTATGTTTCTTTAATTACTTTGGGCTGCGTTTTCATATTTTCAATAACTTCATAGTTATTTGTCATGAAATGAAAAAAAAAAAAACGAGAAAAACTAATTTTTGGCCCAAATAACCGTTATTTTTAAATATGGCGGCAGCATGTAAACAATATACTTAATTTTCTTACTTCTACTATCAATTATCTTTAATTTGGTACAAAAACGAAGTTTCTAACTTGTTTCTGTGAGAAGATATATCAGTTCAAATATAATTTGGTACTTGCGCGCGGGCGCCATTTTGAATATTGAATTTCACAATGAAGGCCCCGGTTGCGGTAGTGTTACCTTCGATTTTTTTCATTAATTGATCACCCTCTAACAGATTCTGAAGAGATCTGCTGTCATCCCCGACTTTTCTACAGCTCTTATGGACAGAGCCTAGACTAATATGCCATAATTCAATATATGTAAATTTAAAAACAAAACAAGAAAAATATTCAAAGGAACTAAAATATTTATTTTCCAAGATGTTCAAGAATGGACGGTAGTGACTTAATTCGTGCTGGAATTTTTGACAAACTGCATGCTAGGAGTGACGACGCTAGCTTTCATTTCTTGGAGGGGGAAGAGGTCAAACTGAGGGACAAAGAAACTTTTGGTGGGCAGTTTTTTTTTCGTACACCGGAAAGGGTAATTTTATGTTGTATGGTAATGTAGATCAAGCAAGATATCTCTGGAGGACCAAAACATAGCCACCAAGCGGGTGCCCGCCCCTCTGACGTCGTCACTGTATGCGATGCAATCTGCTGCAGTGCTGTCAACCTGTACGTTAGTGTGCCGCGGATATATTCAACATAGAAGGCTGCACCGTGACCCAGAAAAGGTTGAGAACCACTGTCCTACAATAAAAGTAAATATATCTAAGAGAAATATAAACTTAACTATTAGCTAGATACCAACCTGTTCCTTCAAACATAACAAGAATAACTATCCCAAATGCCATGGCAGTGTTGGACGCTAAACTTGCTAGATATTTAGTTGTTTTGCTAAGCGAAATGTAACGGCTCTGGAGGAAGAAATATGGAGCAAATGAAATAAACCATAGCAGACCAGCCACAATTGAACCTGTGTTAGCTGAAATGAATAATAAATAAATAAATAAATAATAGTAATAATAATTATGGCTAGTTATATTATGGATAGGAATGTTGACCATTTTCCATATTTTTTAAAACTAAAAACTACACCTTCTGCAAGCTTTTTCATGGCTAAATGGTTAATATTGTAGCTTTCGATGCGGAAAATCAGGGTTCGAACCCTGTTGAACTTCAAATACACTCTAGGATTACCACATTCTGAAATGTCAAAATGTGGACACCTAGCCAACTCATTATATAAACATTAACTTTCGACACAACAATGATCAGTTTTATCATCTACTTTCAAATTTGATTCTAAAATACAGTCTATATACTGTATTATGAAAAATATATTGAAATGTACTTTGTACAATAATTTGATTAAACATACATCATGTTAACTTTGCGTACTCAAAATTTTCAGTAGACCTGATCTTTTAAACAATTATTTCTTTATTTCTTCAAATAGCTAGACATATATTTTCATGTGAAATATCTTAAAAATTGAGAATATACCTGTACTTAGAAAATGTGTACAAATTTTAAAGTTTCGGAAAATGTATGTGGATTGAAATTTTTACTATCAACATGCGGACATGTCAGAATAAATGTTGACATTTAGTAGCCCTAATCAACTCTCATGTACAGCCAGTATTTGTAGATTATCAGACACAAATTTCTCAACAACAATACAAAAATTTCCCTTTTTAAAGATAACATTTTCCTTAGTAAGTAAAGATTTTTTTTTTTTGCACTTATGACAATAGTTTACTTGAATGTTTCTTGATTGGATCATCATCATCATCATAGGTATTCTGCCACTATTGGCAGGTCAGTTGCCGCAACCGAGAAGCTTCTATGGTTCACGGTCTTCCGTTTTGATATCGTCCATTAATTGTAGTCTCCTTCGTCCCTTCCTTCCCTTTCCTGCCACCATACCCTCTAGCATGTCTCTCAGGACAGTTCCTTCTTATCCAATGTCCCAAACAGTCTATCTTCCTCTTCTTAATATTTAAAATTATTCTTTTCTTTCCCATCATTTCTAACACCCTCTCATTCGTTTTCCGCTCGACCCAGCTGTCTCTCCATTCTTCTTCACACCCACATTTCGAAAATTTCCAGTATTAAATTTGAGAAAAAAGCGTCGTTCGATATTAGGTAACCTCTGTGACCTGACCCTTTTCTCGATACTTTTATTTTCCAGAGCTGTGGCAAGAGAATTAGAACGCAGAGGGAAAACTGGGTCTATTGTTAACATCTTACGAAAGGAGGACTTCAAAGGAACTGGACAAAACTAGGCTTATCGATTACTCTCAAAGGTACAATGGAAAACAGGACCATAAAATGCAGTCTACTACTTAACCTGATTTCAGTATTTTGCCTCTAAAAATTACCTTTTTTCCTATTTGCCACATTTTGTTACCCAAATTTCCCTAGATTAGAAAAAATTACCTCAAGAAAGGAAGACTTCGATGGGAAGAGAAGAGACTTGAGGCTTACCGTTGTTCTCAATTGGAAAGTAGAAGGGAAATAGAACCATAAAATTTGGTCTGTAACTGACCGCGACTACTTCCCTGGATTTCAGCATTTTGAGCTAAAATGGCCCTTATTCTATATGGTAAATTTGGGTTACCAAAATTCCCTATATTACGAAAAAAAATTAATCACTAAAGTGAGGCTTCGAAGGGAACTGATGAGAATTGAGGCTTATCGATTCTTCTCAATTGAATGTAGAAGGAAATCAAGGCTAGATGCGGGTATACCAGACAATGTATAATTAATTTTGTTATTGTTGTTAAGTTGATTAATTTAATTTGTTTACATGATTGTTGTCAGATAGTCATATTTGTGCGTGTTGTGTGTTAGAGAAGGGTCATTGTCTCATTTTGAATTATTCCACCTTCAGAATTCGTGTGTTATGTTGGGACCCATTCAAGGGCGCCCATCAGGGGGGGCAAGGTGGGGCGATCGCACCCCCCTAAGAGGAAATTGTACTTGGAATATTGAAAACCCAATAGAATTTTTACATTAGTTGCAGCAAAATTTGAAACTATATTTGAAACGTCATTTATACTTTCCCCCCTTGGAAACCACAGCATGGGCGCCCTTGTACCCATTTTATTCCCCCCTCAATAACCTAATTCGCATATCACATTCAACTAGTTTTAAATATTTGTAACTATCTGTTTCATACCTTTGCTTTAGTAATTTGTCAGACATATTATGAAAATGTTATACATCGATATTTTAATGAAAGCATTTATCGTATGATTTCTCATAGCAAATATCCTTATCATACTGAGTAAAACAGCACATGTTATATCATTTTCTGTCATGGCATATCCTATGGTATTTCTCGGAGATAGAGAGCTCCACCGTGGCTAAGTGGTTAGGGTACGCGCCTTTGGTATGGGAGACCCGGGTTCGTTTCTCGGCAGGAGCTCATGTGGTTTGGATTCCACGTTAATCAGTAGGTCCATGTCTATAGGCAAAAGCTTACATTTCTGTCAATATGACTGAAAGTAGCAATTTATTAGAGCAAGTCGTAAGTTAACAAGTCCTTGTTAACCCCTTCAGTGTGGGTGGCGTATATATATACGCTTTCATTTTGCTTTCGCTATTTTGTATTGCGTATGGCGAATATACTTGCCTACAATATGAGTAGAGCTTGGCACAGAAGTCTCTGCCGCGATACAAATGCTTCACACCCCGCCCTTCTTACATGCATTTCTTCGCCCCCTTGTTTCTAGCACCTGCTATGTTGCCACAATAGTCAGTTAAATTCTTGACACCGAGGAGGAAAGATAATTTAAAAATCTTTGCGAATTTATGTTCCATATCATTCTCTCTCCTTTTCGCTGAAGTAAGTTTGGCAACTGCGCATGACACCTTTCATTATTAAGCATATTGTTCTTTCCATGCTGAACTATAATTCGCTGAATAAAGTGTAGTGTTGCCAACGGCAGACAAAACCAGCAAAAATATACCTTTCAGAAGCAGAAGTATTCTGCAAGACTTCTTTCTAGAAAAATCATTGTTAAAAAAACTTATTAGCATACGACAATAGAGATTAGTGGTGTTAAAGTACCTTTTCCTAAGTGCGCGCGTTTTTCGAACTGTGGTGAAGACAACCTTTGTTTTTTTTAAAAAAAAGCTCGGAGTGTTTTTTAGTGTTGAAAGTTTTGTAGATAGCCTATTCCTAGTTTTTTAAGTTTTACACTTGTAAAAACGTTTATTTGCACAATAACTCCAGTGTTGTCTAAATTGAAAACAAAGACTTTACATAGCCAAGCGAGAGAAATTGTGAATAATGTTCATTCATTTCTGAAGATGGAAGCTAGTGAAGGTGTTAATATTCCAATTAAACATTTTGGTAAAAGAGCGGCAGCTGCAACCGGGGTCCCGGAACGAACAATTCGAGGAATTGTGAAGGAAAGAGAAGTTCTTGAGTCGTCAGAAGGGTCCTCCACATCATTCTCTACTCCTGGAAAGAGAAGACTAAAACCAGCACCTAAATCTTCGGTGGACAATTTCGATGAATGTGTCATCCGTAGGTGTGTGTATGACTATGCTATGCGTGAAAAGCAACTGCCAACACTTAGCAAATTGCACACGACATTACAAGAAGAATTAAATTTTGCGGGTAGTAAAGAGAGTTTGAGCCGCTTACTGCATAAGCTGGGTTTTAAGTGGAGGAAGACACCAAATAATAGAACCATTTTAACCGAAAAGCAAGACATTTGTGCTTAAAGAACGCGGTTCTTGAGACAAATAAGGCATTTTAGGCGGGAAGGACGATCAATCATATATGTAGATGAAACATACTTACATAGTTCTCATACTCCAGAATATGGTTGGTCAGATGATTCTGGCAAATGTTTTCGGGTGGCTATGTCCAAAGGACGACGTCTTGTGATAGTTCACGCGGGAGGTAAGGATGGGTTTGTTCCTAATGCTTTACTAATGTTTAAATCTAATTCGAAATCAGGGGACTACCAGGATGACATGAACAGCGATAATTTCATGAAATGGCTTTCGAGAAAAACTAATTCCTAATCTTTCACCCAGATCTGTTATTGTTTTAGACAATGCCTCGTATCACAACGTGCAATTAAATCCTGCCCCCACTCAAGATTCTTTAAAAAAAGATATGCAGAGATGGCTTCAAGGAAAGGGGTTACCTTTCATTCCTGACATGACACGACCTGAGCTGTACGAATTAATCAAATTACACAAACCTAAACATGTAACCTACAAAGTTGACTCCTTGCTAAATGAATACGACATTCTGTATTAAGATTTCCACCATATCACCTGAATTAAATCCAATAGAAAAAATATGGGCAGTAGTGAAAAACTGGGTGGCATATCACAACACAACCTTTAATTTGGATGCGGTCATCCAACTCGCACAATGCAAATTTGAGAGTGTCACAAGCGAAGAATGGGGCTCAAGGTGTCGTCTTGTGGAAGAGATCGAGAATGAGTTTATGGAGCGCGAGGGCCTGATAGATGAATATGAAGAGAATGCTGCATCGGCACCTTTCATAATTTACGTGGACCCTGAATCAACTGACACAGCCTCGGAGATTGAGGACTTCTCAGGAGATCCTGAATCAACTGACACGGCCTCGGAGATTGGGGAGAACTTGTCAGGAATAGAAGAATTAGACTAATTAATGCGTGAAGTGTACAATTAGTCTTAGCCTTAATATGTTTGTAGCCATTGGAATAAGGTAAGCTCTCTCTTTATTAATAGGCTGTACATGTTATTCATTTACGTTAGTATATTTTTTTGTACAATGCTTGGTAGTTATTCTTTTGGATACTTAGATTGCAACACTGTGCTGTGCAACGAACGCGGCAGAAACAAGTGTGTTGGACTCTAATGTTATCCCGACAATATTTAGCTAGTTTGCGCTCAGCTGGTTTCAATTGTTGCTTAATTAAAAGAAGAAGAGGAAAAAGAAAGAAATTAAAATAGAGTTTGGGCTTCGTCAAATACAGTTTTCATTCTTTGTTTTGTTTGAGAGCAGACAGCACAGTAATGGGTTCAAAACGATATTTCAACGATGCTGACATCGAGCAAGAGTTATTAATTAGTGATTCTGATGTAAGTGATTTTGAAACAGATTTAGAATCAACATCCAAAGTTCCCCCTCCCCCCCAAAAAAACTACACTTTTTACAGCGGTTCACATCTGAAAATTACGCACTGAAGGGGTTAATAGCGACGTAACTAGGTTAGTTGTCCGTGGCAAGAACTCGTCTTAGCACCCCTTCCCTTGAACAGTCAAATCACAACGCTCCCCGACTACACCTGATATTGATACCACACAATAATTCTCCTATTCCATTTTTTCTTCAAGTGGTAAAGCTTGATTTCAAAATGGCAGTAGAACACTTAATTTTTAATACAAGATAAAACACCAATCTAATTAGTATTTGATTACCAAATAATCTGAGAGTAGGATGCTTAACATATCCTTCTAGTCTTATCATAATAATTGGAAATCACAATGTTTTTTTGAATTATATCGGGGTGTAGAATGAATCAACAGTCTGTTGCCTTAGAATGGAATATTTAATTATGACAAACACTGAAGCTGTTGTCTCGAGTAACATTTTGCAAATCTCTTAAAAATCGATGCAAGTTAAATGAAAACACAAAAACCTAAAATTAAAATTTAACTTTGTGGGCTCTTTTGGCTACAAAAGTTTTTACAATGTCCTCAAAACATAGCTTTGAAGTTAACTTATGCTCTATGGATATAATCCTAAGGTTGGTGGTTCGTTATTCTGTTAAGTTTCTGATGTAATTTTTTTTTATGATCTATTAGTTTGCTAAAACTCCTATCCTTGAGTTATAATGAAAATAAATATTTGCCCAGTTTTGCGCCCCCTCAATCCGACGCCTGAGCACAAACCCCAATTTGCTCCTCTCTTAGTTACGTCACTGCTTGTTAACAATACCTTAGTCAAACAGTATCTTACCTTTGGAGAACAATACGGAGACGAAAAATGCAAAGCAGATTGTTGAAATGGCGAACAACACAAGGAATATCAACAAAAGGCTGGCATCGGAATATGTTATCACGGCTAGATTGTTGCCATACCATTCGATCTTCAACAATATCAACATAAGTACAATAGAGATGAAGAGTAATAGAAAGGATTTCAGGAACCACGCTGTCCAATGCAACCAATTGGAAAGACCCATCATTTTCATCGATTCCTGCAAATACAGAGATCAATTACTTACATTAAAAGTACTAGTATATTTATTTATATCTTATATTAGTCAAAGAATGCTTTATATTACTCATAGGTGATTAAATTATGAATTGAGTTCCACAAGGCTCTAACTTGAAACCATTCTTTTCACTAACCTGTCAATATGACTACAAATTTGAAACGATTACATAATCATTTATCAGATAATGAACTCAGACACACCATAATTATATCTAATTATTAATTTGAACTGTGTACAAAAAAGGTTTAAAAAACTCGTTATTTACTGAGTTTCCACATAGTAGTCCCTCTTAGATAGCTAACAGTACGGTCATAAATGTGGAGTCGAATATTTACTTGTAATTGAACATATTTGTAAAAGTTCGTATTTGTAACCCATCATTTGTAGACGAAAAAAAAAATAAATTATACTAAAAAAATTCGCAAAGTGGCAAAATTTGATTTAACTATTTTTCTTATATTAGATGCATACGGTCGGTGGTGAGGTAAGGCTCTACATTTCATGACTTACATTTCCTTCCTTACCCAATCATTTCTTGCATCCTTTTCTCGGATAGTGTGCTCGCCGAGGAACGTGATCCCTCATACGTGACGGGTTAACATGACCATAGATGCCGAAAGCCCAGAAATCTAATTCCTAAATCCAAAGTACCACTACGCACAGCAGCTTTTATCTTCTTGATTTCCCCCAAGTAAACAGTCGACAAAGGATAAAGATAGGCGTAGCTACGTAGTATGCCTGTACACATTCTAATAAAACTTCATCAAAGCCAACAAAAGATCCAATTTCCAATATATTAGATTGTTCCATAACTTACACTAAAATACAAATTGCTGAGCAAAGCAACTTTTATTATAAAATAATAAATGTGTAACAGTTTCGCCAACTAACTGAACATATTGGCTTCACAGACATTGACAGGGTCTGATGAAGCAATATCTTCAGCTAGTTGGCGAAACTGTTACAGTGGCTGGCGAAACCGCTACAGTAACAAAAAAGTTACAAGTTACAGTGTCTGATGAAGCCAATATGTTCAGTTAGTTGGCGAAACTGTTACAGCGGCTGGCGAAACTGCTACAGTAACAAACAAGGTACAAGTTACAGTGTCTGATGAAGCCAATATGTTCAGTTAGTTGGCGAAACTGTTACAGCGGCTGGCGAAACTGCTACAGTAACAAACAAGTTACAAGTTACAGTGTTTGATGAAGCCAATATGTTCAGTTAGTTGGCGAAACTGTTACACATTTATCATTTTATAATAAAAGTTGCTTTGCTCAGCAATTTGTAATTTAGTGTAAGTTACTGAATATGGCAAAACTAGTATGAATCAGTTATTAGATTTTCCAATAAATGTGTTAAAATTGTATGATTTTTTTCTTTAATTGCCATGCAATATAAAATTATTTCCGTAATCATTCAATTCATTAAAATAACTCTTTAGTTGATTTTTAATGTGGTTAAAACCCAATAAAATAAGCACATTAAGATGTCATAGTGAGAGGGTAGGTGGGCTTTTTAATTACCTTTGTCCACCCGATAATGAAAAGTTCTGCCTACGCCTATGGGGTAAGTGAGCCGTTGAGTCAAATTTGGACGAAAGTATTTAGAACGAGAATATAAATCCCGCCCCTATCGGAGATCTAATCGTGCTGTCCGGTTCGTAGGTCAAAACCTTACTACGCCACTACGGAAATATTGAAGACAACAAAAATACCAGCATTATGAAGACGTAAGTGAGATCGTTTTCAACCCGATGCTCTGTGAAGTGAGAATCGGTTCCCCAGTTCTAAGTAAGTTTAAGAAAATGAGTTAAGTAATACACGAAGCAACTTACTGATCGCTGTCAAAGCAGTGATGAAAGGCAACAGAGAACATGCATGGTTTTGCTGACACATCATCACAATTAATGACTACTTGTACACTACCAACATTTGTCAGCATTTACGGACCGTCTCACTCATTCCTGTGCCCTTTCATTCGTAGATTTTAACGAGGTGAAAGTCATGCTGACGTCATTTCTCGATCAGTTGAAAGTGACTGCCTTATTGGATGAAGCATATGTGTGCTGAAAGGCATACTCTGTCGCAATACTTCAGCCAGTAAAAATTGAATGTCTTACTAGATGACGTATATATGCGCTAAAAAGCATACTCTGACGTCATACTTCGGCCAGTTAGAAAAGAATGCTTTACTCAATGATGTATATGTGCGCTAAAAGGCATACTCACGTCATACTTCGGCCAGTTAGAAAAGAATGCTTTGCTGAATGATGTATATGTGCGCTAAAAGGCATACTCACGTCATACTTCGGCCAGTTAGAAAAGAATGCTTTACTGAATGATGTATTAAATGCAAAGAAAACTAAATACATGGAAGTGCGTCGGGACCGTAATACGGCAAATTATGGATGCGTCAAAATATTAAATAATACTTTTGATAAAGTGGATAGTTTCAAATATCTAGGATTACTATTAACAGAGGAAAATCATATTCACGAAGAAATTAAATGTCGACTAAAAGCAGGGGATTCGTGTTACTATTCGGTTCAAAATCTCTTGTCGTCGCGAATTCTATTGAGGAATCTGAAGCTTAAAATATACAAAACGATAATAATGCCTGTTGTTCTGTATGGTTGCGAAACATGGTCGCTTATTCTGAGGGAAGAACACAGACTGAAAGTATTTGAGAACAAGATCCTCAGACGAATATTCGGACCTAACAGGAACGGGAATGGGGAATGGCGGAACTTCATAACGAGGAACTACATAATTTATACGGTTTACCCAACATTGTTAGGGTCGTCAAGTCTAGGCGGCTTAGGTGGGCGGGTCATGTAGCTAGAATGGAAGAAAGTAGAAACGCTTTCAAAGTCTTGACTGGAAGACCAATCGGAAAACGACCATTAGGAAGACCTAGGCGCAGATGGGAGGACAATATTAAGATGGATCTCGCAGAGATTGGAATACAAAGTAGAAACTGGATGCAGTTAGCTAAGGATAGAAGTGAGTGGAGAACTTTTGTGAACGCGGCATTGAACCTCCGGGTTCCATAGAGTTAGTTAGTTAATTAGAATGATGTATATGTGCGCTAAAAGGCATATTCACGTCATACTTCGGCCAGTTAGAAACGAATGATTTACTGAATAATGCATATGTTTGCTGAAAGTGACACTCTGTCTCAATACTTCAACCAGTTAGAACTAAATGCTTTTCAGAGACGCATATATGCGCTAAAAGGCATACTTTGACGTCATACTTCGGCCAGTTAGAAATGAATGTTTTACTGAATAATGCATATGTGCCCTGAAAGGCATATTCTGACGTGATACTTTGGTAATATGAGTAACGGAAGATAGCGAATAAGTAAGACACCCACCTTCAGTTTCTTCTCCTTCTCGTTAACAATCATTTTGACAATGTTAGTACACGGGTAGAGAAAACTTAGCATTATGACCAATGGTAAAAAGCCTTGCAACGCCAGAAGGAACGGGTCATCAGTGAACGGAGGATACGGGAAACGTTGTAGCTGCACTTTTAGATTCATTTCACTCAATGATGTGTTTGTTAGATGTTCTATCACAGATGATGAAATGGCGTGTTGAAGACCTAAAAAACCTTCAGACGAATAACCTGCAAGAAAGAAAAAAATAGAATTTAGTTTGTTTTACATTTATTCGGAAGAAAAATTTACTCATTCTCAATCAATAATTTAATACAAAATTTCTTCAGGATTTTCGTTATATTGTTTCATATTCACGAAACGTCTTAAATATAAAATGTTAATTGAAAGATATCTAATGATTGTTTCATGTTATTGTGTCTCAATAACCACAGTGGATACTGTCCTTTTGCTAGCGTCACAATGAAAGGGTTGATGCGGTATATTTTAGCATTTTTTTTTATCACTATCAACGTAAGTTTTTGTCTATTTTCTCGGAAACTGCGCATCAAGATTTACCCTCAATCATGTAATCTTGTTCAGCTTGATCACATATAACGGGTGTATCAGAAGTTCATCGCCAAAAGACAATTCCGTTATGAGTAAAGATACTCAGAAATGGAAACTCCGTTACTGAGTAAAGGTACGAAGAAAAGGAAACTCCGTTATGAGTAAAGAGATGAAGAAATGGAAACTCCGTTATAAGTAAAGATACGAGAAATGGAAACTCCGTTATGAGTAAAGATACGAGGAAATGGAAACTCCGTTATAAGTAAAAATGCGAGAAATGGAAACTCCGTTATGAATAAAGATACGAAGAAAAGGAAACTCCGTTATAAGTAAAGATACGAGAAATGGAAACTCCGTTATGAGTAAGGATACGAGAAATGCAAACTCCGTTACTGAGTAAAGATACGAAGAAATGGAAATATACGAATGTTGTTGGAAACAGATGATTTTCAATCTATAAAGGTAACCAAGAAAGTTCTGTCGCTTTTTCACCCACCACCTTTCAATATCGATATGCCACCTAAGACATGCCTGGAAGATCAAAAGTAGTCTCTATCAGCATCGAAAACCCTCTGCCAAGATCATGGATTCCATCGCTACAGTCCTTTGGTGTGGGAGACCCAGGTTCGATTCCCGGCGGGAGCTCATGTGGTTCGAATTTCACGTTAATCAGTAGGTACACGTCTCATATAGCCTCGCTGCTGAAAGGGACGTTAAACTCAAAATCAACTCAACTCGATCGCCGTAGAACTTCGTGGGTCATAAAGCGAAGAAGGTATCAACTGCATTTTACAGCTCTACTAGGGATTTGAACTGGCGTCCTCTAAGGTGATTGTCCAAGGAATGGAACAGGTGATAATCGGACGGTGCAGTGTCCGGGGAGTATGAAAGATGCAATAGTGTTTCCCATGCAAGGCGCAGAATGGTGTCCTGGGTCATCCTAGCTACGTGGGGATTAATGTTATCCTGTATCAGGAGTGTTGGCATCTCTATCAGTTTTGCGATTTAGAAGTGCTGTCTCCAGAGTTTTTTAGTTTTTTCTTGAAGACGGCTCAACTGCTGACAGAACACATTTGCATTGATGCTCTGATCAGCTGCTAGCAGTCTCCGATGCACGATGCCGCGAGCAGTGCTGCACCAAACACACAGGAAGACCTTCTTCTGGTGCAGTGCTGATTTCGGCTACTTTGGAAAACGGTTGATGGAATACTAACCAATGATAACAGAGCCGTGGAGCTTAGTACAGGACCCACTTCTCATCACATGTCAACATCATGTCCAGAAATGGCTCCTTCCTCAGAGGAGACAGCACAGAAATACAGGTGTCTGCTCGAGTTGCCTTCTGGCCCGGAATCAAATCTTGTGGGACCCATCGACCCAACTTACAGTGATAGAGGTGCTGGCGAATGGTTTCTCTACTCACACTGAATTGTAGTCCCAGTTCCTCACGTGTCTGGCCACTGTTCGCCTCGATTGTTGCCTGAATATCTTCATTTTGTACATGTGTTAGTCTTTCGATACGTGTTGCATCTTCGAGTGTTTCATCACCGTCCTTAAATTCGTTAAAACGCCGCTGCACTGTCCGCATAGTCACGACACCCTCACCAAAGGCCTGACATATCTTCCGGCTCGCTGCAGCGGCGTTTGACCCCAGTTTGAACTCTCACAGCATACACGCCCTTATGACGCTCTGTGGAGGTCCCATGTTCACTGTGCCCTTACATAAGTTCACGGTGTAACTGAACTGCCACAACCAGGTAGTATGTTGGATAAACCCCTACCAACAACTAACCTTCGCCTTATCTCTGTTCGTATTCAATTCACAGTGTGAGGACCAATGGAACATAGACCTCCAGAAAAAGCGACAGAACTTTCTTGGTTATCTTTATAAATTGGTGATTTTTTTTTAAAAATTGTACCAGTGGTTTGTGCTCATGTTTATAAAGTGCTTTATGTCAAATGAAAAAAGTCATGTTACCAGTTCAGTCGTTGTTTACCTGGGACCCTTACTATATCAGCAATATATTATTATTATTGGGAAACGGATTTGAGATGTTCAAGCTTACTCTCACATAACAACATACACTTTCCTCGCATATCAGTTTTGCTTGCTTTTGCGTTTTGTTCGAGCAGCCCACTAAACTAGAAATGTTGCTGTTTCATAAATCATTCATTGAGCGCCTTACCAGAGTGAAGCACCAAGAGCTGGTGCAATTCGTAAAGTTGCATAATTTTAAACTGCTGAAGATCACCTATTTCAAATTAATTTCTTTTTTTTAAAAAAAATAATTTCTTTCACATCTTTACTCATAATGGAGCTACTTTATGCCCCTGACTTTTGATACAATCGATTGGACTTTGTTTTTCATCGTAGAATGAGATGAAACTGATAATGATGTATGTCCTCATCAAGGTTTCCGTTATGCCACTAGGAAGGTAATATGGCCCAGGGGCGGATCCAGAACCGACTTCTGGGGGGGGTCATACTGCTACTTTTAAGGGGTTCAAATTTTGGGATGGGTTTTATTGATTGATTGATTTTGAGTTTTACGTCCCGTTCAGCAGCGATGCTATATGAGACGTGGACCTACTGATTAACGTGGAATCCGAACCACATGAGCTCCCGCCGGGAATCGAACCCGGGTCTCCCACGCCAAAGGCGCGTACGCTAACCGCTTAGCCACGGAGGAGCTCCTGGGATGGGTTTTATTTATATATATAAAATAAGAAAGTTTCCTCTTCTGGGGGGGGGGGGGGGCGATCGCCCCGATCACATCAAGCTGTACAAAATAAGATGGTGGAGGATAAATTCTGATGTGCAATTTTCGAGAAAAAATTTTTAAAAAATGATTTATGTCACTAAAAAATATGTTGTTCGTTGCTAATAATAACTGATCATTTCTATTCTCCGGAAAGTGATTGATTGTTTATTTATGTAATAACTAACCACTGGCATAACAACCCTTTTTTGTGGGCCTGAGCTACTCCAACGCCATCTGTTAGCGATCGGATGAACTTACATCCAGCTTAGCGAGGACGAACACGTGTTCGTCGCGCTGCGTTGTCCTGTCTCTAACAGGCTGTACCAGAAGCTTTCTAGATCTAGCAGTCGCCATGACTTTTATTTACGTAACTCCGCAGTTTGCCTCACGACACTGGGGAGCACCGGTCGAGAATCAAACCTGGGACCACACGGACTTGAGTCCACCACTTTAACGACTAGACTGCAGTATGCTCCACTTACTTATGTACTGCATACACAAAAAAATATTCAATTTTAAGGAGCAATTTGCATTTATTATTGTATACTTTTACTTGTAACAACATAGTGCAGGGTGTCCATGTCCAATATACAATGTAACCCGGGGTTTGGAAAAGTAGAACTTTTGAACCGGAAGCGGTACACAAATAATGGTTATACCAAAATGAAGCCTTGTTCATGCATATATTTTTAAACTACGAAGCAACGATTGAAGTACACTAAGAACCACACAGTGTTGCCAGATGTAACCAACGGTGTAAATCAATTTTTTTTTTTTACAAGACACGTCAATTGACTCATAACTCATACGTATAGATGTTCTATCGTTAATTTTCGGTCTGTATAGTTGGAGTAGCTTGGAAACTATGGAATGGGAAAAAGAATTTTGCATTTCCACCGATAACTAATCGGATAAGGCCTCTGTAAGGGTTTACTAGGAAAAACGTGGTTTTCATAAATTTACATTCTGAATTGGCAACAGTGCTGATGTTTCAGTGCATCAAAAGGTGTGTTAAGGATCTGTCTACATTATGCAATTCCTGAAAACAATGAAAAAGAAACTTTGAAATTATCATGATAAAACTTTTACTTACATGCACCTGGCAACATTACTATTCATCACGAACTGAATTATCAGTTCTACGGCAGATTCTGGAAGTTCCCCGTTTTGATTCAATGAACAGCAGTGTTACCGGCTGCATGTAAGTAAAAGTTTTTTCACGATAATTTCAAAGTTTGTTTTTCATTGTTTTCAGGAATTGCATAATGTACCAGGGAAGCAAGAAAGTTCGTGCGCTTTTGAACCACTCCCGCTTCCATTTGGCTGCTGTGGCGACATCTGTCCCCGTAGCATGAAAGTTTTGACTGTTTGGGGAAGCTTATTCATTGACGCATCAGCCACGGTGAATATAACAACGCATTTGTCAGTGTAGTGTGTAAAAATCGCTCGTGATCATGTCAGTGTCAAATGAAGTTTTTAGAGCTTGTTTGCTTTACGAGTTTAAA
Source organism: Thermobia domestica (assembly GCF_964235325.1). Classification (NCBI taxonomy): domain Eukaryota; kingdom Metazoa; phylum Arthropoda; class Insecta; order Zygentoma; family Lepismatidae; genus Thermobia; species Thermobia domestica. Next base: position 258,808,906 of record NC_137464.1, read on the forward strand.
TTGGGGACAAATGGTGCAGAAGCAGCTAGAAAAATATGTGTTGCGCTCGGAGAGGGTGTAATAAGTAAATGTACAGCACAAAAATGGTTCCAGACCTTTTCAACTGGTGACGAGACCTTTCAAGATAAGCCTCGCTCTGGGAGGCCTAAATCAGTGGATATGGACCACCTGAAGGCCTCTATTGAAGATTATTCCAGTCAAACATGCGAGGAACTTGCTCACCGATTCGAAGTAAGCAGGAAAATTATTCGGGTAAGTCTGCATCAGTTGGGGAAGACCTGAAAACTGGGTCAGTGGGTCTCTCACGAGCTGACCGCTATGAGCCAAGTTCTAAGACTGAATATCTGTTCATTTTTGTTGACGAGACACAAAATCTGTCCAATTTTGGACCGTATAATAACTTGTGACGAGAAGTGGGTCATGTATGACAATAAAAAACGGTCATACCATTGGCTATCACCGAATGATCCGAAGCCTTTGACTGCAAAACCGAACATCCATCAACACAAGGTTTTGCTCTGTGTTTGGTGGACTACAAACGGTATCGTGCACTACGAATTCTTGGAACGTGGTAAGACAATTACCAAAGATGTGTACTCATTACAACTGAGAACGGTAGCCACCAAACTGACCCAGAAACAGCCAGCACTAGTAAACAAAAGAGGTGTGCTCTATAACCAGGACAACGCGCGCCCTCACACCGCAAAAAAGGCGCTGGAAGTAATCTCAGAACTTGGTTGGGAGCTTGTATCTCATCCTCCCTACTCCCCAGATGTCGCTCCTTCGGATTGCCATTTATTCTTGGCCATAGACAACTTTATGCGTGGCAGGCAGTTCAAGACTGAACAAGACGTCAAAAATGCAGTTGCTGAGTTTTCCGAGTCTCGGGAACAAATATTCTACAAAACTGGCATTTACAAGCTTGTTGAGCGCTGAGAGAAGGTTGTAGAAGCAAATGGAGGCTATTTTGCCGAACAAACAAACCGTTAAAACCCTGTAATTGACAGTTTTCTTCCATAGTATAAAAGCGCACGAACTTTCTTGCTTCCCTGGTAGATAGATCCTTAACACCCTTTTGATGCACTGAAACATCAGCACTGTTGCCAATTCAGAATGTCAATTTATGAAAACCACGTTTTCCCTAGTAACCCCTTACAGAGGCCTCATCGGATTAGTTATCGGAGGAAATGAAAAATTCTTTTTTTCCATTCCATAGTTTTCAAGTTACTCCAACTATACAAACTGAAAACTAACGACAGAACATCTATACATATGAGTTATGGGTCAGTTTACGTGTCTTAAAAAAAATGATTTACACCTTAGGTTACATCTGGCAACACTGTGTGGTTCCTAGTGTACTTCAATCGTTGCTTTCTAGTTTAAAAATATATGCATGAAAAATGCTGTATTTTGGTATAACCATTATTTGTGTACCGCTTCCGGTTCAAAAGTTCTACTATCCCAAAGTTCGGGTTGCATTGTATATTGGACACCCTGTACTAACAATGACACACATACAGTTATAGCCTAGTAGCAAAGCAACACATATATTTCTTCTTACATTTCTTAATAAACATAGAGAAAACAGCAAGCCTTAACATTTTTGTCATGGGGGCCGTGGTGGTTCACTGGAAGAGCGTTCACCTCTGATGCATGGGATCCTTGGTTCGATCCGAGCTCTGACAACAAGTGAACTTTGTGGTGAACAAACACCGTGTACGTGGGTTTTCTTGGGGTTCTCCCGTTTCCTCCCACTTTATTCATTAAACCATGTCATTCATTTCTCATCATAACCATCTCCTTTAGCCTAGTCGGCATAACCGTTGGATATAAAATTAAAATATTTCATTTCTTTTCATGTTTTTGTCATGTAGGGATCATGAAATGCGTACATGAAAGGAAGAATACATACATGAAATGTTGAAGGGAAGAAAACCATGTACCATTTTTATCTGGACAAAGATGACCTCTTTCGATACAAAACACGAGAGTTAAGAGAAGAAACTAGTTTACGCTCATTTGCTGGTATTTTTAAGCATGCTTGATCAATATTTAAAACAGCAACCCTTTGAAACGCATGTTACAAACGTAGAACTCATTAACATTTTAAGCTTCTGTGGTCTCTCTCTCTCTCTCTGTATATATGAAGAAAAAAATCGATGGTGTGAAACTTCATCGACCGCTTGCTGTGCTATACCGGGAAATCTAAAACACTGTTTTCAACATTCTTAAGACGATTTTTATAGAGAAAATTGTTAAAACTGTGTTGCTGACGTGTATTGACTGCCACCTTAACATGCGTTATCTGGAAAATGTGTCCTGGGAAGACAAAATAAAAAATAAAAAAAAACAAATGCTTTACATCGAGCACTGTTGAAAGACTTAAAACACTCAGAGGCGTAGATAGAGATTTCGGCGCCCGGGGGGAATTAGAATCCGGCACCCCCCTACACTCACCTTACCAATCTTTTTTTTTTAATATATATAAGAGAAATAGCTTTTGTTGTTATACTACGTTGAATTTTTATTAAACTGCTTAGACAGACTATTGCAACAGCCAAAAACGATCATTATGTATCCTTTTAGAAATAAGAGCTATTTTTAAGAGGTTTATTTTAGACTTTCTTGTTAAACTTGACTAAACTACCTATGGTTGTATACAAATTCACTTGGAGAACAGTTATGGAAATTTACAACGTTTCGTACTGTCGATACGAAATTAACTTTCAATTCATTAGAAACGGATTTTTTTTAATGTTTGAAATGAATGACAGCATTAATTTCCACTAATAATTGTAAATTTTTTGTAATTTTATTCTGTATCCGACCACAGAAATGATATTTTTATTTCGATTCTTTGACGGTAAAAAATATTTTGTGAAATCTAACGAAAATTCAGAGGGAACCTTCTTTGCGTATTTCTCAATATTGATCGATGGAGATGAAGAATATTTAATATTTGTATTTAAAATTCAAAATATAGTTTGGCTACTACATATGTTTGAAATTATAGGCCTAGTAATTACTTTATTTCTTAATGAATGAAAGTTCTGAATTTCAGGTTACTTATTATTAATTACCATTTTAAAAATACAGTAAGACACATATTATACGGCGAACACGTATTTCTTTCAGACTCTGACTGTTTCTGATATTCAGAACGGTCCTGCGTACAATATAAGTCATTATCCAACACCTTGTATGTCACATCGTTATTAAAAAATCATATATACTAACTTTTATTAAGTAATAAGTAAAAACTTGTTGTAACTCTTATTGAAACGTTTGGGTCGCGAGCGAAGCGAACAACAAAATTTTTTATCAAGTCTATTATTTTGTTTGCGAACCGAAAGATTATTGGTTTAATAGGGCGCCGCTTTTTCGGGGCGACGCGTCGTTTACTCATTTCCAAAACGTTTCCTTTCTTCTTGCTCGTTCGGCGCCCTCCTGCTATCAGCATCCGGGGCGATCGCCCTCCTCCCTCTAGCTACTGCCTTAAAAACACTATAAAGTTACATTTCTACGGACACCGTCTGAATTTTACTGAAACACACAGTGACTAACTTTTATTGTATGAGATTATAAGTACTAATCTGTCTTTCTGATGTAGGCGAGTAATATATCAATATGTAAATTTCTTAAATCGAATAGCTCCGTCGTAGCTATAGCCGCAGGAGAACCGGGCTCAATTCCAGGCGGGAGCTCATGTGATTCGAATTCCACATTAAGTTGAAGGTCAACGTTTCATATATAGCCTCCCTGCTGAAAAAGACGGTAAATTCATATGGAATCCAATCTTCATTCATAAATACCACCAACAAGTATATGACAAATTATTTTGCTCTTCTAGTACCTGCTTTGATGAGTACCTTTCAATTCACATCATCTTCTTTGTTAAGGAAATAGCCAAAATATACAGTATATAAAATGTTGCAATGAACGGGTTATGTATTTACTGTAACTTCACTTCTTCAATGGCTCAGTGATACAGTGCGCAACTCTTATGCGCATAGTTTCAATATTCATGGAGAAAATATCACACCGTACACAACCAAATTCCTTCACGTGGTGTACACGTGACACATCTGATTTATTGATTACACAAAATAGGGGGCGTGGGTTGAAATTTCATTGTTGCTTTTTTATTGTGTAAATTTCTATTAAAATTTAACTTCAACATATTGTAAGCATAATTTTGGTTTGTTTGTTTCTACATACATTATTTCACATTCGTCTAAAAAATTAGTTTAGATATAAAACGACGACTCATGTATTTTTTTTTCTAACGAAAATGGCTCCTTTAAAAGCATAATTTATATGTAGTTTATAGTTTATATATAAAAATCTCTAATCATAACTAACCTGGTTGACCTCCTGTAGTATCATTCATGTTCCTTGGTCCTGGCATTTGGAAAATGGGATACTGCATGTCTGTCTTCCATGAATTCTTTTGATTCAAGTCTTGTACCCTGAGTTCTGCAGGCATTCGAATTATTATCTTAAAAGAAAAAAAGGAAAAAAATTACAACTACAATGTATCCTCGCTATAACTGACACTGATGAGCAGTGTTTCTTTCAGAAATAATGTTCCGGGGGGCACACTTAGTATTCCGGGGGGAGGGGGGAGGACACTGCTGATACTATTCTTTTTATTATTATATTATAAACGTATCATTTTGGTCTGCTCTGGGGGGCACTCTCACAGCTCTGGGAGGGCAGTGCCCCCAAAAAACAGGTCTGAAAGAAACACTGCTGATGAGACACGTTTAATTCGTAAAAGAGAGGTGTCTGTTCGCACAGATGTTACAGAAATTGACATTACTCACAGCTTATGCAGTAATTGTATGAAATATACAGTTAGTCCATAAGTGAGGGTAACCAGACGCCCCATTTTTTTAAAACTGGATTGTCCCCTTCTCCAGAAAATCGTTTGGTGTCCGCAGCGGTAAAAGTAGATCTGAAAAGTTAGGGGATGCATGACGTCACGCTGTTTCCCGTGCCTATTTTTGCTCATTGTAATTTGAGGAAGTGGAGGGACGCCAAAGATATTTTGTGGAAGTGGGGGAACGGCGATTCGCGCGTTCCCCTAATTTTTACCCCCTGGGTGTACCGAGAAAAATGCAAACGGGATGCAAAATATCCCTTTAAGAAAAGTGTCCCGTTTTGGGCTTCTCCTAGTTACGTTGCATAAAGTCTACTAAAGATTGTCATTTCTTCTGTGGACTTCAACAGCTTTGTGAAAGAAAGACTAACAGTTCTACAGGAAAGCTATAGCCTGCAATAGATATTCCATGACCTTAAAACTGATAATTATTTAATATGGGGCGGATTAAAGGACGCGCAACCCAGGCGACTGCCCGGAACGCCACGGTCAAGGGGCGCCAAAACGAGCCTCAAAAGTAAATTTTATAACGTATTTTTAACGTGTTGGTTTATATTCTTGTAAAATAACGTCAATTGCATCATCTTTTACCATTCCACCATGGAAGAAGATAGTTTCATAACACTAGGAGGACTGTATCGACAAATGGAGACATGGCACGTAGAAGAAAGAGTGCAGGAGGAATTGGTATAGTTAATAGAGCGCCATGTTGTTTGTAAACTTTTCCCAGGCAATGAATGTTATTGGATTTTATAGATGTTACTCTTTCAAAGTGGTAGTGGAGGGGGAACAGTACAACACTTATTTTCGATTGCTTAGAAACGACACTACCGCACCAAACTGTCGACCTTTGTTGAAAGCAGTGACTATGAGATGTTATTGTTTCGCTACATATATACATTTCTTGCCAAATCATTCATTTCGATAGTGTTCATGAAATTGAATATAGCAATTTCCAACAACACAGGAGGGGGTTAGAAGCGGCATTATGAAAAAAAAATCAGCGACAGTATTGTTAAAAAATATGTACAGTATTGTTTTAAAAAAAACTTGACCACTCACTTCTATTTGAAAAGCTCTCTAGTCTAAGCCACAGTTCAAATTAATTCAAATCAATCAAACAGCACAGGATGTGCTAGGCACGTGCCATTTAGGTATCCCAGCTTCTTTTTAGATACCCGACACTTGGCACATATGATATTCATGTGCTAAGTATGTACTTCAGCTACCTACAGTTTTAGGTACTTGTTACACCTAATTGATATTTGCAACTCTGTACCACAAATGTAGCATTTATATACCTGGCTCAATTTCGCACTCTAACAGTCATTTGTTTTTATGTTGAAACTTGGGCATATATCTGTCATGTTCTAGGTACGTCCTTTATGTACATACTGTTTCCGATACTCTAACAGCACAAGATGTGCTAGGCATGCTACATTTAGGTGTTCTAAATTCATCTCCCACATTTGATACATTTGTTGCTTCTTTTTCTAAGCGATTGTGTACTAGAAGCAACAAACACATCAACTTTATTAGATGGCAACTGTCGGCGATCATTTGAAAGTGAATATGGAAGAACCATGAAATAAAGTAAATAGACACTCGTCATTTTGTTATAAAATTACATGGCGAGCAGATTTTATCTGATCCCAAACGGTTATCGTCGAATATACGCGGTTAAAGGAGCACTCTGATTAGCCAAATTCAAAAGACATCAACAATTTATCCCTCTCCAAGCGACATTGTCTGCATCGTCTCCGTGGCCAAGTCGGTAAAGCACGCTCTTAGTAATGCAAAGGCTGGTGGTTCGCGCCCAGCCGAACGTACAGTTTTTTTTACTTGTTTAAAGTGTTTTTTAGACTCACCTTAATGTAAACACATTACTCATATAGGCGATTTAGCATATTTTGAGGGAGTAATTTTGTGGTTCATTGACGCTTACGGCATGGGGAACATACTAGGCATGTTTCATAGGTAGGATGTCAGGGATGTGCCTAGAGGTGGATATAGACTGTGGCACTATCACGTGCCATCCATGTGATTTCTCTCTCAGTGGTACATAAGGCACATACTGGACATATTCCCATGTACCTGAGAGAACATGATAGGCATATGCCTGCTATGTGATTGTGCTGTTAGGGAGGCCAATTGAAAACTTTATTTAGAACCAAAGCATTAAATATCCTTCATACGGTTACCACGATAAGGCTTTGCAGGTAGCCAAAGCTTTTTGAACAACATTGTACCTAAGACGATATTTACGAGGGGGTGATCAGAAAGTAAGGTTACAAAGCGTGATACAACCAATGCAGCCAACATATAGTACACACACTAGGCTATTTTTCGATATAGTTTCCATATCGGGGCATTATCGTGGGATGTGTTTGAAGATTTCCTTCTGGTAAATATACTCTCCTTGTGTGTTCAGTCACGTTGCCACGAAGTGTTTCACCTCCTCGTCTGAAGCGAAGCAACGACCTCCTAGGTGCTCCTTCAAGTGCGGGAACAGATGAAAGTCGCTTGAACAAGGTCCGCGCTGTAGAAAGGCTGGACGATGATGTTCCAGCAGAACAGCGTGATGGTCTCCTCGTCGGTGACATTTTCTCTACCAGCCGCAAACTTTCGACACCATTCTCCGACATGCTTACAAGACATTACAGCCTCTTCGTAAACCTCTACCAGCTGCCGGTGAATTTCAGCCGCGGTTACATGTTTTGCATACACAAATCGAATAACTAAGCGGACTTATTCGCGAGACCAGCTTTCTAACAAGTTGTCATTTGTGTTTACCAACAACTAGTGCCATAGGTGGCGGGTGGCTGAAACTCTGCACGGTTGCCAGTTCCATGTATTAAAATTACCGCACACTCCTCATTCCTCTATAACAGACGATACTCTACAAATATCGGCCTTGTAACCTTAATTTTTGATCCTCCCTCGTAATTTGAGCATATAGAACTAACCTTTAAATCGTAAGGTAAACCTGACGGATCTAAGTTATTGAAATCTCCATCAAACACTACTCCTGCTAAATAATTTTGTCCTGGATACTTCATTACTTCCTCAATATCCAATGGAGAGACGAAACCTTGCTCTGGAAAAAAAAGGAAGAAAAATGTGATACTCTTGCGTCATTTACATGTGATAAAAAAAATACAAAGTAAAAGATAGGCACACCAGCAATTCAAATAAATAAATAAATTAATTAATTAAAAAAAGATCCATCAGAAAATAAAAATAAACATCAGTAATAATAATGCGTATCAGGGGCGCAGTGGCGGATCCAGGATATGATCAAGGGAGGGGCTAAACCATAGTTTGCCGCTTTAACTAACTAACTAACTAACTAACTAACTCTATGGCCTATGGAACCCGGAGGTTCAGTGCCGCGTTCACAAAAGCTCTCCACTGATTTCTATCCTTAGCTAATTGCATCCAGTTTCTACTTTGTATTCCTATCTCTGCGAGATCTATCTTAATATTATCCTCCCATCTGCGCCTAGGTCTTCCTAATGGTCGTTTTCCTATGGGTCTACCAGTCAACACTTTGAAAGCGTTTCTACTTTCTTCCATTTTAGCTACATGACCTGCCCACCTAAGCCTCCTAGACTTGACGACCCTAACAATGTTGGGTAAACCGTATAAACTACGTAGTTCCTCGTTATGAAGCTTCCGCCATTCCCCATTCTCGTTCCTCTTGGGTCCGAATATTCTTCTCAGGATCCTGTTCTCAAATACTTTCAGTCTATGTTCTTCCCTCAGAGTAAGCGACCATGTTTCGCAACCATACAGAACAACAGGCATGATTATCGTTTTATATATTTTAAGCTTCAAATTCCTCGACAGAATTCGCGACGACAAGAGATTTTGAACCGAATAGTAACACGAATTCCCTGCTTTTAGTCGACATTTAATTTCTTCGTGAATATGATTTTCGTCTGTTAATATTGATCCTAAATATTTGAAAGTATCCACTTTATCAAAAGCATTATTTAATATTTTAACGCCTCCGCAATTTGCCGTATTACGGTCCCGAAGCACTTCCATGTATTTAGTCTTCTCTGCATTTACTTCTAAACCCATGTCCCTGCAAGCGTTTAATAAGATCTCTGCATTTATTTCTACTGTTCTCCTATCATCCCCTATTAAATTTACATCATCAGCATATGCCATAACCTGGTGAATGCCGTTCAACTCTAGGCCCTGGTTGCTATCTTTGATTTTCCTTATGGCGTATTCCAGCACAAAGTTAAATAATAATGGCGACAACGCATCTCCTTGTTTCAGGCCATTTTCGACGTGGAAGCTCGGGGACAAAAATTTTCCTACCCGGACTTTACTTTGGGATTCACTTAAACATATCTTAATTAATCTAATTAGCTTTCTCGGTATTCCAAGTTCTGTAAGAACGTTGTATAATGTAACTCTCCTAACCGAGTCGTAAGCCTTTCTAAAATCAACCGGGGTATTGTATTCCCACTTCTTTTCGAGTATTTGGCGAATGGTAAATATTTGGTCGATAGTTGATCGATTTCGTCTAAATCCGCATTGATAATCTCCAATAATTTCATCTGCGTATGGGGTCAATCTTGCTAACAGAATATTTGAAAGGATTTTATAGGATGTTGACAGAAGAGAAATGCCTCGATAATTATTACAGTCAGTTTTGTCGCCTTTCTTGTGAATTGGAACAATGATTGACTCTTTCCACTCTTGTGGCAATTCTTCCTTGTTCCAGATAAGGAGAATGAGTTTGTGTATCTTGTTCCACAATTTTTCGCCTCCAGCTAAAATTAACTCAGCCGGAATTTCATCTACACCCGGAGATTTGTGTTTCTTTAATTTCTTTATAGCGGCTTCCACTTCTATTTGATTGGGTTCTGGAATATACGGTTCTGCGGTGTGTATCTCCTTTTCTCCACGCACATTAGTTTTTGGCTGCGTGTTCAGCAAATCGTCAAAGAAATCTTTCCATCTATTTAAGAGGCTATCCGTATCAGTGAGAACTGTTCCGTCCGATTTCTTTAATATATAAGCACGAGGTTGATAGCCTTTCTTAAATTCGCTGATCCCCTTATACATGTCCCGAATATTTTTATTTTTACTATTATCTTCAAGTTCCTTAATTTTAGCTTTCGAAAAATCCCGTTTCTTTGTTCTAAAAGTTTCGGAAGTTTCCCGCCTGATATCTGCGAAATTTTGTGTAGTTATTTCATTCGGATTTTGTAGCCACCGTAATTTTGCCTGTTTTCTCTTCTCTGCTAGTTTAATGCATTCTTGGTCGAACCATGGTTTGTTCCTACGTATTTCCGCGTGTCCCAATTTTTCTATTGCTGAACTTTTAATGCTATCTCTAATTTCAATCCAAGTATCCTCAACACGCTTAAAGCGGCAAATCCAAGTTTGCCGCTTTATCCAGTGTAAAACAGGATTAAAGTCCATTTTGTCCAGTGTATACCTGAGGGTCAAGTTGGATCCGCCCTTGCAGGGGAGTACCCACGGGGAGGATGAACCAGGTCCGAACTCCTCTAGAAGTTCCTAACTCAATATACATTATTGTATACTTTGTTAATAAAACTATACTTGTTTAACAGGGAAATGATTGATGTAGCATGAAAATTTGATCTTACACTTCATCTGTACTCTTTCTCTTATAAAAATAATCTAGTTCTATCATTATTTCCTAAAAATATAGATGGAAGTATAACCTATACTATAATGCTATAATAAAACTCTACTTGTTTAACAGTTAAATGATTGATGTAGAATGAAAATTTGATCTTACACTTCATCTGTACTCTTTCCCTTATAAAAACAATCTAGTTCTATCATTATTTCCTAAAAATATAGATGGAAGTATAACCTATACTATAATACTATAATAAAACTCTACTTGTTTAACAGGGAAATGATTGATGTAGCATGAAAATTTGATCTTACACTTCATCTGTACTCTTTCTCTTATAAAAATAATCTAGTTCTATCATTATTTCCTAAAAATATAGATGGAAGTATAACCTATACTATAATACTATAATAAAACTATACTTGTTTAACAGGGAAATGATTGATGTAGAATGAAAATTTGATCTTACACTTCATCTGTACTCTTTCTCTTATAAAAACAATCTAGTTCTATCATTATTTCCTAAAAATATAGATGGAAGTATAACCTATACTATAATACTATAATAAAACTCTACTTGTTTAACAGGAAAATGATTGATGTGCATGAAAATTTGATCTTACACTTCATCTACACTCTTTCTCTAATAAAAACAATCTAGTTCTATCATTTATTTCCTGAAAATATAGTTGGAAAGTATTTTACAATTAGTATCGTCTTTTCAGGTACAAAATAATACACGGTCAATACCAAGGATGTTATAAATAGAGGATCTGCCCATATGTATCTTTATCCTATTAAATCGATGAAGCCAAAAAGCAAAGGAGCATAGCCACGTCTGATTGGCTACTCTCGTTTCCGCCATCGCCTGATTGGTTACTTTCGTTTCCGCCATGATTGTTGGCTCAAAACATAGCGATCCTATTGGGCGGAGTGGGCAGAGTAGGGGTTGTGAAACAGTGACGTATGGCTTCAAGATTTTGTTGTAAGGGTAGATCCTCTATTTTATAATATTCTTGGTCAATACTATAGGCCTATAGACGTAGTGGCTTGTAATATTGTATCGCCCCCTAAAGCTTGGACCCATCCCAACAAAAAATTCTGTGTGCGCACTTGATGCGTATTTAAGAAATTGGTATGATCGATGAAAAGGATACGGAAGTACTCTAAGAAGACTGAAGCACACATGACATGATAAACTTTTGAACGTGCAAAATTCATTTCTGGATGATGACTAGACTTCGGATTTTTGCATATTTGCATGTTTTTTTCCTGATGTGATATTGATATGCTCTTTAAACAGAAATTCGTTTCAGGTGTTTTGGGGTAACATAGCGGAGTTTTATAGTGCATATATTTGCATATTTCGGATGTTAGTGCATGTTTATGTCGTTACTGCATATAAATGCATATCTAAAGGAACGATCAAATTGATAGTTTTTAACGTCCAACAACTTTCCTCATAAATGGAATTTCAAGTTTCTAATATAAATTAGAGTCAAGATCTTAAAATGGTTGACTGTTCTAGGGTTTAGAATATCTTCCAAGGTCATGTAGAATAACAAAAGGGTGAGTGATTCATCCTCCCGGCAATGATGCGTGACTCATCTTTTTGGAAGAAGATATAAATAACGGTGTCAAATCACCTACAACAAAATGTCCACGTCATACATCTCAGAAGATACAGTTTCTACTGTTGTTTGTGTGTGGGGGGGATTTGAAATTGTGTGGTCTTGTGGCAGTATAAGAATGTCAAAAGAAAAATCTGGGTCCGTTTAGTTGTAGTGCGACATCTTCAAATTCGAATTTTAACTAGTTCAGAATTTTGTCCAATTTTTGTTCACCCAAGAAAGAAATTTTTACCATTCAAATAAACAAGGGAGGGCCAATTCAAAATTTGTTCTCATCGATCATCTGTAGTGTGGCATCTTAAAACTTGAATTTCAACTACCTCAGAATTTTGTCCAATTTTTTGTCCTTTTTTGTCCACTCAAGAAAAATGTGTACCATTCAAATAAACGAGGGAGAACCATTTCAAAATTTCGGCCACTTCAATCACCTGTAGTGCGACATCTTAAAATTGGAATTTTAATTAGCTCAGAATTGTGTCGAATTTTAAAACATTTTTGTATCACCAACAATAAACTCTGAACCATTGAAATAAACCAAGGACGGTCATTTAAAATTTGGCCACTGAAATTACCAGTAGTGAGATATTTTCAAATTCGGATTTCAGCTATCTTGACTGTACAAAAATCTACAAAAAATAGGGAAAATTCTAAACTAGTTAGAATTCGAATTTAAAGGTGTCACACTACTGGAGATTTGAAGTGGCCAAAGTTTTGAAATGACCCTCTTTTGTTAATTTGAAGGTACAATTTTTATGGTACAAAAATGTAAGGAAATTGGGCAAAATTCTGAGCTAATTAAAATTCAAATTTGAAAATGTCGCACTACAGATGATCAAAGTGGTTGAAATTTTGAAATGGACCTCCCTCGTTTATTTGAATGGTACAATTTTTGTTCCTGGGTGGACAAACATGGAAAAAATTCTGAGCTAGTTAAAATTCAAATTTGAGGATGTCGCACTACAGGCGATCGAAGTGGCCGAAAATTTAAATGGCGCTCTCTCGCTTATTTGAATGGTACATTTTTTTTTCTTGAGTGGACAAAATTCTGACAAGTAAACCTTACGTTTGGGTGAATCGAGTTGCTGACTGAGACACACATGAAAAAGTAGTACTAAATGTGATTAGTATTTCAGTGAAGTTTTAGGTGCGAAGCTCCAGGGGTTTAGGAGATACAGCTACCAGAACATCACGTGGAAGTACAGAATAGTCTTCATACAGTTGGAGGTAAAAGCTCTGTAAGACCTCTTGTAACGACAAAAGGTTCATAACAAATATATGGGTACATATTAGGACTAGGGGGAAGTCATATAGTAAGGGTATATCTGACGGCGGCCATCTTGAAATCCGCCATTTTGAATCAAGGTTAAGTTTTTAAAATAAGAATAGGGTCATGTGATACATGATTTAAGTCTCAAATTTAATCAGAAGAACAATGGTGACGTTAATTTTGATTTACGCGCAATTGGTAAAAAGTTACAGGGAAATTAAATATTGTTGCAGCATATGTATTAGTTCTTTACCCCACCTTGTAAATTTTGTTTTAATGATAATAATTAAATAAAAAGCAGGTGGATAAATATTAGGTCTATGGTAAGAGTTGCATGGATGGCGGCCATGTTCAAATCCGCCATTTTGAATCAGACAAAAGTTTTAAACAAAACGCATAACAGTGAGACCTTATTAATAGCAAATTTTACCATAACCATTTTTAACAATTTTTGCTTTATCATTAACCAGCACAAAGTTAAATGGATCGCTTCTTACGACTACTGCTTTGACGGAATTGTTAACGACAAATGTGTCAAGTGTAACTCGATTGCCTGTGTCAGGTGTGCTCACTGTGAGCAGAGCATTTGTGCAAGTCATGCACTCTTTTCTGAATTACATATTGATTGTACTAATTGAGGACTTTTCTGGAAAACACCAAAGACCCAAGTTCAATTATGACTCAGTTCCACTTTGGTCATTTTTATTTAAATTAGCAACTTGTTTATGCGATAACAAATGCTGGTTAATGATAAAGCAAAAATGGTTATACCGTTGGATTTATGGTAAAATTTGCTATTAATAAGGTGTCACTGTTATGCGTTTTGTTTAAAACTTTTGTCTGATTCAAAATGGCGGATTTGAACATGGCCGCCATCAAGGCAACTCTTACCGTAGACCTAATATTTATCCATCTGCTTTTTATTTAATTATTATCATTAAAACAAAATTTACAAGGTGGGGTAAAGGACTAATACATATGCAGCAACAATATTTAATTTCCATGTAACTTTTTACCAATTGCGCGTAAATCAAAATTAACGTCACCATTGTTCTTCAGATTAAATTTGAGTCTTAAATCATGTATCACATGACCCTATTCCTATTTTAAAAACTTAACCTTAATTCAAAATGGCGGATTTCAAGATGGCCGCCGTCAGGTATACCCTTACTATATGACTTCCCCCTAGTCCTAATATGTACCCATATATTTGTTATGCACCTTTTGTCGTTACAAGAGGTCTTACAGAGCTTTTACCTCCAACTGTATGAAGACTATTCTGTACTTCCATGTGATGTTCTGGTAGCTGTATCTCCTAAAGCCCTGGAGCTTCGCACCTAAAACTTCACTGAAATACTGACCACATTTAGTAGTACTTTCTCATATGTGTCTCAGTCAGCAACTCGATTCACCCAAACGTAAGGTTTACTTGTGAGCTAGTTAAAATTCAGATTTAAATATGTCGCACTAGATGTGATCGAAGTATACAGGTATAACAATACACACTTCTCCCTTATACGTATTCTGTCTATGGGTACCGTACAAAACGTGGTACACACGTTTCTTATCCCCTATACTAGTTTTCGAGATACATTTAGATTGTCTACTTTTACCCGGGGCCACTCCAGAGGTGTCCAAAGTTGATGGGAGGGATTTCTGGAGGGAATTTTCCCAACATTATCTCACCTGTTTAAATGCATTATGGGCCCCAATACATAGCACTTCTGGAAAACTTGTTTTATGCTGAAGAGAATGAACTATAAACTATGCTTTTCCAATGAACAGTGTTGATGCAATAGCTATTTCACTGCGATTTTCTTTATACCAACAGGGTTAATGAACCACAGGGACTTCCGTTGTCCATGGCACCTAGTTTTTTTGTGCATGAACATATCTTTATGTTTATCGAATAGACTAGGTTTGATTCGGATGTCCGTTCCTTGTTAGCTAGTTAAAATTCAATTTTGAAGATGTCTCACTACAGGTGATCGAAGTGGTCGAAACTTTTAAATGGCCTTCCTTTGTTAATTTAAATGGTACAATTGTTTTCTTGGGTGTGCAAAATTCCTGAGCTAGTAAAAATTCAAATTTGATGATGTCGCACTACAAGTGATCGAAGTGGACGAAATTGTAAATGACCCTCCTTTAATAATTTGAATGGTATATTTTTCTTCTTGGGTGGCCAAAAATTGACAAAAAATGGACAAAGGTGTCGCACTATAACTAAATGGGCCCGAAAAATCTTCTAGAAGTTATCTTCTGAAGCAATGAATTGAAGTTGACAGGCGTTAACAATTCAAGATGAACATATATTTTGTAAAGTGTACGCTAAACAAGTAATACTTTCAAAGTAAGTTTGTTTTCAGAAAAGGACATTTTTATTTTGTTCGACAGCAAAAGCTCAAACTTTAGCTTTTTTTTTTTTTTTTTTTTTTTTGTCTTCTTAATTTTTACTTTCAAGTCTGGTAAGAACTTTATGCAACTATGAAACAATCTAAATGTAGCTTTCTTTTTGCATACTTGACAGAGTTCAGCCCAAAGAAACCATTGAAAAGTGTATTTCGGGAAGAAAAGAACACCCTTTTTAAGAATGAGCTCTAAATATGAGCGTATTTAAATGTAAGCTTGTGTTGCTTTCATAATGCTGCACATCTCTGTCTCTCGAAACGTAAATTCTCTACTAAGTCTTCAGGTATGTTTCCGATAACTTCACCTTCTTCCCATTTATTCCTTGCTCAAATCAATTTATTCCACTTAAAGTATCAATATTATACACTTGCTGTTTGAGACGAACAATGTTACGGTGGAAGAAAATTGGATTCAAAAAGTAATTTCAAGTGGATTTATTTTCTTTTAAACAAGAACATAAGGGTTTTTAATATAGGCTTTTAATACAGTAAAAATTGCCTTCAATAGGCCTCTTATTAAACGGAAATTTATTTTAAACGGAAATATTTCAGGATCTCATGAATTTAAAGGTAAAACAAAATGTGTTAAATTCTCTTGACTAGGCAAACCTGTGTTGCAAACAACGGATGTTAAAATACACTTTTTAACGTAAATTTTCAAGTTCCGTAATGCGTGTTTAAAATTTTTTTAGACATTCTGTGAGAGGTTAGGTATATGAACTATGAACTATACATATATACTCTCTAGTCAATCACTATGTAAGACCCTAGCAGGGCCACGACTTGTGGAGGGGCAGGGGACAACTGCCCCTCCAGAAAAGCTCCCTGCCGTTCGAGGGGGCCCATTTTGAGGCAAAATTTTCTTACTCTATAAACGATACGAACCTGAAATTATAAATGAAGGATCAAACATATTCACTACATTACATAAACAAAACAACACACAAAAGGTAAATAAAACAAAAATGAGTTGTGAGCCCATTTTAGTAAGAAATATTTACAATTAGGGGCCGTAGAAATAATATTTATTCGTATGGTTTTGAGATTTGTCAATATTGTCCACTTAGCTAATTTATGTATGGAAAGGGCCCAAGGGCTTAACTAACGGCCCAGCAGACCTTGTCGTGCGGGAGGGCCCACAGACTCCGGGGGTCCATAAAGAGTAAAAGAAAAATGGAAAGAGGGGGCCCAAGAATTAGAAAAACAACTTCTTCTAGGGACCCAAATACGCGTATTAATGCTTGCCCCCCAGAAAAAATCTAAGTTACGGCGCTGGGCCTTAAATACCTTGAACGAAGTGCAATTTAAATAGTTATCCCTAAATACCAATAACGCGTTCTCTAGTGCTCTAGAGACAGGAGCAAGAAGCATAATATACGCAATAGATCAAAAGGGAGCCAATAGTAGAGGGAGGAGCGCTGAAAAGGGCATAGTAACTACTTTTTGTCTTGGCCTTTGAAACCGTATGTAGGCTTTTTTTGTTTGTTTGTTTACTGTAAGTTTTATGTGTATTAATTCTTATCATAAATAAATAATATAATTGAATACGTTAGGCCTATATTCAACATTTTATTTTATCTCACTATGTCCATTATATGTATGGACCTTGTTTATTTTTCTAAGCATTAATTCTAAGAGCTGTTTGAACCCAAAGGAACCAAATTTATTTAAGAAGCCTTGGACGCTTGCGGAGCTGAAAACATTAAAAGCGACCTTGCGTTTATCAATACTCATTTCAGTTCATAACAAGATTAGAAGAGCGATGATTAGGACTTCGCAGTGCATTTGAACTGTTTGATTAAATAACGAAGCAGACGCCCCCATGACCAATTGGACAAGCATTTCTTCGAAACGCACATTCAATAAATGCGAAAAATTCTCGTATAAAATTCTTGTCTAATGTGAATAAAATGTTCCTGGGAACAACGACGCACGAACTTCAGATTTAACAGCAAGTAACATTGCTTCTTTGAAATACTGTCCCTTAACGACCCGTTACACGGAAGGAACATTTTCGATGTATGGAAGGAACGTTTATAAGTTAATGTTTTAACTGATAAATGCAAGTTTTCGCTAGAAAACACCGAAAACTACATAGTTGTATATTGTAACATGAGTGCATCATAGTTATACACAAATATATGCAGTTCGAGTAATACAGCTTTTTTCTCTGAAGATAAAATTCCTCATTTAACTTTAGCTTTTGATTGCTGCATATTTACAATTTTTAGTGCATATCTGCATATTTTCCGTGCATATTTTCGTGATTTTTAGCGCATATTTGCATGCATATTTTGCCGTTTTTTAGTGCATATCGATCCGAAGTCTAATGATGACTCATGGCCATCGTTAGTTCTGTCGCCAGGTTGTATGTATATTTATTACGATCAGGCATTGTTTCGCCTAATCTTTGGTTTCACTAATTAATTATCTTATAAAGATATGAAAGATAAATTAATATAAGATTCGTGTCCGCCATTTTAGACGAAACAAAAATGGCGGACAATAGACATTTCTCAAAAATTAAGAAAAATTACAATTTTCTCAAAATTACATGTTTAAATTTTTTAAATCGATACTTAGATTGAGAAAAAACCGTTATCCCAACAGCGGTATATTGTACAAATATACGGAATCCATAAGTTTACTAAGGAAATCTGTACGGAGCGTACTTTATTCATATACGACACAGGTACTGCCTTTTACCCGCTTAGATGTTACATCATGTCGCTGAAGGATGTCTGACATCTAACAATCTTCCGTATATTACATACCTTGTACGTATGTTGCATTACGTCAGCTACACTATGTGATCAAAAGTATCCGGACACATGGCTGAAAATGACTTACAAGTTCGTGGCGCCCTCCATCGGTACTGCTGGAATTCAATATGGTGTTGGCCCACCGTTAGCCTTGATGGCAGCTTCCACTCTCGCAGGCATACTTTCAATCAGGTGCTGGAAGGTTTCTTGGGGAATGGCAGCCCATTCTTCAAGGAGTGCTGAACTGAGAAGAAGTATCGATGTAGGTCGGTGAGGCCTGGCACAAAGTCGGCGTTCCAAAACATCCCAAAGGTGTTCTATAGGATTCAAGTCAGGGCTCTGTGCAGGCCAATCCATTAAAGGGATGTTATGGTCGTGTAACTACTCCGCCACAGGCCGTGCAGTATGAACAGGTGCTCGATCGTGTTGAAAGATGCAATTGCCATCCCCGAATCGCTCTTCAACAGTGGGAAGCAAGAAGGTGCTTAAAACATCAATGTAGGCCTGCGCTGTGAGAGTGACACGCAAAACATCAAGGGGTGCAAGCCCCCTCCAAGAAAAACAAGACTACACCATAACACCACCACCTCCGAATTTTACTGTTGGCATTACAGACGCTGACAGATGACGTTCACCGGGCATTCGCTACACCCACACCCTGCCATCGGATCGCTATATTGTGTACCGTGATTCGTTACTCCACACAAAGTGTTTCCACTGTTCAATCGTCCAATATTTACGCTCCTTACACGAACCGAGGCGTCGTTTGGCATTTACCTGCGTGATGTGTGACTTATGAGCAGCCGCTCGACCATGAAATCCAAGTTTTCTCACCTCACGACTATCATAGTATTTGGAGTGGATCCTGATGCAGTTTGGAATTCCTGTGTGATGGTCTGGATAGATGTCTGCCTATTACACTTTACGACCCTCTTCAACTGTTGGCGGTCTCTGTCAGTCAACAGACGAGGCCAGCCTGTACGCTTTTACGCTGTACGTGTCCCTTCACGTTTCCACTTCACTATCACATCAGACACAGTTGACCTAGGGATGTTTAGGAGTGTGGAAATCTCGCGTACAGACTTCTGACACAAGTGACACCGAATTACCTGACTACGTTCGAAGTCCGTGAGTACCTCGAAGTGCCCCATTCTGCTTTCTCACGATGTCTAAATGACTACTGAGGTCGCTGATAATGAGTACCTGGCAGTAGGCGGCAGCACAATGCACCTAATTTGAAAAGCGTATGTTTCGGGGGGTGTCCGGATACTTTTGATCCCGTAGTGTATAGGTTGTATACGTCCATCTGTATGTGAGATCTTGACCACCTATATGCATTTCTTTGTTTCATTGGAAAGTACGTATAGAAGAAACACTTATACTGAAAGTATTATAAAACATACATTTTGAGTTATATTTACAGGATGTTACCTTATGTTAAGTCCAAAACAAAATGTATGTTGTTAAGTATTAGTTTTAATGTAAAACAAAATCATTTAAGAAGTAGAGAACTATTTTATTGCAAGATAACCAGAACAGAAACTTATAGAAATTCGCCACTTATAAGAATGTGTTCGAAGTACAATGGAATAATTTCGACAAAGAAAGATATACATTTGGATTTTAGCGAAAATATGAATTTTAAGAAGAAATTAGAGAAGGTTTATAAAATGCAGGCCCATGCCGTGGAGAATCAGCGCCCGGGGCGAGACTATACGATGGCGCCCCCATACATATATTCCAAGCAATTTTTCCTATCTTTTTTTCCTTTTTTCTCCCGAATTTTTCGCCTCCCTTACTTCGGCGCCCGGAGCTGTCGCCCCGCTCGCCCCCCCCCACGGCACGGCCCTGATAAAATGTAAAATATTTTATAACTGATTTGATTGATAGAATGTTTAATTTGTAAATGAGTACATGAGGCTCTTATTAACATCAAGTGGATCTTTAAATTTATTTTTATTTAATTTTAATTTAATTTGATTTTTACTTAGTTTTTGAGGAATTGAAATGTGAAGCTTATATTGATATTTCAGTTTGTTTAATTTTTTAAATATTTTTCATTTTATTTCTATTTTTGTATTTGTGTGTGTGTGTGTGTTTTTTTTTTTGTATTTTTGCGTTTCTGCATAATATGTATACAAATGTATCTTATATAAGCCTCCTGTAACTGGAGCTTGTACTCTGTTGAGGGTAAATAAATAATAAGTAAATAAATATTTTAAATAAACAAAAACTACAGGATTTACTCATGTAACCTACGTTTTTACGTATGCTAACTAACTAACTAACTAACTCTATGGCCTATGGAACCCGGAGGTTCAATGCCGCGTTCACAAAAGCTCTCCACTGACTTCTATCCTTAGCTAACTGCATCCAGTTTCTACTTTGTATTCCTATCTCTGCGAGATCCATCTTAATATTATCCTCCCATCTGCGCCTAGGTCTTCCTAATGGTTGTTTTCCTATGGGTCTACCAGTCAAGACTTTGAAAGCGTTTCTACTTTCTTCCATTCTAGCTACATGACCTGCCCACCTAAGCCTCCTAGACTTGACGACCCTAACAATGTTGGGTAAACCGTATAAACTATGTAGTTCCTCTTTATGAAGCTTCCGCCATTCCCCATTCTCATTCCTCTTGGGTCCGAATATTCTTCTCAGGATCCTGTTCTCAAATACTTTCAGTCTATGTTCTTCCCTCAGAGTAAGCGACCATGTTTCGCAACCATACAGAACAACAGGCATGATTATCGTTTTGTATATTTTAAGCTTCAAATTCCTCGATAGAATTCGCGACGACAAAAGATTTTGAACCGAATAGTAACACGAATTCCCTGCTTTTAGTCGACATTTAATTTCTTCGTGAATATGATTTTCGTCTGTTAATATTGATCCTAAATATTTGAAAGTATCCACTTTATCAAAAGTATTATTTAATATTTTAACGCCTCCACAATTTGCCGTATTACGGGTCCCGACGCGCTTCCATGTATTTAGTTTTCTCTGCATTTACTTCTAAACCCATGTCCCTGCAAGTGTTTAATAAGATCTCTGCATTTATTTCTACTGTTCTTCTATCATCCTCTATTAAATTTACATCATCAGCATATGCCATAACCTAGTGAATACCGTTCAACTCTAGGTCCTGGTTGCTATGTTTGATTTTCCTTATGGCGTATTCCAGCACAAAGTTAAATAATAATGGCGACAACGCATCTCCTTGTTTCAGGCCATTTTCGGCGTGAAAGCTCGTGGACAAAAATTTTTCTACCCGAACTTCACTTTTACGTATGCTACATACATTTTTTTCTCTGTGTGTAACTTTTAATTGGCATTTCAGCTAATCAGAAGCGGACAGTTCCCAATTGTACTCACCACACGGTTTTACGGGAAAATCAATTTTTCAGTCAATCAGTATATAAAAGAGTCCGTAATGTTGAAACTTAGTATTTTGTGCTGTTACTTGTATCAGTGATAATAGTATACTTGAGTATGTTGCGTTTTAAAATGCTAATGTTATTTCTTTCTAGTAAAAGAGGTGGTAAACTCAATGGTATGAGGATTATATTATAAACCGACATATAGGTGAACGCTTAATGGATGTGAAGAAGGTGTGAAACTATGGCTATTTTGAATAGAGAATCTGTGGAATCGAAAACAGGTTGCCACGTCCTGAACTAGTGATACCAACCCGTGGAAAAAAACGCCATTTTGTTGAAATTTTGAAATTAATTATTCGGAATCGGATAAAGAGAATTTTAGTCAAACTTGGAAACATATATGGGACTTTTCACTATAGGTCTATGTATAATATAGTCCGCGCCAACAAAATTCCTTGCGAGCGATAAGTAGACTAATGAGTTATTAATAAGCGTGACAGTGTTGCCAACCTTTAGTGAAAAACCTTTTCCTTGTTATCGGGAAACTCCATGCTAGTGAGGAGTGACTTAATCATGTGTGGTTCTTAAAAATCAAGTACCAAGGAATGAAATTTGTGCTCTGTTATTTAAAGAAAGAAAAAACCAAAACAATGAATGAATGAAAGAAAGTAAAATATCAAATAAAAACATCAAAGGGCTTGTTCCGGGTAGGAAAAATTAAAATAGGACGATACAAAGAACCAGATGTCGTATAACTTAAAACAATTATTAAGCTGTAGAAGTAAATTAGTGCATATTTTATGTTGTGCCCCTCCATGGCAAGTGGATAACGCGCGTGGCCCCGGTTTCGATTCCCGATACTGATACTTGCCTCGCATTCAAACGTACACAGAGGTTGAGGACACCACTTTCAGCAGTAAGTCCTGTTTCATTCAGCCTAAGTGCTGAACCCTTGGTTGCACCGAGTTAGATTCTCGGTGGGAGAAACACATTATGGTGGTTCGGATTCCACGATACTCTGTAGATCCACGTCACATATAATTTTGGTACTGAAAAGCAATGCAAAACGAAACTTCACTAAACGAACAAGTAAACAAACAAACGTAGTAGAAATATTGATAAGAACCAGGGGCAGATTCAGAGAGGGCCATCGGGGCGATTGCCCCCCTATCAGAAGAGAAAACTTTCATTTTTTATATACAGGGTGGCCCAAAAGTAGGTATATACACCTGCATTGATCAAGTATAACATTCTAGTTTATGAATTTATTTGCTTCGGCTCTTCTGAGCTTAAGATGTAAGTAAAAACATTAAGAACAAATAATAAAGAAACTAAATGTACCTGATGGATAACAGTAAGAAATAATATAAAATGCAATGAGCTGATCAGTACGGTACTGTATACCCAATTTTGGGCCTCCATGTATAAATAAAACCCATCCCAGAGTTTGGAGCTCTTAAAAGTAGCTCTAAGTTGCAGTATTACTACAACCCACAATCCTCCCCAGAAGTCCGTCCTGGATCCGCCCCTGATAAGAACTCTCGTCAGTCAACATTTTATGTTGTTTGCGAATTAATTTTAATGATTCTTTCTTAATTTTATACATATTAATGTTTAATCAGAATTAAAACTGTATTATATAATGCAATGCTTACCAACGATACCAACTTTCAAAGCTGCGTTTTCCATCACATCATTTAACGGGAGATCTGTATTATTAGGTGCCCACGCTACTTTCCACACTGGTCTGGAAATAGAAAGGAAGATTAATTGATACAAGATATTTATTATTTTTAAACGTTACGGGGAAAAAGTTTCACTCATTAAGACTGTAGATTACAGACATTTTCTAAAAGGAAAATCTAGTAGAATCGATTATATCAGAAAAAAAAAATAATAATAATTCACTGAAAAAATGACTTGGTCAGGAATAGGCGAAACCAAATTCGTTTGATCAGGACATTCAATCACTTTATTTGTTCAGTTTAACCAGAATTTATTGTTATATCAAATGTGTTTGGTCATTAACACTATTTTTTGGTCAGTACATTTTGTTATGCCAACCAAAATTATTTGGTTTTTCTGACCAAATATTTAGTTATAAGATCACGTGTAGGGATGCGCTCGAGTCGAGTCGAGACAGAATTTTTCAGACAAAATTCGAGTCGAGACACAGCTCTTCCAATAGAAAAATATATATTTTTCGAGTCGAGACATTACTTTTACAGCACATTTTCGAGACGAGACAGTCTCAAATCTTGTCTCGTGCGCATCCCTAATCACGTGTATATATTGATTTGTGGGATATCCAGAAAAGCAAATGTCAGCTGGACTAGCGGAAAGGTTAGTGCGTGAAAAAAAAAAAAAAAAAAAAAGCGGAGTTCCCGCAGCTAATCGACCTGTTTCGAGATAAGCTTACTTTTTCGTACACCCTGGGCACAAGCCCCTTTTGCTCCACCCTAGTTATGTCACTGGTAAAAGTGAGGGGAAACGTGGGTGTAGGTCGTTCCTCCACTTCCAAAACTATCTATGGTGTATCGCCACTTCCTAAAAAAATTGCAATGGGCAAAAGGCGATGATGATGACGATGTGACGTCATGCGTCCCCTATCTTTTCATATCCACATTTACCTCTGATTATATCTAATGCAATGAACGTAAAACATATATACACAGAGTTTTCCATCGCAGCGTAAACAAATAAATAAAAACATGTACGACATTAAATATTTGATTGTTTCTTTCAATTAAGATTCTTCTTAATAAGCTCACATACATACAATCAGTGATGCTATTCAGCCGGTTCGCACCGGTTCGCTAGAACCGTTTGTTAAAATATTTCCAGTTCGCAGAACCGTTTGTTATAACCCAGGTTTGGCTGCTTTAAACCAAAAAAAAAAAAAAAAACCGAAAAATGCTTTAAATCGTGTCAACTTCATGGTGACGTCTCCACATATGAAACCATCTGCATTACGTTTATGTACTTTTCACCTTTTAATCAAGGAGTCCCGTGTTCAATTCTCGGTCGAACCACAACCCATCTTTCAAGTGTAAACGAAGTAGCGATTCGAGGTGTCCCTTTAAGCGAAAGTCTTCTCCGTGAAAACCTTGGTATTTCATAAGGATGTTAAGCCTAAACATACGAAACGAAACCAAATTATATATTTCTACTTGTCTGAATGTCTGTTGTTTTATAAAGAAGCCAAGGTTGCTTAATCATATTGATAGAAATTGGCAAAATTTATCAACTGCCTACGTAGCTCCCAAAATCAGGATGGATCTGACTTTGATTTAATTTTATTGAATGATATCTACATACCAAATTTGTAATTTAATACCTCAGTTTTAGCGTTATGTCACGTTGACCTTAAAATTTTATATAGGGCCTACAAATACATTTAAAGTAATAACAGGATTTTCCCAATGGCTAAGGCGGGAGTTTCCCGATTTGTATATAATTGTATAATGTTTTTACTTGTGTAACTGTTTATCTTTTTGTCCTTCTGAAATGACTCTTGACAATTGTATTAACAACTAGGCCTATGTAAAGATCAGTACAACGTATTTATTATGAGGAGTCCTTCGTGAGTGAGTCGGCAATCGCATTTGTAACCAATTAGTCCCGGTTTCCTGTCGAAATGGACAATTTTTCTTGTGTGAAGCCGAGAAGCGGTTTGGATTCCGCGTTAAGCTTATGTGACCCCTTCCAGCATAACCTTGTTGTTGCATACCCAAGATCAGTAAATTTTAGTTTAAGTGTCTGTTTTTAGAAATCCTTACAGCTACAAAGTTAAACATATGAGGCCTTATGCAGAGTCGTTCTGACACGTGATTAGAGCTATACTAAAGAGTTCGACTAACATATGTTTCCTGCAGTAGTCAGGCCTTTAGTATGACGCTAATCATACAACAAAACGACTCTGCATAAGGCGGATGATCTCTTAGAACAAGGTATAAGCATTTATGTTTTAATCTCAAATATCAAGATATCAAAAATGAGAACTGGGATCACATGAGTGTAGTGGTGAGGGTTATTTACATTTGAAACGCATATACATGTATTTTTTTTTCTTTTTACATTCGCTCAGTCGCGTTACTCTTAGTCGGTTACCTAGAGCATTCGAAAACCGACGAGTTATCATCATTGCGAATGATTTCTATAGACCAAAAAAAAAAAAAAAAAAAAAAAAAGGAAAAATTACAAATACGAAAAAAAAAGCTATAAAAATTTAACAAATGAGTTTGAATCTAGATTGTTTGTTTATTGTGTATTTCTCTGTGTGTGTTTGGTATCTGTGTTCTCTGCGTAGTAATGTTGTTATGTTTTTACCTATTGGCTTCTTCTTCTTTTTACCTTAGGCTTCTTCTTATTTCTTGCAGGTTTTTTCACCCATATGTTTTATATATATATATATATATATATATATAGGGGAAACTATACAGTCGTGGGCACCTTAAGGCATTTTTTTTAGTAATTAATTTATAACTTTTATACGTTTGGCCATATGTGTCTAATATTTGTCAAATCATATTGTTACAGTATGGGCTTCAAAATAAATATGATATTGGACTGAAATGTAACGTTAGGTACGTGTAATATTTTTTTTAAAAAAAGTACTATAACTTTTATAGTGATGGGCCCTACAGAGATTGAGTTGGGCACTTTTGATTACAGTTATGGGCACCTGTGCAGAAGTTTGTAAAATTATTTAATAATGCCAAGATACATTACTTTGTTACATAAATGCGTAATACAGCATCTCGTTTTGACGTTTTGTGGTTTTATAGTAACAATTTTAATTAAAAAAAAATAAGAACTTATGAAATTAGGCATTCTGTTTGCCTAATCGCTATCACTTTCAGTTTCGTCTAAGATCTGCAAACACTGGATACAATAACATACATCATCATCGTAGGCTTCTCCACAGCAAGAAGGCAAGCTTTATGAAAAGCCTGTCCACAGCGTTTGCAGTTCATTCCTGGAAAACGAGGTCCTACGCTCTCACCACACTGCTTACACAATCCAGAAAGTGAAAAAGAAATTACGGTTTTCTAATTGGTCCATACTGTTTTCCAACACCCTCACTTTCAATATGTTTGAATCTTCTTTGGATGCTGAAGAAGAATGAACTCCCTCATTTTTGTTCTCTTGCAGTTCACCAAAAAGCACTAGTTTAGCCAGAGGGGCAGAGGGTAATTTCTCCACATCAGCTCCAGTTATACCTGTACGTTCGGAAGAAAATAGATTAACACTAGGAGTATCTTCGTGTCTTTTTTCTACTTTCCCACCTGGACCTGACTGTTTAACTTCTCTTTTCCTCTTTCTCTCCTCTTTCTTCCTCTCTTGTTTTTCTTTTGTATTTCTTTTCTCTTTGTGCAGCTCTTTCCATTTATCTGATGTTATTACAAATGGGAATCTTTGAATATTGCGACCTTTCCGCTTTGGCGTTTCTGGCCATACTAAACAGTCCTTAAAAAGCGGCATATCTGATTTCTTGATTGGATACATTTTATCCCGGTCAGTAGTTCCGTTTTGCTCTTCTGGTGTCACCTCAACGTGTAGAAAAGTGCTTGCTTCCTCAAGTTGTTCTGCTAAAGCACTTTCAGTCTGTTGTAATCGTGGTGAGTTTGAGGCTTCATCTGCCGGCAACTCATCATTTGTGTGGATTTTTATGAGCGTTTCATCTTTAGAAAATTCTTCACATATTTTACAGAGACGGCGAAAATCTTCACACTTTTCTTCATGACCATTTGCACCTTTATCTGTAAACTGTTTTATTTGGTTACCTTCTCGGGCCGAAGTAAATCACAAAACTTCTCATAAGTCAAATCACAAAAACTTCATTGCATTTAAATTGTATTTACATAATCTTGGAAATAATTTAGTCTTCACTCAGCGCCGCAAACTAACTTGGGCAGCTACCTGAGTGAAAATGCTGTGATTAGTTTCTTAAAAGCCGGTATTAACAGCAGTGGCAAATGGTGTGCTGAGTAATCACATCCGACGCATCAATGCAAAAATCACCGATAGACACTGGCCATTACATCACAGAATTCATCTTAAAAAGGAACTAGACCTATTTCATACTCCAAAACTTCACGTGTATGTACTTACATGGCCACAACGTAAGTCGCTGGCGTTTCTCCTAGCGCGAGGACTGTAGCTATATTTTAAAAGTAATCATATGTGATAAATATGAATAGGCCTTGTTATTAATTTTCAAGGAAAAAACTGTAAACTTAGCAATATGAAAAAAAGAGGCTTTCGGACTTCCAACGCACACTGACGTTTGTGCAGTGCTTCCCCTTCTTGTTCTTTTTTGGGATCATGATCTAGGTCTAGCTAAGTCGAAGCGTCGAAACCTTCCTTTCATATTGGTAAGAGTGCAGATTTCCTTCTTTTTCCTAAAATTAAATGTAATCAGATACATGAGAAACTTAAACCTACTTAAGTAATCTGATTATAATGTGCCCTATACCGAGATCGTAGTTATACACTCCCTTGTGCATTTTTTCCAGAAAGGGGTCTCTATAAAATAAGCCTAGTTCTATTGTTATGCTTAATCACGGCTTTATTGTTATACAGGCCAGTCTTGAAATGGCAACAGGCCTTTTTGCCTTCCACAGACTATCCACCCAGCACAGCCGGTTGCCCAAATTATCTGCATTAATGTCTAGAGAAAGGAAGGATCCTCGCTAAAATGATACAGAAATAGTCTGTGGACTGCCAACTGTTGAAGATGGATAGTCTGTGGCAGGCCGATTTGCGCAGTTGCCACATTCAAGGTCCTGGCTTGTATAACAATGGAGGCCGTGGCTTAATTCAATATAAACATACAGTGATGGGCATAGTGAGTTTACAGTAATGGGCACTGGGTCCATCACTGTTAAATAACCTTTAAATTTCATGAAATTTTTGAGCAAGAAATACAACAGCCTGAAATGCACTTTAGACTTAAAATAACGACATAAAAATTCATATAGTAAAATACAGTTATGGGCACTAGGTGCCCATCACTGTCATGTTCTATTAAATTAAAATACAGTGGTGAGCACCTCATGATTTGAGAGCAAAACTCATTTAGACTTACATCTCATTAGCATGAAGTGCTCTTATCGTTTAATAATCACTCAAAACACAAAATTTTAATTTTCAATTGATTTATAATTAAACAAAACCTTAATCAGTATACCTATCTGATTAAAAGAATTCTTTAGAAATGAACAACAACCATCAAAACGTTTCACATCGCGCACCTTTCTACACCACGCCACACACACGAAAGAAGGAAAACAATTGACAAACTGTGAGTGTAAAGAAGAAAGGCGTACCAACATTTGAAAATCGTCAATAGCTCGCTACAGGCGCTCAGACTCTTATTATTTGAAAATAATTGGCATAGGTGCCCATCACTATCAGAGTGCCCACGACTGTATAGTTTCCCCTATATATATATATATATATATATATATATATATATATATATATATATATATGCAGCATATACATGTATATCATTATGAACAATTGTTAATCCATTCCTGAATTAAAATCTTTTCAATACTTTTTGACAAGCATCTATCTTGAATAAGTTCTTTCCAAGATATTCGCAGTGCTACATAATTTCGTCACAACACCTTATATTGCGTTGCTGTGTATGTCTCTACTTGTCACTTGCGATAGTCAGTAAAATGCCTTCTATGTTTTTCCCTAAGATAGTTATATCCATCTACCCTCTTTCTTTCTTTCTTTCTTTCTTTCTTTCTTTCTTTCTTTCTCTCTCTCATAACCAGAGAGAAGGAACTGGTTGTTAAAAAAAAAAAAAAAAAAATAGAATAGCACCATTGCATACAATACATATATACGTATATCGTACACAGCCAAATGCAGTTGTAGATGTTTGTTGTATTCTTTCAATGTGTAAGCTCACACTTAATGACCATAATTAGCTTGGTAGTTATGTGTAATTAACGCATAGCTTATTGTTCAATTACGAATAATAAATTACTACTAAAACGTACCAGAAAAGCAATAAAAGTGTGATTGCTGTATTGAAATTTTGTGTCTAATATTTGCTTGTTAAGAGTACAATCTTATATAAGAAATAGTTACCTTTTTTTAAAAGCATACCGTTTTGTCAATAGTAAATTAATTCGTGACGATTTGTAAGGGTGATGGATTTTTTGTAGTTATTTTTTCCAACAACAAAATAAATAAACTTTGTAAGACAATAAAAGGGATCACATGCTAGAAGTTTCAATTTCTTCTGCTAAATGTCAATCAGTGAAGGATGTATGCTGCCATCTAACGGAGCTTAATGTAACTTCTATTAACTTACCTTTATTTCAATAATTGAAAACGGAATAGGGGTATGTACAGTTAAAGTCGCTCGCTCTTACCAAACTATCTTAAAAATTTACTAATTTAAACCAACGACCCTCAAAGAAAAGGTATGCCACTTTTAATGAAAATATAGGACTTTTTAAATTAGGACTATAAAGAAACAGTTTCCGAAAGTTGGAATGTTTAAAAAAAAAGAAAAAAAAAACAACCAATAGACTCATTCATAAGACTTGATGAAATAAAAAAACAAATAATTTCTAGAATAAAGGTATAATTAAATATGTTTTTTAAAAAATAAAATAAAAGTTTCCTGTGCTTCTAATAACTCCAGGCTACTGGCGGCTATGCCATAGTTACAATTATGCATAAAGCTCACTCGCATGGTTTCTAAACTGTGTTTCTTCCAGACCTGTGTTTGGGGGAGCACTGTCCCCCGGAGCTCTGAAAGTGCCCTCCAGGAGCAGACCAAAATAATACGTCTATAATATAATAATAAATATAATAGTATCAGTAGTGCCTCCCCGGAATACGGTGTGCCTCCTCGGAACGTTGTTTCTGAAAGAAACACTGATTCTAAATGCTTCTGGTATTCGTACTTCTGGGCTTTATCCATAATTTTAATTACACTTCCAACGGTTTATAATGTAATTCGAAGTAAAACGCATATGAAACAAACGATTTGTTACAGTTTACTTTTAGGATAGTGCAATATTTAACAACTTTAATTGCCAACCGGCTCTACCACATATGCAACACGTGAATTTGCACGGGTCAGCAAGTTTCGAGGGGGACAAAATCTGTCATAACTATACTATTTAAAATAAATATTTCTTGTTGGAAACAGACTTCATGATGATGATAGTTAAATTTACTAAACTGACCTTCTATTTGAATATTACATTCATAAATCATGTTTAGGTCACATTAGTTTAAGGTCACATGAACA
Source organism: Thermobia domestica (assembly GCF_964235325.1). NCBI lineage: Eukaryota > Metazoa > Arthropoda > Insecta > Zygentoma > Lepismatidae > Thermobia > Thermobia domestica. Next base: position 258,840,151 of record NC_137464.1, read on the forward strand.
GTGTTAAAGCAAATGATCAAACAAATCCCAGCATGAATTGCTTCATTGTTGTCAAATACAAGAACTTAATTCTCCAATAGCAGCGAACACCTGTTCCATTTAGTTAGTTATCACAGTTTTGATATGAAAACTAGTCTTCTCTTTGCCACAAACAAGTTATTTATCAGTGAAGGTGGGAAGAAGTTTGTGTTAATTAACAGATATAGAAGGAAAATCAACAAATAAAGATAAAAGAGCTAGTTTCACTGGAATTTCAAACTGATATATTGAGAATGCAGCTCGATATTGAATTTTATAAAAAGGATTCCGGTATCATATTTCCTATACAAGTATGTTTGCTTTATCTTTCACTAGCATATTATTATTTAAAGCAAAAACAGACACAACGAGATTGTATTTGTAGTTTTTTAAGGCCTTTCTGAGTACGAGTGGTATTTTCTTCCCCTTCATTGTTCATGATGGGGTAGCACACGTAAATTTGTGGCTTTTAAGATTTGTTGTTTCTGGAGAAAGGGGGCGGCAAACAATGCCATTCCACGGGGGGGCAAATTTCCGAGGGCCGACCCAGGCTGTAACTAATCATATTTAAATTTGAGCATTAATGTTTTGGGTTACCACAAGTTACTTGCGCAAACTAAAAAAGAAGAGAAAAATAATGGGAAATAATAATTAGAACTTGTAATTAAACGCGATTTTAAGCTATAGTATATAGCGAACGGAAGGCGTACGAGCAGTGTTGCCACAGTCCTATCTCTGGAGTGGGCTGAAAAATAGTACCAAATTGAAACAAAAAGGGCTGAATTCATTATTTTATACCAGCGTAATACATGGCTCTATAACACGAAACTAAAAGGGATGAAGTTCTAGCACTCCCCCCCCTCCTCTTCCAAAACTGCAAACCAAGAAAGTACTCTTTTTAAAAACATTCAAATAGGAGTAACCCGAACAACCGTGGAAGTAGATGAAACTTTTATTGAACGTAGGAAGTTTAACAGAGGTCACAAATTAAAAGGGAAAACAGTTATCATTTTCGGTATGTATTGTAAGGAAATCAAACGCGCCTTTATTTCAAAGTGACCAATAAACCAAAAAAGTATTATGGCCATATACAGAGAAAAATCCATTCTTCGGATAGCGTTATATTGTACAGCGGGGGACACTTCTAAATGGTACACCTTAGCCGTAAATCTCCATATGGCTGTACCATTTAGAAGTGTCCCCCGCTGTACATATATACGGAATCCTCTTGCTTACTACAGAGATCACTGCGGAGCATACGTTATCCATATGCTACATACGCACTGCCAGTGGCGTATTTACGATTTTGTTTCGGGAGGGGCTTTGCTAACTTTCGGGGGGGCTTTGCCTGCAAATGTGAAAATTCAGCAAGATATTTCATTTACTTTACTATACTAAGTAAGATTTCGGGGGGGGGCTTAAGCCCGGAAGCCACCCCCCTAAATACGCCACTGCGCACTGCCCTTAGATGTTACGTCATGCCGTTGCTGATGTCTGATATCTAACACGGTTTCTTATATTACATACATATATGTATGTTACATTCCTCAGCTGTATGTTATATACGTCCATTTGCACTTGAGATCCTGACCGCCTATATTGTTTCATATGGAAAGTACTTATAGATGGAACACTTATACGGAAAGTATTATAAAACATACGTTTTCAATCACACGTCTGCTGTACGTTAAGTCCAAAAACTACAAGAATTACGCATGTAAGCGAATAGCTTTTTAAGTACGCCACCTACATTTTTTTTTCTCAGTGTATGAAAAAATATAAAACTAGAAACAAATCAATCATTGAGTTTGTGTGTAAATAGTACGTTATTATAAAGTATTAAAATATAAATTGTTGCTCCTTATTCTTGCTCATTTCACGACCGAAGGAGAATAATGGAATGTAAGAAGAATATAAGGTAAGTAAACTGACATTTGTAAAAAAAAAAAAAAAAAAAAAAAAAAAAAGTACAACTGGTCTAGGTACGACGAATGGGAATTTTAAGCTGGTTACCCACCGTCACTAACGGGTGTCCGCAGTCCGTCGTACAGAGTCCTAGAACCTTCCCTGAAAGACATCAAAAGAAAGAGATGTAAAGATGACAAGTATTTGTTAAATGGTGCTGAATTGGGTAGAATAGTACCAACTTTTCCACAAAAGGGGCTGAAAATGCCAGCGTGGTACCAACGGGCCGATGCATGACAAAAAGGGCTGAATTTGGTACAGTTGTATCAAGTGCGGCAACAGTGCGTACGAGGGAGGGGAACCAATAATAATAATAATAATAATAATAATAATAATAATAATAATAATAATAATAATAATAATAATAATAATAATAATAATGTGCTGCCATCTACTTGATTATCAAAACAACTTCTGTCAAGCCCGCAGTTGATGATTTTATGCTTTAATGGTCTCGTTATTACCTTTACACTCTAATGAATGGTCTTTGTCTTTAACAGTCAGGAAATAAATCTTTCTATATGCTGTCGCAACACAAAAACTTCCGCCTGTCATCCGTCAACGGTCAGACCATCGAATGCTTTTTATGGTCTCACTTGAACTTGAAAGTGTGAATGGTTTATTAATTTTCAAGATGTAATTAACAGGACTTTATAAATCGTAAAAGAAAAAAAATGCCGCGTGCCATTAATGGAAGATTTTATAAGGTTATAAGCTAGCAAAGGGCACTTTCCCGAGATTATTCTCAGTAGTTTTGAATCCAGTTATTACAATAAGAAATAGCTGATTAGATCGAGTTTTTCAATTAGATTTTAATTACATAAAATTTGATCTTTCAAATATCAACATACACTTTAAAAAAATAAACTACAAAACGAAGCTCAACTGTACTTTAATAAGCGAAATTCAATGAAAATACATAATCTATATATACATAAATTAGAGTGACTACGTGACTAAATAAGTCTTGAACCACCCAACCTATGTTGATCAAATTTGCAACATTGATGACGTTCGGGCCTGGGAATGGTTATTTCACTTTTATAATTTGGTGCAACTTAGGGGAGGGGGAGGAGAATATATATAAATGATAAAAAATGACCAATATCAATGTCGAATCCATAGTTTTCGGTGTCGCTGAGACAGTGACACTTTGCATGCCGTTTAAATCCAAATGAAATGTAATGCACCGACGGTTATGCCGGTTAGGCTAAAGGAGACCGTGATTATGAGAAATAAGTAAAATGGTGGAAGAAAGTGGGGGAAACGGGAGAATCCCGAGAAAACCCACGAGCACAGTGTTTGTCTAGCACAAAGTCCACACGGCGCGAGCTGAGATCGAACCAGGAACCCCAAGCACCGAAGGTAAACGCTCTACCATTGAACCACCGCGCCCCCTCGTTTAAACCCAAATTTAGCCTGCAATAGTAATATTTAATTTCCAAGGCGCGCACACACACACAACATTATCCATTAGAGCACTTGAGTAATAGTAAAAAGTGACTTACTAACTGAACATATTACTATTTTTCTTATATTAACCTAGCGAAGGAGTAATTGACGGTAGTTACTATATAATTAGTGTACGTGCTGTTGATGCGGGAGAACCGACTTCTATTCCCGGTGGATTGTGATCCAAGATAAGATGAAAGTTCATGTCTTACATACGTTGTATCGGTGCCTACAGATCAAACATGAAACCTAAAATACGTCGCAGTGTCCCACGTGAAGAAGTTTGGTTAAAATGTTTCAAGTAACTGAATGGTTTCATCTGATTTTTAGGTACAGCTGGGTTACATATTATCAAGGTACAATCCATCTAAAATAACGTCTATAGCAATACGTGAAAGGCAATATCTTCGATTCAACTGCAACTATATAATGGAGTTTTGTTAAACCAAACGGTCAGACAGGATAAATATATAAAGGAATATTGTTAGATCAAACGGCCAGACAGGGTAAATATATAAAGGAGTTTTCTTAAACCAAACGGACCGACGGAGTAAATATATAAAGAAATTTTGGTAAATTAAACAGACAAGCAGGGTAAATGTATAAAGGAATTTTGTTAAACCAAACAGACAGACAGGGTAAATAATATAAAGGAGTTTTGGCAAACCAAACGGACAAACAGGGTAAATATATAAAGGAGTTTTGGTAAACCAAACGAACAGTCAGGGTAAATATATAAAGGAGTATTGTTAAACCAAACGCACAGACAGGTAAATATATAAAGGAGTTTTGTTAAACCAAACGGACAGACGGAGTAAATATATAAAGAAATGTTGGTAAATTAAACAGATAAGCAGGGTAAATGTATAAAGGAATTTTGTTAAACCAAACAGACAGACAGGGTAAATAATATAAAGGAGTTTTGGCAAACCAAACGGACAAACAGGGTAAATATATAAAGGAGTTTTGGTAAACCAAACGAACAGTCAGGGTAAATATATAAAGGAGTATTGTTAAACCAAACGCACAGACAGGTAAATATATAAAGGAGTTTTGTTAAACCAAACGGACAGACGGAGTAAATATATAAAGAAATTTTGGTAAATTAAACAGATAAGCAGGGTAAATGTATAAAGGAATTTTGTTAAACCAAACAGACAGACAGGGTAAATAATATAAAGGAGTTTTGGCAAACCAAACGGACAAACAGGGTAAATATATAAAGGAGTTTTGGTAAACCAAACGCACAGACAGGGTAAATATATAAAGGAGTATTGTTAAACCAAACGCACAGACAGGTAAATATATAAAGGAGTTTTGTTAAACCAAACGGACAGACGGAGTAAATATATAAAGAAATTTTGGTAAATTAAACAGATAAGCAGGGTAAATGTATAAAGGAATTTTGTTAAACCAAACAGACAGACAGGGTAAATAATATAAAGGAGTTTTGGCAAACCAAACGGACAAACAGGGTAAATATATAAAGAAGTTTTGGTAAACCAAACGCACAGACAGGTAAATATATAAAGGAGTTTTGTTAAACCAAACGGACAGACAGAGTAAATATATAAAGAAATTTTGGTAAATTAAACAGATAAGCAGGGTAAATGTATAAAGGAATTTTGTTAAACCAAACAGACAGACAGGGTAAATAATATAAAGGAGTTTTGGCAAACCAAACGGACAAACAGGGTAAATATATAAAGGAGTTTTGGTAAACCAAACGCACAGACAGGTAAATATATAAAGGAGTTTTGTTAAACCAAACGGACAGACGGAGTAAATATATAAAGAAATTTTGGTAAATTAAACAGATAAGCAGGGTAAATGTATAAAGGAATTTTGTTAAACCAAACAGACAGACAGGGTAAATAATATAAAGGAGTTTTGGCAAACCAAACGGACAAACAGGGTAAATATATAAAGGAGTTTTGGTAAACCAAACGAACAGTCAGGGTAAATATATAAAGGAGTATTGTTAAACCAAACGCACAGACAGGTAAATATATAAAGGAGTTTTGTTAAACCAAACGGACAGACGGAGTAAATATATAAAGAAATTTTGGTAAATTAAACAGATAAGCAGGGTAAATGTATAAAGGAATTTTGTTAAACCAAACAGACAGACAGGGTAAATAATATAAAGGAGTTTTGGCAAACCAAACGGACAAACAGGGTAAATATATAAAGGAGTTTTGGTAAACCAAACGAACAGTCAGGGTAAATATATAAAGGAGTATTGTTAAACCAAACGCACAGACAGGTAAATATATAAAGGAGTTTTGTTAAACCAAACGGACAGACGGAGTAAATATATAAAGAAATTTTGGTAAATTAAACAGATAAGCAGGGTAAATGTATAAAGGAATTTTGTTAAACCAAACAGACAGACAGGGTAAATAATATAAAGGAGTTTTGGCAAACCAAACGGACAAACAGGGTAAATATATAAAGGAGTTTTGGTAAACCAAACGCACAGACAGGTAAATATATAAAGGAGTTTTGTTAAACCAAACGGACAGACGGAGTAAATATATAAAGAAATTTTGGTAAATTAAACAGACAAGCAGGGTAAATGTATAAAGGAATTTTGTTAAACCAAACAGACAGACAGGGTAAATAATATAAAGGAGTTTTGGCAAACCAAACGGACAAACAGGGTAAATATATAAAGGAGTTTTGGTAAACCAAACGAACAGTCAGGGTAAATATATAAAGGAGTATTGTTAAACCAAACGCACAGACAGGTAAATATATAAAGGAGTTTTGTTAAACCAAACGGACAGACGGAGTAAATATATAAAGAAATTTTGGTAAATTAAACAGATAAGCAGGGTAAATGTATAAAGGAATTTTGTTAAACCAAACAGACAGACAGGGTAAATAATATAAAGGAGTTTTGGCAAACCAAACGGACAAACAGGGTAAATATATAAAGGAGTTTTGGTAAACCAAACGCACAGACAGGTAAATATATAAAGGAGTTTTGTTAAACCAAACGGACAGACGGAGTAAATATATAAAGAAATTTTGGTAAATTAAACAGACAAGCAGGGTAAATGCATAAAGGAATTTTGTTAAACCAAACAGACAGACAGGGTAAATAATATAAAGGAGTTTTGGCAAACCAAACGGACAAACAGGGTAAATATATAAAGGAGTTTTGGTAAACAAAACGAACAGTCAGGGTAAATATATAAAGGAGTATTGTTAAACCAAACGCACAGACAGGTAAATATATAAAGGAGTTTTGTTAAACCAAACGGACAGACGGAGTAAATATATAAAGAAATTTTGGTAAATTAAACAGACAAGCAGGGTAAATGTATAAAGGAATTTTGTTAAACCAAACAGACAGACAGGGTAAATAATATAAAGGAGTTTTGGCAAACCAAACGGACAAACAGGGTAAATATATAAAGAAGTTTTGGTAAACCAAACGAACAGTCAGGGTAAATATATAAAGGAGTTTTGTTAAACCAAACGGACAGACGGAGTAAATATATAAAGAAATTTTGGTAAATTAAACAGACAAGCAGGGTAAATGTATAAAGGAGTTTTGTTAAACCAAACGCACAGACAGGTAAATATATAAAGGAGTTTTGTTAAACCAAACGGACAGTCAGGGTAAATATATAAAGGAGTTTTGTTAAACCAAACGCACAGACAGGTAAATATATAAAGGAGTTTTGGTAAACCAAACGAACAGTCAGGGTAAATATATAAAGGAGTTTTGTTAAACCAAACGCACAGACAGGTAAATATATAAAGGAGTTTTGTTAAACCAAACGGACAAACCAGGGTAAATATGTGAAGGAGGGTTTTAAACCAAACGGACGAACAGAGTAACAATGTGAAGGAAGTCTCCTAAATCAAATGGACGGACAGGGTAAATATATAAAGGAGTTTTGTTAAACCAAACGGACAGACAGGTTAAATATGTGAAGGAGGTTTCTTAAACCAAACGAACGGACAAGATAAATATATAAAGGAATTTTGTTAAACCAAACGGACAGACAGGGTAAATGTATATAGGAGTTTTGTTAAACCAAACGGACAGACAAGGTAAATATGTGAAGGAAGTTATTTAAACCAAACGGACAGACAGGGTAAATATATAAAGGAGTATTGTTAAACCAAACGGACAAACATGCAAAATATCAAGGTAACCAAGAAAGTTCTGTCGCTTTTTGTGGAGGTTTGTGTTCCATTGGCTCTCGCACCATGAGTTGAATGCGAATGGAGAAAAGGCGAAGATCAGTTGTTGGTGTGAGTATATCCAACATACTATCTGTTATGGTAGTTCAGTTACACCGTGAACTTGTGTAAGGGCAGAGTGAACATACACAGAGCTTCATAAGGGCGTGTATGCTGCACAAGTTCAAACTGGGATCAAACGTCGCTGTAGCGGAGCGGAAAACAGACCAGTCTTTTGGTGAATGTGTCATGACTACGCGGACAGTGCAGCGGTCGTTTAAAAGTTTAAGGACGGTGACGAAACACTCGAAGACGCACCACGTGCCAGAAGACCAACACATGTACAAAATGAAGATCTTCAGGCAGCAATTGAGGCAAACAGTGGCCAGACATGTGAGGAACTGGAACTACAATCCAGTGTGAATGGAGAAACCAATCGGCACACCTCTATCAACTTGGGAAGCACTACAAATTGGGTCGATGGGTTTCACAAGATTTTATTTCGGACCAGAAGGCAACGTGAACAGACACCTGTGTTTCTTTGCTGTGTCCTCTGAGGAAGGAGCCATTTCTGGACAGGGTGTTGATATGTGATGAGAAGTGGGTCCTGTACTAGTAAGCTCCACGGCCCGGTGCCGTCAACATTGGTTAGCATCCAATGAACCAGCTCCAAAACAGCCGAAATCAGCACTGCACCAGAAGATCCTACTGGAAATGAAATGAAATGAAATCTTTGAGTTTTACGTCCAACGGTTATGCCGGTTAGGCTAAAGGAGACGGTGATGATGAGTAATGAATGAAATGGTGGAATGAAGAAAGTGGGGGGAAACGGGAGAACCCCGAGAAAACCCACGCACACGGTGTTAGTCAAGATCCTAATGGGTGTCTGGTGGACTGTTCACGGCATCGTGCATCGGAAACTGCTACCAGCTAGTCAGAGCATCAATGCAACTGTGCACTGTCAGCAGTTGAGTCATGTTCAAGAAAAACTCAAAACTCTCGAATCAGCACTTTTGAATCGGTAAGGGGTCCTCTTGCTATGGGATAATGCTAAGCCCCACCTGGCTATGATGACCCTGGATACTATACTACTCCTTGGATGGGAAGCAATATTGTATCCTTCACACTCGCCGGACATTGCACTGTCCGATTATCACCTGTAGCATTCCTTGGACAGTCACCTTAGAGGACGCCAATTCAAATCCCTAGGAGAGGTGCAAAATGTATTTGAACCTTCTTTGCTTGATGACCCACCAAGTTCTACCGCGATGGAATCCATAGTCTTCCAGAACGTTGGCAGAAGGTCGTCGATGCTAATGGTGGCTATTTTTTTTTTTTTTATCTTCTAGGTACCTCCAGATACTGTACTAAACTTGATTCAAGTCTAGAAAATCCGGAGAGGTAAAATCTGGGAGGACTATGTATCATACACAGAAATGTTTCTACTAAAGGTTTGTTGCCTAGCTAGGAATAATCTGTACAGCCGTAGACAGAAATTCTGTGTGTCTTCAGTCGGCATGTGCTGGATACAGATAATCATGGCTATGCACTTTGATAGACATTATTTGGTACTATACTGACATCACACAGCCCCATTCTTGTGTACCACCTAGATTTTCTTTGTGGTTGGAAATAAATATACGGAGAAGATAACAGAGAGTACATACCAGCACTTAGATTTTTTTTTTTTTTTACGGAACGCAAGGAATATGCAACGTATAAGCTGACCTAGCTCCACCCGAGTACCACCTCTCCGCTGGTATAGCGGGTAGCACGTGTGCTTTTGGTGCTAGTGGTCCTAGGTTCGATTTCTAGTGGAAGAGCAAAAAAATAATTTCACATGATCCGTTTTCATTAATCGTGCCTGTTCTTCAACCTAAAGGCATAATGGACGTTAATTAAAAAAAAAGTTCGAAAATCTACACTACAACAGAGATTCAGGTTTTCCAGTCGCGTCAGAAGCAGCGCTAGGAAAGCAGCCTGTAGCCGGAATCTATGGATTCTCTTTCCAAATGTGCTCGATTTTTCTCTCCGTGTGTTAATTGGACTTGATTTCTTTGTGGTCTGAAGTCCCATATATTGATTGATGCCATACTTTGATATCCGATAACTCTAAAACAAAGCCTCTAACTCCAATAATATTTTATAAACGTACTAGATCTACCACCATACCAATTTTGTTCAAGATTGAATGAATTTTGCCGCGAGTACGCGAAGTACCAGTGGCGTATTTAGGGGAGCTTCCGGGCTTAAGCCTCCGAAATCTTACTTACTATAGTAAACTATATGAAATATCTTGCAGAATTTTCACATTTTCAGGTAAAGCCCACCCCGAAAGTTAGCAAAGCCCCTCCCGAAACAAAATCGTAAATACGCCACTGCGAAGTACAATATCCTTTTACTAACAAACCCAAGCCAAATTTGATGGACAATATTTCTCGAACCTCACAGTATCACATATAAGTACCAAACTCGTCCTTTCTGCCTCTTCTTCCGGGAGAACACATGCATATTTATCCTGTCTGTCTGTCCGTCCGGGAGAACACTTTTGTATATTTATTCTGTCCGTCCGGGAGAACACTTATCTTTATTTACCCTGTCTATTCGTCCGTTCGGGATAACATTTATGTATACTTACCCTGTCCGTCCGTCCAAAGAAACACTTATGTATATTTACCTTATCTGTCTGTCCGTCCGGAAGAACATTTTTGTATATTTACCCTGTCCGTCCGTTGAGGGGGACATTTATGTATATTTACCCTGTCCGTCCGTTCAGGGGAACACTTATGCATATATACCCTATATGTCTGTCCGTTCGGGAGAACACTTATGCATATTTACCTTATCTCTATGTCTGTCTGGAAGAATACTTATGTATATTTATCTTGTCTGTCTGTCCGTCCGGGGAACACTTATGTATATTTATCCTGTCTATCTGTTTGTCCGGGAGAACACATCTTTATTTACCCTGTTTATTCGTCCGTTCGGGAGAACACTTATGTATATTTACTCTGCCCGTCCATCCAGGGGAACACCTATGTATATTTACTTTATCTCTCTGTCCGTCAGGGAGGACACTTATGTATATTTATCTTATCTCTCTGTCCGTCTGGAAGGACACTTATGTATAATTACCCTATCTATTCGTCCGTCCGGGAGAACACTTACGCATATCTACCCTGTTTGTCTGACCGTCCAGGAGAAAACTTGATGACCAGCATCAATTTTGACCAAAATGTGGATATTCAGAAGTTAGGAATGACGTTCGTTGATGGAGGTGAAATCAAAATAGTAGAAATAAACTGTTTCCGGTTTTAATAAACTGTTTCCGGTTTTAAAACGGTAATAGATAGCGAGAAACTGTTTCCTTCAATTGATTAAGTGTTCCAAGAATTCCTTTCATCTCCATCCTTAACTCTTTACTAAACCGGAAGTAATAACAATTCACTATAACTTCCGGTTTTAGAATAAAGTGAGCAAATTTCACACAATATGAACCAAACTCCTTTACGTGCTGTACACACTGCGACTTGTTTTATTCTTCCATTTATTTTTAATTTATCTGGTCCCCAAGTACAGTTCTTATTTTATCCCGGTTCCTCAGTCCATTACTCATTCAACTTGGAATAATTCAGAGAATGCATGCAGAAATAAACTCCTATAGACAGAATTATCGAACTGTATTGCATAAAATACCACATTTGATAAAACACATTTTTCTTAAATTATAAAATGTAAAAGAAATGTAAAAATATTATCAATTATCTGGAAACAATAAACATATATTTTATTGATAAGAAGTTCATACATAGCTTTGATAGCTATGTTTCTTGGAAACGTGAGAAATTTGTCCATTGATTTCTATATTCGACAATTTCTGCTAGTTTTAGTCATTATTTATATACAAATAGAGCTGTAATCGAAGAACCGAGCGATGTTCTTTTTTTATATATATAGTTTAAAGTTATGCTACACTTAACTATGGAAAGACTTATAGAACGACTATGCCTGTCTGTCTATTTGGCGACAGGCATCATATACATTGACCAACTAAAACATTATGACTACATACGTAATATCTAATATGTACATATTTGGCTCGCAGGACGGTATCAATGCAGTTTGACATGGAAGCAATGATACCTTGGTAGGTGGCTTCACACGTCACTTAATTCCTCAAAATGCCAAGGAGGCGTTTGATACGTTAAATGATAGCTCAAAAGTGTTCAATTGGGTTAAGATCGGGTGAATTTGGGGGCCAATGCTCCTCTACCAGTGCAGAATGACGTTGGTCTTGTAACAAGGCGCATTGTTCTGCTGAAAGAAATTCCCAGTTGGAAATATGGTCAACATGAAGGGTGTACGTGATCAGCAATGATCTGCCAATAGCTAGAAGTCGTTATGATGTCCTCCACGCGCATTACCGGGTCTATAGATGACCGTGAGAAGATTCTGCAAATTCTAATGGACCACTTTCCGTCCTCAGAACAGCTCTGTTACGACGTGAAATGGAGTCATAGTGCTAATGAGGTGATAGCAAATGGAACAATATACCATTCGGCGTAAAGCGCATCACTCACTTCCGTCAGAGAGGAAGAAGACATAAATCTGCGCTTTATTCATGTATCCAAACGGACTACGGATGCTGAATTATCTTCAAGTGTGGGAGATGTTGTAATTCTCTGAACGCTCATTGTGGAGCCAAAACTGTATTCCAATATCACCGATAAAGTAGTTTTGACTTTGAACTTGGTTGAAATTATTTGCCTTTTCTGTAGAGGCTAGGGTTGCCAACCGTCCGGTATTTTACCGTCCAGTTCGGCTTTTTGACCTTGTCCGGTGTCCGGCACGACCTCCAAACCAGACGGTTAAATGTCCGGTAATTTTTCCTCTCACTAGTCCTATCCTCTGTTCTATTGAGATTATTTTGGAGTGGCGAAAGGAATCGTTTCTCAATGAACATGGTTAAAGCAGAGCTTATAATTCGCTTTGATATAGATCTATCGTGTATGGATTTTGCTGAAGAGTTGAAGGCAGGAAAATTTACTGAACTTATCAAAACGGCTAAAGATCAACGAAAGTACATTTTCAAGAGCGCAGCTAACACTGCTTCATCCTCAGCTACACCTTGCAATTAAATAATACATCCATATCCAGTGAACGTATGTAGGCATTATGAGACATTACCAGCCCCAGCTAAGACTTATTTTTCAAGTATATTTTGTGCATGCCATAATTATATTGCCAATTATATTTGCTTTTCTGGTAGACTACAAAAAATATTGTTGGTAGACTACAAAAAATACATATGGCAACCAAAACTGGAATAAGTAAATTTAATAAATGCTTCAAAAGTAATTAAAGTTATTAAATTCGAACTCCGAATCGCTCAATTTTATGCGGAGTAACCACTTTCCGGTTGTTCACGTGTTTGAAGAGCCATGATGCCACAATCTTAAGAGTATACCTACTTTAGGACGGTGTTCGGTATACTATTTCCGTTTTCAAAAGTCCGGTATACTATTTCCGTATACTAGTAGAAGCTACGTATTAATTTGACGGACAATGTGAACTTGAGTATCCCTATGTAACTATGTATCTGATGATTTGAAAAGTTGGCGTTATTCTAGCACTATTCTTAGCTTACTTGTTGGGATATTCTCAACATAAACAATAAAAGCTTTATTTACTCATTAGCACAATTTAAGCTCAATGTGATTGTTAAATTTCATTTCAAAAGAATGAAAGAATCAAAAGGAAAACAGGTGGACATCTTTGTTTTATATATACTAATTCTTCTTAGCCAGTCCGCCTGGTGTACGAAGGACAGTTTCGTGACGAAATTATCTTCAACTAAAAAGAAATCAAAGGAAAGAATCTTGTCTAAACAAAACGCCGACCTTGAAGAAACAGTCTGTAGCAGTCGATAGTTTGTTTCACTTGATATTTATGTCTCTATTGATCTGATGATATGAAACCCTTGGAAGAAATAACAAAATATAAAGACTTCAAAACAGATCGAAACACAGTGAAAGAGCAAGTTCGAGGTCAAAGTAAACTAGCTGAGTTTGTTTATTAGCATACATAGAGAAAATAGCTTTCCCTTACTGGGATATTTAAGAGCTATAATATTTGGTAGTGTAAGAGCTTAAAAGCTCTTTCTTTTGACTGTATAGGAGCATATGCGTCTACAGCGCAGAAGCCCCGGATTCGATTCCCGATAGAGGTTCATGTATCCTTTAGATCCCACGTTAAGCTGTGGGTTCATATCTAATTTAGCCTCTGTGCAAAAAAGGAGACGTCTAAGAGCCCAATTACATTAGGTTACTGGTTGTGCCACCGGTGGCGCAACAAGTGGATGAAGGACGTAGCGTGGCATTGAAGTATACAGAGTCTATCCGTATTATGCAGAGTCTTTTTGACGTTTGATTAGCGTCATACTAAAGGTCTAATTACTACAAGAACCTTATGTTACTCGAACTCTTTAGGATGGCACTAATCACGCGTCAAAACTCTGCATACGGCCCTATTACACTAGGGCAACTAGTGGCGCCACCAAGAAAACGGTGGACGGTTGGTGGACGAGCTCAGCAACTGCCCGGGGAACAATTGGTGGCGCGGGACAAACTTGGACCATTATGCTTAACTAGCGTATTGCACTAGGTCACTGGTGGCGCCACCAGTATCAGGTTCAAGAGTTGTTTGATTATCGGCGCTCGCTCCATGACTCATCAGACCGCAATATATCGTCACTCTGTATGGTGTTGGTTGTTTCTTTTGATTCGCGAGAAAATGGCAAGTGACAATGAAGGTGGTGACGGAAATGCAGTGAAGTTACAAATTCATTCTCAAGGACAAGGGATTGGACATTCCAATGCCCAATATTTCAAAAAATGATGACTTTGACATTCGAAAGTAATTTAAAAAAATACTTTGTGACGTCCGCACAAAGATCATAGAATAGTGTGTTGTAATATAGTCATTTATCTTTCCTTTACATCAATATTGGCTATATATACACTTTCTTCCTTCTTCGCTTCGTTTTTTTCATCAAGAGGGAAAGGAGAAGCATGCTTCACTCACTGAAAACATTTTCTCATGAAAATATTCGTCTTGTTTTGGTTGCGCCACTGGTGTACGATACGCAAGAGTGTGGTGTCGCCACCAGTTTGCTACCGGTTGCGCAACCAGTGGCCTAATGTGATAGAGCCCTATGTCCAAACCATCAAAAAAATAGTGCAGGAGATAATCGGAAGAACCAAACACTTTTCATTTTGTTTTACATTTTAAGATCATTAAATTGTTTGGTAGAAGTTAAATGTGTCAGCACCGAGCCTATATGAGAGTATTTCCAAAAATTTACGGACTGACACCAGAGTTGCTATCTCAAAGAACAAAATTATCGATTTTCGTCTTTAAAATTCTCATATGTTACAAAAAAATGGTAAATTCGTTAAGCACGTGATAATTGTAGAAATAAGTATAATACTACTAAAACTAGCAATAATATGTAATAAAATTATCTAGTAATTTTCAGTTTCGAACTCCATATCAGCGTCATTGTCCTCACAATTGTTTTTAATCCTTATTAACAATACTTCTTTTATCTCAACAATATTTCCACCAATCGTAAACGTAATTGAATTTAAAGAATGGATGCAGGATTGCCATTTGCCAATTCTCAAATCGTTATTGATTTATTTTAGCGGGAATAACTGTTAAGAATCTCAGTCTCTGTAGTTTATAATTGTTTAATGCATATCTACAATTTATTTGCACGTTCAAGAACTGAAAAGAAAAGTGTGCGTTCTAAAATTATCACATATGCACCTATCATCGGAAGGGTATTATCATATATAACATTAAGGTTTAAATTATCTTATAGGCATTGGTTCCAGAAATTCCGTTCGGGACATGTGAGCCTTTCGGATCAACTTTGTAGTGGACGACCACATGTGATGGATGACGAAGCCTGAAAGCAACCATCGAGGAAGACAGTGGTCTAACGTGTGATGAGCCTTCAGAAAGGTTTCATGTTTCCGCTGAAACAGTCAGATTGCAACTGCATGGCTAGGAAAGTTGTACAAGTTAAGCAAGTAGGTATGCCACACATTGTCGGCAGCCAACAATGAAAACGAAGGACAGCCTGTTTGTTCTTCCTCACTCGGCACCTGAACACACGCATCTTTGATCACTTTCTAACTAGTGATGGCACGTGGTCCTCTATGACACTACCAAACGTACTTGACATTGGTTGGCGCTAAGTAACCCTGCTCTTCACACCTCAAGACCTCTGGAACCAGAAATGTTGCGTTGTCAGTATGATGGAGTTGTCGGCAACTGTTGCATTACGAGATCCTTGCATCACTGCTCACCTCTACTCTCAACAGCTGCAAAGGGTGCACCGTGCATTGAGACAGAAGAAGCCGGTATTCGGCGAATCGCTAGTGTG
This sequence comes from Thermobia domestica, assembly GCF_964235325.1. NCBI lineage: Eukaryota > Metazoa > Arthropoda > Insecta > Zygentoma > Lepismatidae > Thermobia > Thermobia domestica. The sequence continues at coordinate 258,856,238 of NC_137464.1, forward strand.
TGCTCTTCCTGCATGACAATGCCAAGATACATATTAGAAAGGAGACGCGGGAAACCCTTCAGCAACTTGGCTGGGAGACACTGTGCCATGCATTATATTCACCAGACCTTGCGCCAACAGATTATTACCTGGTTCATTTCCTCGATATCTACCTCCGTGGGAGATTTCTCGCAAATGAGAGCACGGACTTCTTTGCATCCACGACCGTCGAGTTATATCACCAGCGTATTGCACAGCTGTACGAACGTTGGCAAAAGGTGTTGGATACAGTTGGAGATTACTTCGAAACCTAAAGATACGTAACCGTCCACTGTATTGCTCTTTGTTTATCACTGTTCTAGAACGGCAAGAACCTTTTTTGGTTACCTTGTACTGTCACTTGAAAATAGGAGGTTTTATAGTATTATATCTTTAAAAATGATAACAAAGAAAATAATGTTTATATCAAGCAGATTATCTTTTTATTGTTCTTGACAAAATCTGAGAGTTAGACCTGTTTTTATATGCCTGATAATAGCATAAATGCAAAGAAAAGTTCTCCACTGTATAAATTATGTGATTCGCGGGTAATAGAATTTAGTCTATATATAAATATATTTCAGTTTGAATTTCAATTTAAGATTCTTAAGGAAAAGTGTTTTCGGTTATTAATTGATAAATTGTAAAATGCATCTGTACATTATAAGTAAAAAGGAAATGAATATTTATTGTAATTTCATTATTTGGTGTTGCACATCCAGGGTCGGCCCTAGGCAATTTGCCGCTCCGTGCAGTGACATCATTTTCCGCCTCCTTCCTCCAGAAAGACCAAATCTTAAAAGCTACGATTCTAATTATGCTACCCCATGCTTCATGAACAACGAAGGGGAAAAGTGAACTCGCACTGAGAATGTCCTAAAAACTGCAAATACAATCTCGTTGTGTCTGTTTTTTCTTTAAATAATAATATATTATGTTAGTGAAAGATAAAGCAAACACACCTGCAGAGGAAAGATTGGAATCCTTTTTATAGAATTCAATATAGAGCTTCCATCTTAATATATCAGTTTGCAATTCTAGCGCAACTAGCTGTTTTATTTTTATTTCTTGATTTTCCATCTGTTAAAAATTTTAAAACATAAGACTTGTTTTCTTTTTCAATGATAAGAAACTCGTTTGTGACAAAGACAAGACTAGTTTTCATATCAAAACTGTGATAATTAACTAAGTGGAACAGGTGTTCGCTACTCTTTCAGAATTGAGTTCTTGCATTTGACAACAATCTAGCAATTCATGCTGGAATTTGTTTGACCATTTACTTTAGCACTGTCCATGTGACCTTAAACTAATGCGGCCTAAACATGATTTATGAATGTAATATTCAAATAGAAAGTCAGCTTAGTAAATTTAACTATCATCATCATGAAATCTCTTTCCAACAAGAAATATTTATTTTAAATAATATAGTTATGACAGATTTTGCCGCTCGTGCATATGGACGTATTGCATACACGGTAGAGCCGGTTCTGTGTACATTCCTTGATGATTATGTATATATTTGTACTTCATAATTGCCTTTGGGCATTACGAATAAATAAATCATTATTATAGGTGCTCCTATATTCTGACTTGGGCCGGCAACGAAAGCGTATAGAGCATTAAGGGCGTCGTGAACGGAAAAAGTATGTGATGTAAAGCACCAGAAAGAAGTAAAGGATAGTCGATTTTTTTTTTTCAGTTTTCGCCTACACTATTATATCGTGAGTGTCTTCAATAAATTAGCTATGTTGTCGTGTTCTCTAAAGCCAGGAAGGTAAAGATAGAAGTTTCGTGTTGAAATAATGTGCCTGTTGCATGCGTGATGCATAGAAGAAATGCAAGCACAAATATGGTAGTTGTAGTTTGATTTAAATAATAAAAGAAAATAAGACCTTCCCACACATCCAACTGGACTTAGCAAGGAGACACATAACAAATACTTTAGAGACCGAATTACAATGACAGACATATTCAAACAACAGTGGCATTAAGGATTTTATTGCGTCTTCCATAATTAATTTATCCTCCTGTTGATTTACACGTATTATATTCCTTTGAAACCTTCACACGTGCCATGACCTTCACACCACACACGATGAATCAACAGTACAAGATAAAAGAACTAAATTCTTTTGGGTTTCTTAAAGCCTTTATAAACAATAACAGGACTAATTAATGAATATTCAGCATTTCATCACAAAAGTTACACCATTTTGTGTAAAGGCATGAATCCTTCACAGTTGAATCAGTATCCGGTTCAGTGTTGGCAAGATACGCAATAGAAAAATTCTAAGTAAATTTAAAAAAAAAACATACATAACTGGCTTTTTTCTTTTAATTTTTTAATTTCCACTTACAAGAGGACATATATCTCGGGCAGTATAACATCTGTGAGTAACATTGCACTACGCTGACTTTGACTGCATCCCTACCAGTGATGCCAATTGGACATTTTTTTATGTGGCCTAATCAAGCTTAATTGGATAGTCATTTAGCCATACAAAATTTACGAAATGCTTATGGCCTTAAATATAGCTTATTTTATGAAACTCTTTTGCCATTTTTTGGTCTTTTTATTAGCTGTTAAATTAATTCTAAAAATACTTTTTCTTTGAAAATAAAGTGTATTTTTTTTTTAAAAAAAAGACTATTTGTCCTTTTGAGCATGTCTATTAATATAAATATATAAATATAGGTGTATATACTACTACATTACTATTATGCAATATCGTATATGAATTGACCCATGTAAATGTATACTTATTGAATGTTTATGAAATTCTGTGTCTTAATTTATTATTGAAAATATACAACTTATAAAAAAAAATTGTCATTATATACAATCGTATTAATTGATTTCTCTAGACAGAGGGTGTTTTATTACGCAACAAATACTTGTTTTTTAATTCTTCTTCTCTCTCCTCACCAGGGATGGAAAATGAACCGGTTCTTGTGAAAACGCTCCGAACCTGTTCCTCAACCGGTTCTCGGTTATGATTGGTTGTTCAAGAACCATTCTGTTTTTTCAGGAAGTGGTTTTCGAACCGGTTCTGAGATGTTAAGAGCAGAGATGAGGGGTTCTTGAACCGGTTCTGAGACAAAAAAAATGAAGAATCGATTCTGAGATGTTAGGAAAAAGGTCGAAACGGTTCTGGGAGAGGTTCTGAATTTCGGTTGTTGTTCAAGAACCGGTTTAAGAGCCGTTTTTATAATACCAAGTGATTCTCGGCCCAGCTCTGAGAGTTAAGATAGCAGCGTTTCTGGAACCGGTACTGATATAATAGGAAAGCGTCTAATCGGTTTTGACAGCGGTTCTTACATGTTTGTAAAATATATATCGAAAAAGAATATGAGTCCAGTGATACTGACACTAGATTTCGGTATGTAGGCCCTATACATTTATTGAGTGATAGCGTTTATTTTTAATATTACACTGAATGTAATTTGTCTTATATTGATATTATGCAATTAAAAATCAATTCTTTGCTTTATAACATTTTACTTCTTCATTTCGTTTTTTTTTTTTTTTGTACTATACATTCATGTATTATCTCCACATAATCTTATATTAGAACGTTATCATAAATTTACCTTTCTCAAATTACTGTACTTTTCTTTGTCGATAGTATTGTGAATCTAATATTTATTTATTATTTCATTTATTTTCCACTGATCTTAGTTTGTTCTATTCTATAATGTTAATTCTATATTATCACATATAATAAAATATAGTTAACTAAAGCATGCATTTTAATTACAACCATTTATTATCCTATTGCACGCAAATATATCATTTTATTTGTATGTAAACGTAAAATGTAACGCTTTCTATAACTGAAGTTATATAGTCGACTGAGGAAATAAATAAGAAACTAAATAATGGAATAAATAAATAAATCAGTTCATCATTGTCTACAGCGGAAACAACGTCTAGTTGAAAAAAAAAAAACGCAAAGCAGTTGCGGATCCAGGGGGCGATCGCTCCCCAGAAGAGAAAACTGTCTTATTTTATATATAAAAATAAAACCAATTCTAGAATTTAGACCTCTAAGTAGCAGATTTCCAACCCACCGCCCCCCTAGAAGTCCGTCCTGGATCCGCCCCTAACGCAAGATAGCATTGACTGTGATTACCTCTGATGACAAATATGTTTAAAAAGTATGTGCGGTCAATTGATCAACCCGTTTGGATGCACATGAAACAAATATCATTCACCGCCAATAAAAATAACAGAAAGACTTGATAACCCTACATGATTGAAGCTTACTTCGTCGACGTGTTGTATTCTTCGCTTACTCTTACTACTTTCGCCTTTCGAAGGGCTTCGGTTTCTGGACTATACACACACATGGGCGTCTCTGGCGGGGGGACGGGGGGGACGCGTCCCCCCCAATATTTTGAAGTGACACAATCTAAAATTCCACTGAGATACTAGCAGTTAGATCATTTCCTTTGATGTCCCCCCCAAATTTTACATGCCAGAGACGCCAATGCACACACATAATATGAAATCAAAACCACTGAAGTTGCATGAAACAAATACACTTATTCAAAGGTTTTTCACTGCATTTTCATTAACATTTCTCAAATACGTCGCATTAATAGCAGAGAATATCCTGGTGACATTCTCTGGATATCCCACAGACGTCACGACGTAAACAGGATGTTCATGGGACGTTCCAGATATGTCTTACTTGTTCTCGTACGGTATCCACGGATCGGTATCGACTGTCGCAGAACCGGTCTTTTGTTTCATTTTTCAGATCTGGTACAAACACTGGTTATTTCTTCTGACTTCTCAGAAAGAGCATCAAAACCGGTTCTAGATTTTTCTTACATTTAAAAATTGGGACTACTTTTACCTTACATAAAAGACTTAACATAAGAACCGGTGTTTGTAGTTTCTTGGCATCTCAGAACCGGTTTTGGTCTTTTCTTCATATTCCAGAGCGGTAATAGATTAAACAGGTTCTTGAATCGGTTCCTGAACCATGGTCCAAACACAGAACCGGTTTTGAGAGCGGTTTTTAAATGTAGGAAATATATTGTACCGGTTCTTAAAACTCAGAAACCAACGGAACCGCTTTTGGGAGCGGTTTCTAAAGTTAACAAAACAATAGAACCGGTTCTGAGAGCGTTTCTAAAAATTTAACAAAACAATGAGATCGGTTTTGGAACCGGTCCTAACTTCATCATAGGTTCTCGGTTCGTAAACCGGTTTTGGAACAAACAGAGCGGTTCTTTTTTCATCCCTGCTCCTCACACATTTACAACTACTTGACAATACTTCATCATCATCATCATCATCATCATCATCATAGGTATTCTGCCTTTATTGGCAGGTCACTTGCCGCAGCTGAGAAGCTTCCATGCTCCACGGTCCTCCGCTAACCTTTTCGTCTTCGCGTATGATCTTTCTGTTTTAATATCATCCATTAATTGTAGTCTCCTTCGCCCCCTCCTTCTCTTTCCCTCCACCATACCCTCTAGGACGTCCCTCATGATACAATCTCTTCTTAGGCAATGTCCCAACCAGTTTCACTTCCTCTTCCTAATAATATCTAAAAGTGTTCTTTTCTCACCCACCATTTCTAACACTCTCTCATTCGTTTTCCGCTCGACCCAACTAATTCTTTCCATTCTTCTCCACACCCACATTTCGAAGGCTTCCAGTCGATTTTCGTCACCTTATCGACTCAAAAAGAATTTTAATATCCCTACTGTAACAGCCCCGATTGTTACTTTTCAATTATTTTAATTTTTGCTAAAATTAAAATTGGGACACTGGCAGTCTCTCTACACAAACTCAACCAATCTACAATCAACGATGGAGCATCAGTTCCAGCACCTCGGCTAGCTGCGATGTTATCGACGATAACTTATTTCAATTCATCTGATAATATGGCTGTTGACTTTCACAAATCAGATGAGTTGTTAATGAACTTTATTGTAATTTACAGTCATGCACAGTATGTTGCTTGATAGTCTTCAGTGAATAAAATTCAACATTTCAAATTTTACTGTAACTCACTTATAATCTACACAAAGAGGGGTTTAAAATCTACCTGGGTACAATGTGGGTTATAGGTTAGCAGTTCAAAATCTAGTCATTTTGTGTAAAACAGCTTAATTCTGAAGGTCATCTAGCCTATTTTTTCAGAAGTTGTTGGCAACACTGATCCATACACGAAGAGCAAACACATTACCCAGTTTCTGTCAAAAGTTGTGCATCATTTTTAAATTTGCAGATTGAAAATATTAGCCTATTTGTGTTATAAATTCCCGATACAAACTTCGTAACAATTATAGCAAAACATATTTTAACTCAAGGGAGCAACGAATCTGAATGCAACACATGAGTACTAGCCCACATAATTAGGACCTCAATTCCTTCTCATGTTTTGTTGCTGTTTTCAGTGTAAAATATTTTTATACCAAGTATATTTAATAAACAATCGGAAAAGTTCTAGACACAAATACAAAACTTTGACAAAGTTTGTGCTTCTTTGTTATTGTTTTTGGTAGTGTCCTAGAACTACTCAGAACAGCTAACAGAAATCTAATGAAACACCGCTGCTCCACGTTATGCAAACCTGCAAGGATGCCGCCATCTTGTTTCACTGATTCCCAGCGCAGCACCCCGTTCGTAAGGCAAGCTTGCCAGGCACATCTGATAATAGTTTTAGGATGCCCCCCCAAAATAAAGAAGCTCAAACTTTGTCGAAGTTTTTTTTTTTTTGCACAACTCATCCGGTTATTAATTGAATGGACCTTGCATCTGGAACTTGTTAAAATTAAAAAGAAAATAAACTTATCACAATGTAAGAAAAACTTGATCATTACTTACGCTACATCATCGCTGAGAAGCATGGGCGGAGGAACATATAAGACGCTGAAGGGCTCGTATGTGGTTGCTCTGTTGTATTGCGTTGATTCCACGAGATCTCGGATGATGACCAAAAGGATGGTGAAGAGAGCTGGTAGAAGGATTTCCACCACCGTCTGAATTTTGTGGCGCTTCTGGAGAACCCAGTTCTTCCACATCAACAGGACAAATTTGTTCCAGTTGTTTTGCATTTTGCTGTAAAGAAAATAACAAATAATTAAATAAAAATATACTATTAAACCTGAATAGTCTGATTACGCAGTTACTTCAAACTGTTTTCCTTGCAGATTCATAATAATTTCTGGAAATATAATTAGATTAACCAATAAACGAAGGATCTCTCCTCTTTCTCCAGCGGTCTAGTCCTTTCGGAATAGAAATTGGGATTACGACTGAGCATACTCACTCTATCTTGACGGTAAATACTTTGGATTGGCGTGATTGAAATGTCTGTCTAGTGGGAACCAGCCCTATGTAACGCAATCAATGAATGAATTGAAGTCACGAATACATTACAAATTCCAATGTAGGTTAGTGAGCAAATTATAGGGAAAAAAGTTTAATGTAAACAATTAGAGCTTTTAATTGTGTGTGATTTTAACCTGGACAAATTTTAGAGAGAAAAGTTAAATGTAAACAATTAGAGCTTTTAATTGTGTGTGATTTTAACCTGGGCAAATTTTAGAAAGAAAAGTTAAATGCAAACAATTAGAGTTTTTAATTGTGTGTGATTTTAACCTGGGCAAAATTTTAGAAAGAAAAGTTAAATGCAAACAATTAGAGCTTTTAATTGTGTTTGATTTTAACCTGGACAAATTTTAGAGAGAAAAGTTAAATGTAAACAATTAGAGCTTTTTATTGTGTTTGATTTTAACCTGGGCAAATTTCAGAAAGAAAAGTTAAATGTAAACAATTAGAGCTTTCAATTGTGTTTGATTTTAACCTGGGCAAATTTTAGAAAGAAAAGTTAAATGTAAAGAATTAGAGCTTTCAATTGTGTGTGATTTTAACCTGGGCAAATTTTAGAAAGAAAAGTTAAATGTAAACAATTAGAGCTTTCAATTGTGTGTGATTTTAACCTGGGTAAATTTTAGAGAGAAAAGTTAAATGTAAACAATTAGAGCTTTCAATTGTGTGTGATTTTAACCTGGGCAAATTTTAGAGAGAAAAGTTAAATGTAAACAATTAGAGTTTTTAATTTTGTGTGATTTTAACCTAGACAAATTTTAGAAAGAAAAGTTAAATGTAAACAATTAGAGCTTTCAATTTGCGTGATTTTAACCTGGACAAATTTTAGAAAGAAAAGTTAAATGTAAATAATTAGAGATTTTAATTGTGTGTGATTTTAACCTGGGCAAATTTTAGAAAGAAAAGTTAAATGTAAACAATTAGAGTTTTTAATTGTGTGTGATTTTAACCTGGACAAATTTTAGAAAGAAAAGTTAAATGTAAACAATTAGAGTTTTTAATTGTGTGTGATTTTAACCTGGGCAAATTTTAGAAAGAAAAGTTAAATGTAAACAACTAGAGCTTTCAATTGTGTGTGATTTTAACCTGGGCAAATTTTAGAAAGAAAAGTTAAATGTAAACAATTAGAGTTTTTAATTGTGTGTGATTTTAACCTGGGCAAATTTTAGAGAGAAAAGTTAAATGTAAACAATTAGAGCTTTTAATTGTGTTTGATTTTAACCTGGACAAATTTTAGAAAGAAAAGTTAAATGTAAACAATTAGAGCTTTTAATTGTGTGTGATTTTAAACCTGGGCAAATTTTAGAAAGAAAAGTTAAATGTAAACAATTAGAGCTTTTAATTGTGTGTGACTAAATTTTAGAAAGAAGAGATAAATGTAAACAATTAAGGTTTTTAACTGCGTCTGGTTTTAACCTATAGTATACAGCGAGCCGAGGGCTTAGGACGAACAATTAGTAATGTACTACAAATGCAAACTTTTAAAGCGATCTTAGCGCTAAATCACCATCCATTATTTGCAAGGAATGGTCGATTACTGAGAGAGTAGTATACGTATTAAGAAACCTCGAACTTTATGAAATAACTGTTCAATGAAAACAGATGTTCAGCACTTACGGTGATAACAAAAGTTCATGATTCATTTCTTTCATTTTTTTAAAAGAGAGAATGCAATGTGAATAAACTTTGTTATCTAGCGATAACATCTATAGTTAATTGATATCATGGTTCCAAAGAATATATATAAATGTTGAAACTAGTTCTTGGAAATGATAAGATAAATATAACACAAGAACAACAAGCATTTCAGAGTCTGTTGAACAATCTATTGTAGCAGTATGTTACAAGTTAATACCACTACAATTGCCCTACTTTGTTATTTTTCAGCAGCACGTGATTGTGTTAGTAGCGAACTAATCTATCTCACGTACGTCATTTGCGACTTTACTCCAAGATAAAACGTCTAAAGCGTGTCTGTAACCAATCTTTTCTTTAAGAAACAAGCCAGTATCCCCCTAAATAGCCTCCAAATACATTTAAAATTTAACTTAGCCTCGTACATTGTTATGGTTATTTTTAGATTGTACAGTACAAGGTGGGGTATAGGTCAATTAACAAAAAATGCATTTGAAATTAACTGCAAGTGGTGCTTAAGAGCCTGCCTTACTAAGAATAATACGAAATTTACCATTTTTCTTTTGCTTGTTTATTCATCCGTGAAAGGAGATAATGAAATGCAAGTCACCACAATCATAAATAATGCTATTCTACAACAGAAAATATGAACCTGAAGAATGTTCAGTGTTGCCATCCATAGAAATAACAGTGTTGCCAGAAAAACAATTTCCCTAAAATCTAAGTTAAGACAGCGAGTAGAGGAATGAACTCAACTGCATTTGATTACGTATCTTGTTGTTTTGGTTTCTTGTGAACTACTTTTTAATTAACATTATTATTTAGTTTTAATAACTGTATGTTAAAACTATTTTGTTTATTACAAACTAACTACAACTATTATTTAAAAAGTAGTTCACAGGGAACCAAAACAATACGATACGTAACCAAATGCAGTTGTGTTTGATCCTCTACTCGCTGCCTTAACATAGATTTTAGGGAAATTGTTTCTCCGGCAACACTGTAATCTTTATGGATGGCAACACTGAACATTATTCAGGTTCATATTTTCTGTTGTAGAATAGCATTATCTATGATTGTGGTGACTTGCATTTCATTATCACCTTTCACTGATGAATAAACAAGCAAAAGAAAAATGGTAAATTTTGCATTATTTTTAGTAAGGCAGGCTCTTAAGCCGTCAGACTACTGAATATTTTTCAAAAGCTAACAATTTTTCTTTTGTCCGTTTTTCGTAAGTGAAAAGAAATAATACAATGTAAGTTACCATAATAATAGATAATTGTTATTCTATATCCAGTGGTGCTATTCTAATCTTTTAACAGCCGGTTCTCTCTCTCTCTCTCCAACCAGGAAAGTGCCAAAGTGCCATATTTTGATGAATGATAATATTGGTCATGACAAGCAATCGATCGATATATTGATGAAAAGATCACTTTATTTTGTACACATTGCTTCGAAGGTCCAAAATGATTGTCGCATATTTATAACTGTCTTGGAAATATAATTTGATAATAATGTTGCAGGGTACTTTTAATACTATTACTATGTGTGTAATCGGGAAATGTACATTTGTGGTAAATTTCGTAGGAAACGAATTATAAATACGAAAATTAACTGATTATAAGTAAAACAAAATGTTGCTAAATGGACAAGAAAGTTTTATTGTCTTCTTGTAAGAATATAATTTGATAATGATTTTGCAGGCTACCGGTACTTTTAATACTGATGTTGTGTGTATAATCGGAAAATGTATATTTGTGGTAAATTTCAAAGGAAAAGAATTATAAATACGAAAATGAGAAAGAGTAAAAGAAAATGTTGCTAAATGGACAAGAAAGTTTTATTTTCTTTTTATTGTTCTTATTTACTTCTCTTTTGACATGAAATTTACCACATACATATCTTTGCCCATTATACACATACTAACGTTGTAAGAAATACCAGGCGAAATCGTGATCAAATTATATTCCTACAACAACATGTGTTTATAGACATGCGACAATCATTTTGGACATGACTGTACATATCTCGAAAACTAATGAAGACATTGGAGTCATTCAAAAAATTGTTGCAGAGATGTAGCACACGTAATAGGCATTAGGAGCCGTTCCTATATTGCGTAACGCTGTTTTTGATCAATTTTACCCCCTCCCTCTACCTTGTCACACTTCGTAATGCAAGGCTGAATTTCTCCCTAATTGTTACGTAACGCTTTTAGATTTTTGTTTTTTCACCAATTTTGCTTATTTTGGCGGTTATCAATAAAAAAGTATTTAATGGCAGAATTTTTCATTACAAAATGCTTGTATTTTGAATATATTTGTAAAACTTTTTCGCCAACAAATCAAAGTATTAAAAAATGTTAGTACCGTAATAATATTTTAACCCCATAAACTTGTTTAATTAACCAGTATTAATTCTTCGAAATTCTATACTGTTGTTTCCCCAAGGAGATCACACCCAACCTCTTAGGTCACCGATGACTGGCAAAGAAGAAGTGCTGCAGGAAGATGCAGATGAAACAGGATCTAGAGAACTGACATTGACTTCTTTTTTCTGGAATTCAGGATGATTCCTGTATTTGAAGTTTACCAGTGTCGACGATACAAAGAAGTTCTCTTTCCGTAGATTAGAGATTCGACGTGAAGGAGCACGGACCAGAGATGGGCATTTTTGCTAACCCTCACTCACCCTCACCCTCAATGGACTCCCTCACCCTCACCCTCAGCCACCCTCACCCTCAGTTGGCTTCCTCACAGTTACCCTCAGCCACCCTCAGTCGACACATTCACCCTCACCCTCACTCACCCTCACCCTCAATCGACACCGTCACCCTCACCCTCAGCCACCCTCACCCTCAGTCGACTCCTTCACCCTCACCCTCACTCACCCTCACCCTCAATCGACACCGTCACCCTCACCCTAACTCACCCTCACCCTCAGTCGGCTCCTTCACCCTCACCCTCAGCCACCCTCACCCTCAGTCGACTCCCTCACCCTCACCCTCAGACACCCTCACCCTCAATCGACTCCCTCACCCTCACCCTCAGTCGACCCCCTCACCCTCACCCTCAGACACCCTCACCCTCAATAGATTCTTTCACACTCACCCTCAGACACCCTCACCCTCATCTACCGAAATGAGGGTGAGTGAGGGTGAGGGCGGCCCTCTTGAGGGCAAAAATGAGTGAGGGTGCCCATCTCTGGCACGGACATCTCGTTTGTGAACAAGCTTTCGGCTATTTTCTTTGGACTTCAGTTTACTCCTTTTCAAATTCTTCTTGTTCTAAATCAGTGCTAGAATGCGAATAAATTCGATTTCTCTTGGAAAATTCAAATCTAAAGATTAAAAATTAAGTATGAGATGAATATCCGACCAATTCGGTTTTTAATATCTTATTTTGGTTGTATCGTTCTGTCGCGGAAAATATTATCTCAAGAAAAAGAGTTTCTTCTGTTTCACACGCGAAATCCCTTGCAAGAATCGAGTGGGTAATGGTTCAAATCAAAAGTTTTAAATCTATTCTTAGAAATAGCGATACGAGTGGGAACACGAGGGCATTTTCAAGCGGTAGTTACGATCGCTAACAACTAACTCCAGAAAAGTGTGTACCGTAAATGCATTGTGGTGATAGCCACAATACAGAACTTTGTTGTATTGTAATACATGCAGGGTTCGTCACCAGTCACGCTGGTGTCTAGTAGCGTCTTCAAATCCCTTCTGCTTGATTCAATTAATACAAGCTGTATATTCTCAATTTTATAAAACAATATAAATATTTATTTATAAAAATGAAAAGAAGTGAATAAAATTATTTGTTTAAAAGATTGTATATAAACCTAAGAATAAAAATAAGGATTTCAGAAAAAAAGGCGTTATGTAACGAAGACGTTAACCACCTCCTCCCTATTGTCATACTTCGTAACGCAATGAAGAATCCTCTCTCCCATTTTGCCGCGCTACATAATATGTGGACGACCCCTTAGATACGTATCACATTCATTACACTCACAATTCCAGTATAATGGACAAAATCCCGAAATTCATATTCAAATTTCTATCTGCCCATTCAAAATTCTGTCTCCCATTGAATTGAAACAATTGAAAGCTTTTTTTTCACAAGAACACAAGCGAGCAGGAAAAGTGCCGAGGTGTTTTCACAATTTTTTTAATCCCTTTTTTTTGTGACAAATGAGTTTTTTGTTCGAATTTCAAGTTTTTAGCTGTAGCAGTATGACTTGACCGTTGGTTGATAAATGATTAACTTTTATATAATACTATATTAGTAGATATAACTATCACCTACTGACACAATTTTATAATGAACTTGCTAGCTTAATTAGGGAAAGAGAACTTCTCTTAAGTACAAAAAAAAAAGTTTATCATCGTGTAGTGTTTGTTCTTAGCTGTGACCGCATTAATTTAGAGCACGTATTGTAATAGGCAATTCAAGCATTGTTATAATTGAAGTGTGTTCAGTGTACAATTCAATGTCTATCTCAACATCCCACGGCTTCAAGTGTTTCATCTTATATACATGTCCCACGACGTACCCAATGAACTTTGAAAATCAACTTTCGTTTACATTACTAGAGGACGATGTTTCTTCTTTAAGTTCGTTAAGTTAATAATTAACATAATACCGTACTACAAAATTGAGGATGATCTGGTAATATTGTACAGAATCCTTATAAAAGAATTACGGGATCCTAAACGCTTGTCATTTCTCCTGTGTGTTAAGCGGGCAAGGTGGCTCTACTTTCCCTCTATTGTCGTCATTGATCTGTGAGGATAATGAAATGAATGATGCAAGGATAGTACATTACATATGTCTGAGCGGGGTTCGAACCCCGCCACACATGTTTTCCTATCATCAGCCGGGGACACGGTGGCTCATTGGTAGAGCACTTACCTCTGGTGTGTGAGGTTCCTGTCTCGATCCCCGACCACGTAAGTTTGTGGTGGACAACATCATGTCCGTGGGTTTTCTCGGGGTACCCCCGTTTCCTCCCACTGTCTCATTCCACCAATTCTTCCATCACCATTCACTTGCATTAATCATCATCTCCCTTAGCCTAAGGTAATAATCATGGAACGTTAAACTCAAAGATTTCATTTCATTTTTTATGTGTGTTAATGCATTTTTCGCTTCCATTATAAAATTTGTTCCCCGGAAAGATGAAGTTGATAACGTTATCATGTTTCACCTGTACTTGACTTTAACTTTACAGGAAATATATTCCTATAGACTCCTTAGGAATATAGGTATTTATTCTATGCTTTAACTAAAACTTTTGGCGTCATGGTTCGTCCGGGCAGTGCGATGGTGGATCCAGCCCAGAAAGTGAAACTAAATCAGTATACTATACAACGTAACGTTTGTCATGAGTATGGGAGATTTCCACCATCAGATAAGAGTATTCGTAAGTGGCTGAAACAATTTCAACAAAGAGGAAATAGTGTCTTCAAACAACTGATAGTTTTACGCAAGTTATGGACAGATAGTTTCCTGGCAGATGGATCGGCAGACCAACTGCTTGGCCCTCAAGTAACCCCTAATCTGACTCCTTTGGACTTTTTTTTCCTTTGGGAGCATGTAAATGAACTGGTGTATACTCAGAAAGTTAAAGATTTAAATCAACTTAAATAGCGAATAACGGTCGCACCGATCTCATCAGTCTTGGTGACATGAATATGGCAAGAGATACAGATAGTGATCAGAAAAATGGAAACACCTGTAGTTGGCAACACGTCAGATGTATGGGTTGGCAGTGCTGTCGTGGAGCCCGCAGCGCCGGACCGCTGGTGGTGGTGTGTTAGGTCGGTCTCCATACTACGTTAGGCGCAGTGGAACAGCAGTGTCCAGTGGCTGCAGCGGACGGAGGTAGTGTAAAATGGGAGACCTCTCAGATTTTCAAAGAGGACAAATTGTTGGTGCGCGGTTATGTGGAGTGAGTGTGACGGCAGTGGCTACTGTGTTAGGTGTGTCGCGTGGGACAGTGTCGAAGGTGATGACGGCCTACACAACATACGGGAAAACCACATCGGGGAAGCGGAACAGTGGGCGGAAGAAAATCATGAGTGACAGGTCACGCCCGGTATTAAAGCCCATTGTCACGCAGAACTGTCGTGCCACTGCGGAGCAAGTGACGGAGCAACTCAATCAGCACCTCCCCCACCCTGTTTCGACGATCACAGTCCGCCGCGAATTACATGACATGAACTTACGGGGTCGTGTTGCACGGGCCAAACCGTTCATCAGGGAACATAACGCTTTCGCACGCCGCAAATGGTGCCGCGACCATGCAACTTGGACCGTTGAGGACTGGAAACGTGTGATATGGTCGGATGAGTCATCCTTCACCCTATTCCCAACCATGGGCCGTGTTTATGTGTGGAGAATGCCCAAAGAAGCTTATGATCTGCAGTGTATCCGCCCAACTTTGAAACATGGCGGCGGCTCGGTGATGCTGTGGGCCGCCATATCATGGTTTTCATTGGGTCCTGTGGTCACACTTAGCGGACGAATCACTGCCAACGATTATGTCGCAATTTTAGGAGACCACTTGCATCCTATGGTCTTGATGTTGTTCCCGGACAATGACGCCATCTTCCAGCATGATAATTCACCAATTCACACAGCTGGCGTTGTTGCAGCTTGGTTTGAGGAACATCGGAATGAAGTTCAACACCTCCCCTGGCCCACCCAATCCCCAGATCTCAACATAATTGAACATCTATGGTCCGTCTTGGAAACACGACTCCGGCGACGATTTCCACCTCCATCCTTTCTCACAGAACTGGCCGATGCCCTGCACGAGGAGTGGTGTAAAATTCCACTTGCTACCATTCACGACCTCTATGCCTCCATCCCACGTCGCATCAAGGCTGTTCTGAAGGCGAAAGGTGGCCCGACACCATATTAATCTGGTAAGATGCAATTTCGTTCAGGTGTTTCCATTTTTCTGATCACCATCTGTAGAATATCGCTTAAACATATGCAGAGCTACCAAACATGAAGACATGGAAATCTAATCTAAGGTTCTGTTGTGTGGGTTGTATGATGAATGTATGAAATCTAGGTATCTTTTCTGTAAACCCTGTATTTGAGATCAATGGGAGAAATTATTTTTGTTACGGACTGAATATCTCAAGAAGTGACTCGTTCTTTGTCTTATCACCGTACTAAAACCAGAAATTGTTGAAATTCCACTGCACTTCCGGTTGAATGCTCCTCATCGACCACTAGCGAGAAACGGTGACTTCATATTAGTTTGGTGTCCCAAAAACCGGTTTAATCTCGGTTGTATTCGTTCTATTGTAACCGGAAGTGGCAGAAATATACAATTTCCGGTTTTAATATTAGCTGCTACAGAGCAGAAGTGGCCAACCTTTTTAGGTTTAAGGGCTACTTTTCATTTGATAAATTAGTGAAGGTCTAATTACTGTCCACTAGCGCTCTACAAGAAATTATAAATCTATAACAAAGATCGATAGAAACCACAGCGGGCTACGTCTCACGACTTGTAAACTGTAGGCCACGTGTTGGCCACCCTGCTATAGAGAAAGATAGTGACAAACATGGATTCAGCGTTTAGCATTTGAAGAACAGATCAAATTTTCTATTGAAATCGAAAGTGATATAAATTTACTACACTTAGCCTAGCCGGCATAATCGTTGGACGTAAAACTCAAAGATTTCATTTCATTTCATTTCATGGATTTACTATAACCAGGCGCCCCCCCCCCCCCCAGAATGTTTTGTTCGGAGGGTTCGAATTTTTTTTCTGGGGGAGGGAGTCCAATGCATCTATGTTAGGGTGACCAATCGTCCCGTAAAAACGGGATTGTCCCGTTTTTCACTATCATTCCCGGTGTCCCGAAATTTTTTCCTGGGACGCCAAAATGTCCCGTATTTACGTATATTAGGTACAAACACTTACTAATCTAAAATTTCCTAATTTATATTATTATTTTCTAAGCTATGTGATTATATTGGAATATGTCTAATTACTGAGCAATGTCATTACGATGTTTGCGATATTGGATGTGGTGGCTGCACTGTGGTCCAACACCCCCACTCCGCAGACAATAGTGCAAGGGGCTGAAAGTCTTATGAAAAACAAACTGTTTTTATTCTCTGTTTCGGGCGGCGGAAGACTGAGGCGCTGTCATCAGTACAGTACAGTGTTTCTGTGATTTAACTAAGATGTAACATACTGTCATTTACGAAAGGTGAACAGAAGTATAAAACTATAAAAGTGAAAATAAAAAGAAAACTAGTTGTAAGTGAAATAATGTTTAAAAGTAATGAAAAGCAAATAAAGGGAAATGGAATTCGATGCTGAGAGTAGTTTGTTATAAATTCTGCCGGTGACAGATTTTGTTGATTGACAGATATTGATGAATGTTTCATATATTTTAGTAATATTTTCAAAATTTCATTTTTTATTAATTGCTGATAGTTACTTGTTATTTAATTAATTCCACAACCTTTTCAATAGGTTTTAAAACGAAAAAGTGTAAATTTGCTCTTTTTGTGAGATACACACACACACACACACACAGAGAGAGAGAGAGAGAACGGAGAGGTAAAAATATATATTTAGGGGAGCAACCTATCCAAAAGTAAAAAGTTGTTCCGTTCTTCCTAGTTGACGATTTGGTCACCCTAATCTATGTAGTATTAAACCTGTGTTATTC
The DNA here is from genome assembly GCF_964235325.1 of Thermobia domestica. Taxonomy (NCBI): domain Eukaryota; kingdom Metazoa; phylum Arthropoda; class Insecta; order Zygentoma; family Lepismatidae; genus Thermobia; species Thermobia domestica. Next base: position 258,873,952 of record NC_137464.1, read on the forward strand.
TGCTCCCAAAAAGACGAAAAAGTAATTGTTAATTACTGCCACTATGGAAAGGACGATGTAAAATCAATTTTTTAAGCTACGTCAATCATTTCTCTGTTAAACAAGTATAGTTATGTTAAGAACGTGTAAAATGTTAATCGAGTTACGAAGATTTTGAGTGATGTACCTCCCGTGAGTACGCCCCTGAATACGAGTTCCTCTTTTAATATTGATCTACACTACATAGTAGATAGAAATGGACTGGTTTTTGATGAGAATGTGTACTAATGCCCGGAATAAATAATTTCGATCTCGACTTCAATTCCTCTGTTGAAATTGGAAGTTGCAGAAATCTATCGTTTCTGGTTTTAATGGAAGACAGATAAGAGATGGTGGAGAGATCGGTACTAGTGTTGGCAGATCTGAAGATTAAAAAGGAGCGAGGTTGTGCTCCAAAAGTAGCGGATTCCTAACTACATGTAGCCCAAACATAAAAATGAATTATTTTTGCAGTTATAGCTTATCATATATTATATATCAATTTATTAAAAGTACTTCAGATGCCTGGGTCAACAACGGTCAGGCAGTGACCGCAGTTTCGGACTTTTGGGAGTGATGTGCTAGCACAAACGCCATACTGCGTCAGGAGCAGTAGAAATGCACTATACAATGAACTGGGCAAACGATGATAGTATAAAATGTGCAACTTTTCTCATTTTTAAGGAGACATGTTTACTTAAGTCAGTTTTATGGGCTCTGAACAGGGGCGGATTCAGGACGGACTTCTGGGGAGAGGGGTTATAATTAGGAATGGCCAGAACCGGTTCCTGGTGGAACCGGTTTTCGGGTCTGAACGGATCCGGTTCCGGAACCGGTTTTTCGGATCCAGGTCCGGAACCGATTCCAGAACCGGTTCTGAAAACCGGATCTCCGAGAACCTGTTCCTGGTGGAACCTGTTCCGCCGGAACCGGAACTTTGTGGCCATCTTTAGTTGTAATACTGTTACTTAGAGCTACATTTGAGAGCTCCAAACTCTGGTATGAGTTTTATTTATATATAAAAATAAGAAAGTTTCCTCTTCTGCGGGGTGCGATCGCCCCGATCGCCCCTTCTGGATCCGCTCCTGGCTCTGAAATACACTTTACAATATTTACAGTGTGTTCTTTCACTTCTTTTTTTCATTTCTCAAATACTTTACCTTTATGGAAATTTTTATTTTAACTCCACTTACTTATTATGTTAATACAGATAATACAGTAACACAATTAAATTTGCGATGTTCAAGTTTACTACAACTATTAGGCCTATTCATTAACGAAGACAGCAAAACGATCAGTGATACTGCAACAGTGCAAACTCAACAAAAGTCTAGTGTTGTCAGATCTGGGGATTAAAATGTACTAAAACAAGAATTAAACTAGTGTCGGACATGTTAGTTTTAGTAAAACTATTATTCATTGTGAACAGAATACTCAACAAACAAAACTTTTATTGTGTTTTATAAAACTAATAATTTGTGATTTCATATATGAAAATAAAAAGTAAAGTCTTAAGAGTTATAGCCTGCAGATTAAAACTAGCTCAAAAAGTAGCGTGTCGCCCAATTTGAAATTTTGGTAGCGAGGATACTTTAAAAAAATTGCCCAATCTGCTACTTGTAGCCAATCTTGCAACACTGAACGGTACAGATGTGTGTGTGTGTGTGTGTGTGTGTGTGTGTGTGTGTGTTTGTGTGCGTTTGTATCTTGAAATATTGTTCTTTACAAAACTTGATCGTTAACCGAATTGTCCGCAAACCGAGAGGTTCATAAACCGGTGATCCACTGTATTTTGAGAAAAAGTGAAAGAGAGGACCAAGCACTAATGAGAACCAATTATTGATTCTTACAATGTCCACACAAATAACATGAGATAATTAGACAAAACACGTGAAGGATGGAACAGCGTCATCTCCACCCCGCCCCTCCCCCCCGGGAACAGAGATTATAGCGGACGTATTTCTTAATTAGAAAAACGATTCTCACTTCTAGCTTCGTACATGAACACCGAAGCCATTTATGTCTAAAGTAGAACATTAAGGAGGATTAACGACTTTTAATTAGGTCAACATTCAGTGACGTCATGCAGTGCGAACAGAGGTCTTTTTGTCACTCAATTGCTCAGTGTTTCTAACCAGATCATTAAAGGGACATTTCTTCGCATTGTTAAAGCATTTACAATGGAATTGTTATTATTTCGTTACATGTATTGTACGAAAACGTGTCACTACAGAAGAACGAACACATGTCTCCCTTCGCGAACGCCCGGAAAACGTTTAAGAAAAGGCAAATAATTATAATATTTCTGCCTATGATTTATCATATTGTATTTAGTGGCGAATCTAATCCGAGACCGGGGGGCCTAAGCCCCCAAGTTTTTAAAGTTACAAAAATAATTGAAGCTTTTTTTTTTTTTTTTCAAAATGCTACAATAGCAACAAAAGTGCCTGAGCTCCAGCCCATAACTTTGGATTTCAAACTGTTGATAATAAAGATAAATATGTACTTTAAATAAATTATTTAAATAGATCCGTTTTTCATAAAGTTTTATCTTTTTAAAATTATTGTTCAAAGCCTTTGTATTGTAATAAGCCTTTTCCAAAATCAATGCAAATGGATTGTGCTGTCATCTTTGGAGTCCTTTTAAACTATATGTTTGTGGCCAATCCTTTCGACAATGAGATCTCGAAAACTACAGGCTCTAGAAAGATGAAGTTTTCACTGATCGATTGCAAATTTTATGTAGATTGTCCAGTTCTAATTGAATATTTAAAAAATGGCCATTATTTCTTTATTACATTTTTACGGGTACATTGGAAGTGTTGAAATTAGAAAAAAAAACTAAAGCATCATATTATATGTATGTGGCATTATACATTCCAAGACCACATAATTGTATAAGGGGTTGCATATCTCTCAAGCGTTTGTTTCATGGCCAAATGATAATGAGAAACGAAGGATTACCATTTCTCGACTCTAAGTTGAATCTTTATTGTTTAGAGTGTTTTGCCCAATAAACACCACATACCACTGACATTATAATTAATTGTGTGTGTAATGTATTTGCTTATTACATACTGCATGCAAGAAGAAGGAAAACACTGATCATACATGAATTAAAAACTCCAACCGGAGACATCTTTCAGTTGCGTTTGCAAAGGGACATGTACAGATGTAAGGAATAACAAGGAGATTCATGCTCATATGTGAAGGATGCGCTGTGTAGAGAGTATATATTTGAAAGTTTATAGTAAACTCATGATATGCGTATCATAGTCTGGTTCTGGCTGCCCCCCCCCCCCAAGTTTTTACCTTTTAGATCCAGCACTGATTGTATTGGTGTTAAATATTTGTTTAATAAGAGTTGTACTAACTAACATAGTGGCCTGGGTGCAAAATATATTCTCGGTCTAATGAGGTTCAGGGGGGTTCGCATAGCTTCTGTAAAGCCACGTTGTCACATTATAATAATCTTGTAGCTGTCATAAAGAAACACCTTGCAATCCTGCAATATTTCTCCATGTACACATAGCCTTGAAAGGGACATACAACATTTTTTTCATCTTGCAGGAGTCAAACCATGTGCAACTTTCTAGGTGGTACTGCTCGCTACCTGCTATCGCCGCTGACATAAAGGAAAAACCAGTTTCGCCGCTTCCGAAACGACGGATTCTTTTGGACAGGGAGAGGAAGTGCGCCAAAATACACGTTTTTAATGAGGAGATTCACTGTTTGTCCACTTGAGTGCAGTGCTGCATGAGTGGAGATATCTTTCTTGCTTTCAGAAAGTTGTAATGTGTAAACAGTAAATAGAAAGAGCGAGTTTCAAGATTTGTTTTTAAAATGACAGCTACAAGACTCATGTAATGTGACAACGTGGCTTTAAATGATTACCTGGGGAACTCTGGGAGTTAAGACGATTGGAGCGTGCAGTGAACTACGACGATATAGTTCCCGGCCTGACACTGAAATAATGACGCCACTGACAGAGTTGCCAACCTCAGAGATCAAAATTATCGATTTTCGACTTTGAAATTATCGTATTATTCTGTATTATTATTCATTATGTATTTGATAATTGTAGAAAAAAGTATAATACTATTAATAATTGAAATAATACTGTATATAATAAGCTTACCTAGTAATTTTCAGTTTTGAACTCCAAATCTTCGTCAATATCTTCACTATTAAAAAAAAAATCTTTTAACACTACTCTGAACAGCAACAATATTTAAACCCCCTCGTAAGCGTGCGTTATTAAACTACTGTATATTCACTTATTATCGCAAGTCCATTATCGTACATAGTATTGAAGTTTAAATTATCGTGTTTCACGACAAATTATCGTGTTGTTGGTAAGCCTGATATAATGCCATCTATGGAAGGAATAATAAATCCGGTTTCAACGTGTAGCTGCATCAGTTCGTTGGAGGCAGTCATTTGAATCAGCCGTTGTATGTTTAGCTCGGAAACTGCATGACAATGCTCCAGTCCACACAGCTCTTGTTGTTGAGGATGCAGTGCTAAATCTGAGCTGTACAGGTGGGTGAGTGCTGGATCTCCTCGAAGCAACCGTCTTTCACTGCAGCCTTTGCAACAACAGCCGTGTGGGCTGGAGCATTGTCATGCAGTATGCAAACTCAACGCACAGCAACTGACACTTTATAACGCAACTAATGGAAGAATGAAGAATATATGTATGGCATCACAAATGTCGTGCATGTTCAGGAAACAGGCTAGGGCGCCTAGGCACACAGGAGAAGTGTGTCAACGTTGTGCGAAATTGCACCATGGAGAACTCACAATTTTTCCTGTACGAGTTCTAATTGGGATATTCTGCACATCTAACAAAAAAAAAAAGTAAAAATAAAAACACCAATAGTACATTACTGTGAGGAGTAGTGAAATAGTGGGTCGTACACGGTTGATTTTTGAAATTTCAAGTACTACTGAAACAACTGTGAAACGAACCCAGAGGTCACCGACCGACTGCATGTTCTGATTACTGCTTAGCAACACCATGGAAATGGATCCCCGGATAATTTCGTAAAATTGTAAACAAGCTAGGAATATACCATATCACTCTCCTTCGGGGATTTCGCGCAATTAGTAACGTTAAAAAAAATGCAACTTCTGAGTAAAACAGGAGTTGACACTGGTCTACAATGATCACTGTCTAGATGTGTGCAGTTTTCTGACTATACGAAATAACCGAGAAGATTTCCTGGATCGAATTGTTACTTCTGATGAAAAATGAACTAGCTACGACAATCATAAACAATGAGGATAATGAGAGATTGAATCGTAATCAAGAGCCAGAACAGTTTGCAAACCACCCTTCCACTTACAGAAGGTATTGTTACTCGTCGTGGTCTATGGGGAAGGAGGTTGATGCATCATGTCTTTCTTCTTCAATGCGAAACGATAATTACGCATTCTTACCGTGCTAGACTCCATGAAATGCACGCAAATTTGTACGTAAGCATTAAGAAATGCTCGGCAGACATGTTGTCCTCATGTTTGAGGACAACGTTTGCCCAAATACCGTGCAAACGACGGTGAAAAATCTCCATAAGTTGATTGAAACCGTTCCTTATCTACCGTATTCTCCCGATATCCTTTCCACTGACTACCATCTTTTCAGGTATTTCGAAGATTTGTTGAGAGAGAAGACGTTTCCTAATGATTAGCAGTACATCATGAGGTTGAGAACTTCTTTGCATCGCAGACACCAGACTTCTTTTGTCACGAGATTAAATCGTTGGGTAAGCGATGGCAAATCGTTGGCTCAGTACTGGCAAATAGTTGGCTAGGTAAGTCGTTGGCTGAGTGATGGCAAATCGTTAGTCGAGTGATGGCAAATCGTTGGATAAGCGATGACAAATTGTTGGCTAAGGGATGGCAAATCACTCATTGAGTAATGACAAATGGGTGGCTAAGTGATGGCAAATGGTTGGCTGAGTGATGGAAAATCGCTGGCTATGCGATTGCAAAAGTATATCGTTGTAGACGGAGACTAATTTAAATAAACAAGTATTGTAGTTTATTTTACCTTTGGAATTGACGCACCTTCCACGGACATTTCATCTGCACCACCTAATACAAGCCCAACAGAATATTCGATTCCATTTTTCGATGAACAAATACCCTGTAACAAAGTTAGTTCGAACTTTAACTTGTATATCAATAAACACTCCTAGCAGCAGAGACACACAAACCAACACTAGGTAGCGGTAGAATACGTAACGTCAACGTTAGCCTTACGTTGCAATTGGCAGCTTTGACTAGTATTTGCCAATCAACTCAATTGCCAATGTTCGTCGTACTTATAATTGGTTGTTTGCCAAACATTTGCCAACCAACTCAATTGCGAACGTTGGTTATACGTTGTAATTGGTTGTTTGCCGAGTATTTGCCAACCAATTCAGTTGCCAAGATTGGGCGTACGTTGTAATTGATTGCTTTGCCGAGGTTTTGCCAACCAACTCGATTGGCGACGTTGGTCGTACGTTGTAATGGTTGCTTTGCCGAGCGTTTGCCAACCAACTCAATTGTCAGCGTAGAGCCTAGGAAAAAAGTAAAGTTGCGATTCGGAGTGCAAAGTTCCGCTGAATAAATGATGCCAAATTGTTGGTTGCCCAACCCACACTTTAAACTGCATTGGGTCAACGTATTTTGCAACTTTGTTTCTGGAATAAGCAATACTCAATCGTGTCAATCTTTACTGTCCATGGGGAGTACCAACCACTCAAGCAAGTTGACCATTAACCTCTATGGGCCAGCTAGCACCCAACCATGTCGATGATTAACCTCCATGTATCCTACCTATCAACCAACCATGTAGATTATTAACCTTCATGGGTGCAACCTACCATCCAACCGTATCGACTATTAACCTCCATGGGGCCTACCTATCACCCAAACATGTCGACCATGAATCTCCATGGGTCCAACCTATCATCCAACCATGTCGACCATTAGCCTCAATGTACCTTCCTATCACCCAAACATGTCGACCATGAATCTCCATGGGTCCAACCTATCATCCAACCATGTCGACCATTAGCCTCAATGTACCTCCCTATCACCCAAACATGTCGACCATGAATCTCCATGGGTCCAACCTACCATCAAACCATGTCGATCATTAGCCTCAATGTACCTTCCTATCACCCAAACATGTCGACCATGAATCTCCATGGGTCCAACCTATCATCCAACATGTCGACCATTAGCCTCAATGTACCTCCCTATCACCCAATAATGTCGACCATGAATCTCCATGGGTCCAACCTACCATCAAACCATGTCGACCATTAGCCTCAATGTACCTTCCTATCACCCAAACATGTCGACCATGAATCTCCATGGGGCCTACCTATCACCCAAACATGTCGACCATGAATTTCCATGGATCCAACCTATCATCCAACCATGTCGACCATTAACCTCGATGGGGTGTATCTATCACCCAACCATGTCGGCCATTAACTTCCATGGGGCGTATCTATCACCCAACCATGTCGACCATTAATCTCCATGGGTCCTACCTACCATCCAACCATGTCGACCATTAACCTCCATGAGTTTATCTACCACCTAAACATGTCGACCATTAACCTTCACGGGGCCTACCTACCAAATATGTTGATGCAATTTTACATGGTATCCACAGTCGACATCTCAGAATCATAAAGACGATAAAGTTTCGAAAACAAGACGAGTCTCGACTTGTCTTGATTGTTTTCTTAATTCATGACGAGACGAAAATTTACTCGAGTCTCGCGTGTGGCACAAGCTCACCCATGTCTTAAATATCAAACAGTGTTTTAAACGTTACATAATTCATAGCATAAAAACCATTAATTGATAAAATGTAAACACAAAAACCGTGAAGAACATTATTCAACGTTTTAACACACACACATCAGTACACAATATACTGCGATAAGAAATATGGTCTAAATGTTATATCACACACACTTCGTGTACCTCTCGTGACAAGAAAGGGTCTTAATTACTTCCAGATGAAATTAAGAATAACGAATCAGGGCATATTTTTCGTACATTAGTTTAAAAAAATGATACGAGAGCTTTTCGAGACGAAACGAAGAAAAGCTTTCCGAGACTACTCAGGATTAGACGAAACGAGATTCCTACAAAATTTACAAGAACAAGACGAAAAAATCTTGCTTCAACAAAAATCACGTGGAATTTGCCACATTGGGAACGCGTTGAAATTTCTTCATAAAGCACAATACAAGGTAATATTTGCGTTCAAGAAAGCAATGTGAAACATAATCTGCTATATTACACTAAAATACTTCTGCTGTAACACGTAAGATCCTTTTTAAGATAAGTTATCATTTCAATCAAAGGATACTGCGTTGGGTTTTGCAACTTCTGGTTTATCTACGTCCGTGTAACTTATCATTTATCGTTCATTCATTTCTAAGATTCATAAATATTCCTGACTCATTTTCAGCATGCAGAACTAAAGCTTTGTTTTATCTAAAAGATTTTTTTAAAAAAAATCTTATTCGCTGTTCTGAAGTTTCCACAAGCGATGCAGAAAAGATAATTTCACGAATGCATAAAAGTCAGACTAATTACAGCAGTGGCGTCTACAAAGAAGAAGGGGAGGGGGATTATGAAGCTATAAAACTTTAAGAAGATTATAAAAATAATTGAAACTGTTAAATTCACTAATATTACTGTGGAATTTTTGGGGAAATCGTAATGAAGCAGGTATCCTGCTTACAAGACGATTAAAGTAAGATAGTAATACTTGTAATACAAACAGATGGTTATCAAAATAATAGAAAGACTTATAGGTGGAAATACGTCAGATGTTTTGCAGAGCCGAACTTAGGGGGATTCACCGATGCACAAGCACCTGTCTTTCTTTTAAATGTACACTATCTAAAATTAGAAACTAGCAGCGAAGATAGCAACACTTACCGAAACTTTCTGTCGTCATGTTTCCGCTTGGGGCTTAAAAGAAAGAGAGTTTTACAAAAGCAATAGTTTAAGTCGATTTTCTGAACGTTGAAAGAAAAGGAATCGCCAAGCAAAACAATGTTCCTCATTCACACCAGATTCCTAAAGGCATTAAAAACATTCAAATTTAATTCAAATGCAATGGTTATTATTGGTGCACCCCTCTTCAGAAAATCCTGGGCCCGGCCTTGGATGTGTGAGTTGGTAACAGTCAGGCGGCGACAGCAGCACCGTTCTGTTAGTGGTAATGTGTTAAAGCAAACTCCGTAGTATGTGAGAAGCAGTAGAACGATAGCGTGTATTGAACTGAGCAGACGGTGATAGTGTAAAATAAGCGATCTTTCTGATTTCCAAAGACAGCAAATTGTGTTTTCTGTTGTGTAGTGAGAGTGTGACGAAAATGTGTGTGTTTGGTGCATTGTGAGGGACAGCTTGCACGGTGATGACAACCTACAGAACTTACAGCAAAACCATATAGGAGAAGAGGAACAATGCTCGGAAGAAAACCATCAGTGACACGTCTCACCGAACATCAAAACAAATTGTAACTCAAACCCGTCTTGCGCCTGCGGTGCAACTGATGGAGGAACACAAGCGAAACAACGAGTACCGTTTGATATTAAATACTCGCCCGCACCGATGAACCACTCGCCCCGGGCGAGTGGTTATTTATATCCCTGCCATAAACATATGGAGTCAGGTTGTACGAGTGAAACTGCTGATAAGTGACGAATCCAGGTCTGGAACCGGGTTTTCAGATCCAGATCTGGAACCGGTCCCTAAGATCCGGTTCTGGAACCGGGTTTTTTGAGTCCATGTCTGGAACCGGTTCCTAAGATCCGGTTCTGGAACCGGGTCTTCGGATCCAGGTCCGGAACCGGTTCTGAAAACCGGATCTCCGAGAACCGGTTCCGCCGGAACCGGAACTTTGTGACCATCCCTAGAAGAAACACTGGACGTATGTGATATTAGCCACTCTTTTAGCCATATTTAACATTTAAAGAAATGAGAAATTCTACTCGAACTACTTTCATTCGAGTAGATTGAACCACTATAAACCATTTCTTAATACCAGGATTACCAACGTATATTCACAAAATGCTGCTCGGTAAGAAATTATTTCGCAATTTGCTAATATTGTCATTTTTCACAGAATTTTGGAACCAATACCGTGCAATGATAAACGTAGCCCAAAAACTAATCATCTATACTAACAGTAAATATTAAAATTAAAATAGATATTTATAAAATAAATAAAAAAATAAATCTCTTTCTTCAAATCGGGACATTTGACCGTTCTAATTGAATTTGTTGGGACACAGGAACAGTGAACTCTGGACGGATGAAATTCTAGTAAACAAAGATGTATGGTATCTCTGTGTAAGGAGTCGTTCTGAGAGTGTGAATGTTTGGGGAGAATAAACTATAACGAACAGCTTTTAAATATATTTGTTTCTTTTCCTACGTAATTTCCATTATGAGAAATCTTTCTTATATAAATAAACAAGAACAATTCTACGTAATAGCTATTATTAAACTAGTTCATGCGTTATCACAACAAAATATCAAACATATATAAACCTTTTCCTACATTCTACGTAAAAATATAATTTAGCGAAAAGATTATCAAAAGGCTATAAATATTTGTATTTTATCGTCTTTAGTATACAACGGAGAAAAAAAATTAAAAGATGTATGAATTATTATAACACGAAACGTCGTTCCACAGAACATGCATAAAATTTGAAATACGTATTAACGCTTTAGTTAAGTCGTGTTAAGTTATTGTAAAATGTAGAACATTACAAAGAATTCTTGAATAGCACAACACGGTTGCCAGGTTTATAAAATTTTATAGTTTATTAGTTATCAAATTTGCAAGTGTCTTCATCAATATATATTGGTTAACTCTATCAGTGTTTCTCAATCTTTTGGAACCTAGTTCCCCTTGGGTAAATGGGATCATCCTGAGCGCCTCCCATCATCTTAACCCAATCTACCCTTGCACAAGGCTGAACGTATAATTTGGAACGAAGCAGTGTAAGAAACAGAAAAGGATTTAATTTTTCAAGTCAGACTTGAAAAATCTACTATATTTACAGCAGAGATGGCGTGGGTCAATGAAAACTCTCGACCCATGAACCACTGACCCACCACCCACCGTGACCATTCTGATTCACTCTTGCCCACCATCCATCATGACCCACCGTGACTCACTGACCCACTCCGACCTACCAACCACCATGACCCACTCTGACTCACCACCCACTAAAACCCATCGTCATTAACTCTGATCCATGATCTATGTCTTTTCTACTGACACTGACTAAAAAGTTTACACTTGTAATAAAACAAAGCTGTGAAATTATCATTAATCGGAGTTTGAATTTCTACAGTCAATCGCTCAAGCACCGCTCTGTTACAATACTGGTGGAAATGACCTTTATTTTATAAAATGGCAGTGTCATGGGCCATATTATGATGAATTTCAATTTAATTATCATATATAATTATTTCCTTGTTGAATTACAGATATTTTTCAGTGGAAAATTGGATGAAATTTGGAAGTCTCAAATCAAAGTAAAATAGGCCAACGCAAAGAAAAAAGTGTAAAATTCGACTGTATCTCGAAAGCCACGTAGTAGTAAGTCTTATTCCTATTATTATAATTGCAAATATCAATATCCAAAAGTGCCTGAAGTTCTATTTTCACTTAGATATACTCATCTCAGGTAAGTATAAACAAGTGAAAAACGAAGAAAAATGGAGGCCTTGAAAGCAAAAACGTAGACAAATTCACCAGTGTTTAGAAAATGGACTGATTATAGTGGATCAGTGGGTCATAGTGGGTCGGTGGGTCAGAATGTGTCACGGTGGGTGGTTGGTCGAAGTGGGTCACGTCATATTGATCCACGACCCGCTGACCCACTCAAAACTCTTGACTCACTTGACCCACGACCCACTGACCCACTCAAAAATCTTGACACTTGACCCACGACCCACTCAAAAATCTTGACTCACTTGACCCACGACATACTGTCCCACTCCATCTCTGATTTGTAGAAAACACGTGATAATTTGTAAAAATCATAATGGCTTTCGTCAAATAATAAGAAAAATCAAACAGGTTATGAAATCTCAAAGATCCCCTTTTTGTTCCATGCTCTCTTTGGAAACGAAAACGCCCCCCTTTTGGATCGTTAACGCCCACGTTAAGAACCAATGAACTAAGATTATCAATTATGTAACATTTTATAATTTTTAAGTATTCGCTTATCCTAAGATTTGCAAATTGAACTGAAAGTAAATTTAGAGACCAGTTGGTTTCTAATTCGAAAACTGAAGATTTTTTTGCATGTTTATGTACTGTATTGCTACCAGGGACGCCCGCAGGATTTTTTCTAATGAGGGGGGATAAACACCATCATGTGAACATGTCGCGAATTCACAGGCACTTTAATGGACGAGTGCACATAATACATCCTATAAAACAATAATTATTTACGCACATATCCTTATTAACTACAGTAAATATATTGTGCGTATGGTTGCCGTCATCTTGAATTCAAGATAGTGGATGTTTAGCTCGCCGAGAAGAGTATTCTTACAAAGCTTCAACCTGTTTCCAGTTTCAGTTCAAGTGTTCGAGGTAAAACACTCCTCCATAGAGAAACATGTAAAATCAACTAAATTTAAACAAATCCTTACTAAGGAATATCCTTTTAATCAACGAATCCTTTTAGTGGCCACCTTGCACACGTAAGTTGGTGTTTTTTCGATTATGCTCGTTTAGGCACATACGTATCATTGCTTCGTGCCTTCTCTCTATCGCAGGGCCCACCTGTTTCGCTCTGCTCTTAACCGGGTAAGATATAATTCTTGCTTTTGGAGGGCACCTAGTACATGTTGATTGATGTTTTTTGGACTATCATTTTTTGTGGCATACATCCGCATGAAAATAATTTTAAAATATACAAAATTCTTACCTAACCTGTGCATGCGAGGAGACAGCATGTCATATAGCAAAACGACAGCATGTTATATATAGCAAAACGTAATCAGCACGTCAAACTGAGTTCAGGTACATATGTATTAATTCCAACTTCCATGCACCCATCTGCAGTATTACATTCTAGTATTTAATATAAGAATAGTAAGTAGTATAGCATATTAGGACAAATTAGTATCTTTTGACATGAATTTGCAAGAACTGAAAACCTTGGAAAATCCATGAAGGACAACTGCCTCCTTGCTCTCCGCTGTAGTCGGGCATGGAGCATTTATAACCATTATTATTATTAACCAAATGCATACAGTACCAAATGAAATCCACATAAATTAGTGATTATAGACATGTACCTTAAGGTTCATGCTTTTAGAGCTTCTCACTGCGTCAAGAAAGATCCTATCTTTTTAAAGTTCTCAATACATATTCCGGCCATCACAAGTTCTGCTTATCTGATCATAAAGCTTTAAAAAAAAATGAAATCTTTGAGTTTTACGTCCCATGGTTATGCCAGTTAGGCTAAAGGAGACGGTGATGATGAGCAATGAATGAAATGGTGAAATGGAGAAAGTGGGAGGAAACCCACGCACACGGTGTTTGTCCACCACAAAGTTCACTTGGCGGGGACTTGGATCGAACCCGGGACACCAAGCACCAGAGGTGAAGGCTCTACCACGGAGCCATCGCGGACCCCATAAAGCTTTCACTACACTGAAGTGAACACTCATTCGAAACGCACATTACTAACATGTACGTATATAGAGAGAAAATATTGCATTATTTTGAATAAGTTTTGATGTATCTACTTTCTTTTTTTTTTGGGGGGGGGGAGAATAGGGTTAGCATATTACAGACTTTAAAAAAAGGGAGGATATTTTTAGATTTCAGAAAAAGATGTAGACTTTGTGGTGGACAAATACCGTGCTCGTGGGTTTTCTCGGGGTTCTCCCGTTTCCTTCCACTTTCTTCATTCCACAATTTCCTTCATTTCTCATCATCACCATCTCCTTTAGCCTAACTGGCTTAACCGTAGGACGTAAAATTTAAAGATTTCATTTCATTATTACTCAACAAATTTCTTAATGGTATGTCGAGAAAATATTCTACAACTAAACTTTTACAATATTGATATATATTTCCATAATCAGCATTGTAAAAGTTGAGTTGAATTTGAAAGCAGAGACAGTACCTCAGGGGTTCCTCGTGCATTCCTATGGGAGTAATTACGGGCATTATCCTTGTATGATATACTACCCCTCAGTGCTCTTGAGATTAGCGGGTAAGTATAACGCTCATGATGCAACATGCAACAATCCATGAAATACAATGCTAAATTTTAACTTGGTATGGGCATGATTCGAGCGAAAACTCGATTCGACTCGAATCCTACTCGCGTTTCGAGTCGAGTCAAAGGTAATTTTCTCGAGTCGAGTTCCGAGCCGAGACACTGATTTTGACGTCGAGTTTCGAGTTGAGTCGAGTTTGATAAATGGCTCATTCGTTCAGCTCGTTTTAGCTCGTTTTGAAATCATGGCCTGATTAGATTAGAAAGCGAAGGTCATGAGAAATGTAAGCAGTAATGTGGGATACTTTTAATGTTGCTCACGACAGGAGACACTAGTCCCATCTCGTCTCGTCTCGATAACGAGACGACAATACATTTTTACAACGAGACAGCCTCAAATGTCCTGAGCATCAATATAAGTATGTACTATTGTCCTTACCATCAAAGCTGAGACCTGCACGGTCGAATTTTGAGCTGAAGAAGAAGCCCAATCCAGGTAGTGATACAAACCGGCTCGGTTCGGTTCAACTGGGCGAACAGCTCAAGCCAGGGTGAGGCATCAGCTTGACTCTATTGAGCCGATGGCTTAAGCCGGCTCGATTGGGACGAGCCATCGACTCGGATCAATTGAGCCGATAGGTCGAGCCGGCTCGGTTGGGATGAATCACCGACTCGGCTCAGGTGAGCCATCGACTCGAACCAGCTCCGTTGAAACGAGTCCACCGACTCGGCACAACTGAGCCGGGGCTCGAACCGCCTCGGTTGGGGTGAGCCATCAGCTCAGTTCGGTAAGCCATTGATTCGAGCCAGCTCGGTTGGCTGAGCTGTTAGTTCGGCTCACTTCTCGGTTCGGCTTGATAGTGAATACGCTGTGAGACAAGCCACTCGAGCTGTTTACAGCCCTAAACCCGAGCCGAGCAGTTTTGAACAAGTTTGGCAGGCAACCAATAACTTTTAAGCACTTTTGGCTCGAGCCTGAACACTTGCTCCTCCGGAACTCAAATCCAGAACCTCGTGAATGACGTCCTTGCCTCCTGAAGACTTCTCGACGACCGAGATCTGCAGTCGACTAGTTTTTAATATTCAGATTTAAACTGCCTACCTTTCATTGTTTACGGTGTTTAATAATAATAATAATAATAATAATAATAATAATAATAATAATAATAATAATAATAATAATAATAATAATAATAATAATAATAATAATAATAATAATAATAATAAAATCAGGGCGCAAAATTTCAATGTCAAACTCATTCGCCAATCCAAAAATGATGGTCGCCAGTACAAATTATGAGAGGTCCCCCCCCACACACACACACAAACATGGCCTTTAGTTTGACGAAGAAAGATTACATCAGGATTTAAAATTTCAAAACCAGACAATTAGATTCAGGATAATCAATTCTGAATTGGACAATTCATACATATGTTAAAAAATATTTTACCGTAAGTCTTTACGTTTGTGTAACGCTCTCTCTGCATTGAAGTACCAGTTGTCGATTGCAGTTTTCGGATCAAAATCCTTAAGTGAAGGGCCATTAATGAAAATTGTCAGTAAATCATCCAGTGTGTCAGTCTTCAGTAAATTCCTGTAGGCAGTCTTAACTATGTTGAGACTGCTGAAGCCTCTCTCACATGAAGTATTCACAGGTAAAACCGCACAAAACTTGAAAATTGGAAGCAAATTTTGGAATCTCGTAAGGCAGGAATCCAGAAGGCAAACTACTTCGATTGAGTGTGGGAGCTCCTTCGTGGCTAAGCGGTTAAAGTACGCGCCTTTGTCGTGGGAGACCTGGGTTCGATTCCCAGCAAGAGCTCATGTGGTTCGGATTCCACGTTAATCAGTAGGTCCCATCTCATATAGCCTTGCAGCTAAAAGGGATGTTAGACTCAAAATCATCTCAACTGGGTTGAGGATGGGAAAGGAGGGGCAAATTACAACTTTGTGAAGACTTTTGATGTCCGTTGAGAAGATTTCACATTCCGTGACTTCTCTTACTCAGTGATAATTATTTTTGTGCCAAACAAACTGCGCAGACCTATGAGTTTAGGCAGAAATCATTCTTAGTGAACAGTGTCGCCAGCTCTGAATTTCTAGTCGCCATTGGCGACCGGAAATTTTGCGCCCTGATATTATTATTATTATTATTATTATTATTATTATTATTATTATTATTATTATTATAGTTACTAGTAGTAGTAGTAGTAGTAGTAGTAGTAGTAGTAGTAGTATTGATAATAATTATATTGCCTATGTAGGATACTTGAAGCCTTGAAACTACACACAGGATTTATTTAGCTCGACTCCACTCGAAACTCGAACTGAATTCGAGTCGAGTTGGAGGAAACTTTTCGAGTCGTGTTCTTGAGTCGAGCTGAAAGATATCTGTTTCGAGTCGAGTCGAGTTTCAACGAAAACTCGCTCGAACTCGCTCATGCCCATCCCTAATTGGAATTAAAATTACTTTTTACTCGACAAATGTAAGTACTTTCATATTTTGTATTTCCAAATATCTGTTCATTTTACTAAACTTTTTGAATGGCGAATAGGAAAATGCAAAAGTTCAAAGTTCAATGTTCAAGTTTTGTACACTATGAATAACCAAACTTCTTTGCGTGGTATACTCTACGACGTTCCTACTTGTGTTTTTCTTTATTTTATGAAAATTAATTGTTGCTGTGAGAGAACTGTAATATATTAACTCTTCTATTGATAAACGCAAATAATTACTCAGACTATTTCACAATTATTGTTAAATGTTAATGATGTGTTTCTTTTTGAAATTCACGTTATTTTCTGGATTTTTTAAGCATAAATGATTTATTCATTTTGAAAAGACTATATTTTAAAAAGTATTTCACGTACACACATGAAAGATATATGAAAAGAACCAAAAACTCATCAAGTTTACACATCCTCTACAAAGGTTCCCTTTGGTGACACGACACACGTCCAGACGTCTTTTTTCTTGCTTTCCCTCCATTTTCGACAGGTACTAACCTCGTACTGCCACACTGTAACACCCGATTAAAAGTCTTCATCCCGGCGAAATTAAAATACCGCTAATTTTACAGTAATTATGTGATATCTTCAAATAGATAAAAGATAATTGAAATGTGGAACAAGAGCGCCATAGACAATATTATATTACATGAGAAACCGCTATCACAAGTCACCTAGTGGCTTTCCGTTTTCAGCTGTTTAGAAACGCGAAAATAAATGCCGATTTTCAAAATGGCTCGAAATCGAAAGCAGATAAGTGAGTCGTGATAACGGTTTCTCATGTAAAATAATATTGTCTAGGGCGCTCTTGTTCCATTTTTCGATTATCTTTTATCTATTTGAAGATATCACATAATTACTGTAAAATTAGCGGTATTTTAATTTCACCGGGATGAAGACTCTTAAGAAAGATAATGTACTCGTGCTGCTACAGAATATACACTTTGTGAGTTTGTGGTTATTTTCATATATCTTTCATGTGTGTACATGTAATACTTTTGAAAATATTGCCTTTCCACAACGAAAGAATAATTTGTGCTAACCCTGTATGATTGACATATTACACCAAGTGACGCAAACAGAGAAAGTATACTCGTCTTTGAATCGATATCATTTTAAATTATTCAAAGAGATTCAATGCAAAATATAATAGGAAACGAAATTACAAGTACATAGCGTTATGAAATACAGTAACTCTGGAAATTGCTTCAATATAACAACAAACATAAGTGTTATTTTCTTGTAATAACGTGCCATCAAGAAAATTACTTCGATCCAATGTTTTGTTGCAAAAGTAAGTTCGTTGCAAGGAGAGCGTGTGACATGTATAAATCTAAAACTCTAATGGGAGTCCAGCTAAATGAGATGGAAAATACCGCAAAAAAAGACATACCAGAGAAGTAAAACTATAAGCTTATCGTTGAATTGCGTGATATAGTACTAGAAATAGGCCCATATTATTTAAATTACACGTATTGGGATAGTAAACATATTAGTCTACATTTCATAAACTTATATTATTAACTTCCACATGGAAAAATACTTAGCGTAATATGCTTGACACACAATCATAGTCATACGTCTTGCGAATAAAATCAGAAAAATATACACACTGCTGAACAAGACTGCACTTATTTAATAACAAAAACACATTTACACGTGACGTTTCGATCTTCTAGCCAAGATCCTCATCCTCTGATGAGGATATTGGCTAGAAGATCGAAACGTCACGTGTAAATGTGTTTTTATTAAATAAGTGCAGTCTTGTTCAGCAGTGTTTTTATTTATTTATTTTTTTGTAATATGGTTGTTAGGGGAGACCCGGATTAATAGAAATGTAATCGAGACGAGACTACATACAGTTTCGGTCTCGTCTCGATTGCCAAATAGCAGTCTCGAGTCGAAAATCGATCGTTTCAGTCTCGGTCTCGTCTCGATACTATCGAAATAAATTATGCGGAATTATGCGTTGGACGTTAAATTCAAAGAAAAAAGGAAGGAAAGAAAAATGATGTAATGTTTACGAAACTTTCATTAAAATCAGATAATTTTACGG
Source organism: Thermobia domestica (assembly GCF_964235325.1). NCBI lineage: Eukaryota > Metazoa > Arthropoda > Insecta > Zygentoma > Lepismatidae > Thermobia > Thermobia domestica. Next base: position 258,892,826 of record NC_137464.1, read on the forward strand.
AAGTTTCATTAAAATAGGTTAATGTTTTACGAAAGTTTCATTAAAATAAGATAATGTTTTACGAAAATTTCATTAAAAATAAGATAATATTTTACGAAAGTTTCATTAAATCAGATAATGTTTTACGAAAGTTTCATTAAAATAAGATAATGTTTTACGAAAGTTTCATTAAAATAAGATAATGTTTCACAAAAGTTTCATTAAAAATAAGATAATGTTTTACAAAAGTTTCATTTAAATAAGATAATGTTTTACGAAAGTTTCATTAAAATAAGATAATGTTTTACGAAAGTTTCATTAAAAATAAGATAATATTTTACGAAAGTTTTATTAAATCAGATAATGTTTTACGAAAGTTTCATTGAAATAAGATAATGTTTTACGAAAGTTTCATTAAAATAAGTTAATGTTTCACAAAAGTTTCATTAAAATAAGTTAATGTTTTACGAAAGTTTCATTAAAATAAGATAATGTTTTACGAAAGTTTCATTAAAATAAGTTAATGTTTCACAAAAGTTTCATTAAAATAGGTTAATGTTTTACGAAAGTTTCATTAAAATAAGATAATGTTTTACGAAAGTTTCATTAAAATAAGATAATGTTTTACAAAAGTTTCATTAAAATAAGATAATGTTTTACAAAAGTTTCATTAAAAATAAGATAGTGTTTTACAAAAGTTTCATTAAAATAAGATAATGTTTTACGACAGTTTCATTAAAATAAGATAATGTTTTACGAAAGTTTCATTAAATCAGATAATGTTTTACGAAAGTTACCGTGTGGAACAGATAAAACTAAACACACAAATGGCAGTTGAGTTGAACGTTACAAGTTCATTTCAATAAATTTCTTTTCCAGCAACTGGGGATTTAATCATAATTCAAAATTCCCAACACGAGAAAAGCAAATTAGGACAACGTGTTCATTAATTTGTAGGTGATCAGAGACTAATGTGAAATGCCTTTGTATTTGTGGTTAACAGATCGTGTGGTCAACCAACTTCGTGTGGCGAGTGTATTTTGCTCTGTAATCCATTATTGAAACCAAGGAAGTGCTCATCAATCAAAAACACGTCACACATTACAACAAAGTACTGATCAATAACATCCTTTATTTCGTCTCTCTCTTTCCTCTCAAACATGTTCAAGAGCAGATAAATTATATTTGGGCAGCTCGGGCGAACATAATGTTAAGTGCCATTTGAGGTGAAATTGAAAAAAAAAATGAAAATGAAATCTTTGAGTTTTACGTCCCACGATTATGCCGGTTAGGCTAAAGAAAACGGTGATGATGAGTAATGAATGAAATGGTAAAATGAAGAAAGTGGGAGAAAACAGGAAACCCACGCACACGGTGTTTGTCCACCACAAATGTCACTTTGCGGGGGCTGGGATCGAACCCGGGACCCCAAACACCAGAGATGAACACTCTACCATTGAGCCACCGCGGCCCTACTGAGATGAAATTGAGTAATTGGTAGAAGGGTTATGATCTAACCACAGAAGAGTACGTAGGTAGTTTAATTTCGGAAATATATCTATCGATGGTAGGGGAAGCTTGTTTAGTATGCATAGGCGTCAATCCCACCGGTGACGTGTCCCCTCCAATATTTGTAAAACGGTTTTCGTACCCCTCCCAATATTTCAAATATCTTAGGTCAACTATGTTTCAAAGGACGCTCAACCATGTAGCAGTTTGCTACGTTCACAAAGCAATGTTAGGCAAAGTGTGTATGAAAAATGTAGCACGGAAGTCTGTTTCCAATTGTGAAAAAGACAATTGTTTTTGGCCCTATGAAGCTGAAGGCGGAGTAAACTGTTAAGTAACAAAGTGTTTTTGTTTAGATAGAGAGCGAGCAGCAAAGCGAGTTTAGTTTAGCTATATAAATATAAATTGAACTAATTTTTTTTAACTATACATTGTTGAACCTTATTTACATTAGTTGTAGCCTTGTTGGCCTACAGCCTGTTTTCGGAACTTTATTGTTTCTGGATATTCACTTCACATTACCTTTTATCATTATTTTCTTTTTGACATACTTGGTATCATTTAATTTTAACTAAAATTGTAAAACAAGGTTGAATTTTACTGTCTCAATAAACAAATAAACTGCAAAATGTGTATGTGTTTCTTAGTACCACATTTCCACCAAAAATTAGACTATCAAAGGTAATAAAACATAAAATTTTTAAGTTTTTGTTTGCTTTTTAAGTCAAAAATGTTTTAAAATGAAATGTACGAAGACTATTTCTTTTCTAAATTTTGCAGGGCACGAGCCACGGACCCCCCACATTACTGGGGGCTATTCCATATACCACAGACCCCTTAGTAGTCTGTCCCCCTCAAAGTTTATGAGCTGCTGATGCCAATGTTGTTATGTGTCACTGCATTGTGTTGCATCGGAATGTTGAATTTTCTTTCTCAGTTCACTCGAAATTTAGAAAAGGTAACTTATCATTATGCTTCCCCGAGGTGCTCATTTATTGGGGGTTTTGTCTAACAAACTGATGTTCGTGTTTCCAAAACAAAGAAGTGCTCATAAAGCAATACTTGTAAGTTCAAAAATATTAAAACAAGTAAGTTTCGTTTGACTTATGAAATTACCAAAGATCTTATAAAATAGAGGATCTGCCCTTACAATAAAATCTTGAAGCCATACGTCACAGTTTCGCCAGCCCCTACGCTGCCCACTCCGCCCAATAGGATCGCAATATTTTGAGCCAACAATCGTGGCGGAAACGAAAGTAGCCAATCAGACGATGGCAGAAACGAGAGTAGGCAATCAGACGTGCCGATGCTCGGTTGTTTTTTTGGCTTCATCGATTTAATAGGATGAAGATACATATGGGCAGATCCTCTATCTATAACATCCTTCGAAATTACGATATACGTCCCATACTGGAAAAGTGGGCTTAGGAGATGTATAACTTTCAATTGTAATAAGAAGTTACGTCACAGTTGGAACTTATTCTTCGAACGCCTAAGCTATAGCAAAAAGTCATTTCTTGCCATATCTCTACCGTTTTCTGCTATATGGAGATTAGTATTGAAACCGAAAATAAAAGTAAATTTCTACCAATTTCAGTTTTAAGATAGAAATGCGGAAGAAAATATCATCTTTCCTTCAGACGTTGATTCGATTCCCAGAAGCCGCTTGCCACTATACAAAGGACGCTTGCCATAAACAACGCAACTTTTGAAGTGTCCGCCATTTGTGTTTCTAGTAAGTTGGCAGCACTGAACGTTACACGATTTTCATTTGTTGTCTTCAAGGTTAGTAGTCACGGAGCATTACGTTGCACCAAACATTCCAAGGGGTTTGCGAACAGCCTCTGCATAACAAGGACTAGCTCAGGAGAGTAATGCTCCCGGAAGTAGGAACGGAAAACACAGTTCTGATTGGTTGGCGTTATATGTCTTGCCACGTTGCATTCAAATAGCAGAATTCAGACGATTGTTGTTGTCGGTCCTGGTGCCCGAGTGGGCTAGCGCAATATGCTAGTAACGAAAATCTCTTTTGGCGTGAGTTCATACCCGGCCCGAGGAAAGTTTTTTTAACATTTTATTACATTTTTATAACACTTTTTAAATTAAAATAATACGAAAATAATACTCAAAAATATGATTTACTTACTTTTGTGCAGATAAGTAGTAGTAGTAGTAGGAACGGGTTAGAAGCCCCGCAGGGCCCGTTTTGTTCCACTTGTACTCCATTATATAAGGCTCGTTTTGTTCCCCTTGTACTAAATGATATAGATTTTGTGACCAACTTAAAACAACTGACTAGGATAGCGCGTAAAACAGCTGGCTAGAGTAGCGCGCGAAAAACGTACTTCCGGGAGTATTACTCTCCCGAGCGGTTCGTGCATAACAGTCACTACATTTGTAATGTTTTCCTTCGTGAAACACTCCATATGTACACTCATGTCCAAAATTATTGTCGCATATCGATAACTGTCTTCTTGTAAGAGTATAATTTGAAAATGATTTTGCAGGGTACTTTTAATGTAGGTGAAGTAATGTGTATAATCGGGAAATGTATATTTGTGGTAAATTTCATACGAAAAGAACTATAAATACGAAAATTAGAATGAGTAAAATAAAATGTTGTTAAATGGACACGAATATTTTATTTTCGTTATATTCTTCTTATTTACTGCTGTTTTGACTTGAAATTTGCCAAACACATGTCTTTGTTGATTATACACGTACTAACATTGTAAGAAATATCGGGCGAATTCGATATCAAATTATATCCCTACAACAACATATTTATAGATATGCGACAATAATTTTGGATATGAGTGTATCCGTACAGAAAACATGACAATCATGCAGTGATGCTAACCGGAAACTTTACAAAATTCCATCTTCAGAGGCAGAAATTCCCATTTTGCTCTTGAATTTCCCACAAAGTGAAACTACTCTATGACACTAATTGTCTTCAATATATGAGTGATTTATCCACAAGTCTTGACCTTCTACTTTGGCAAATAGTTTAGTAATACATTTTTTTGTTACTTGAAAAAATGAATTGAAAGTATTGACGTTAACAAGTATATTTGGTTAACAAAATTTAGTGTTGCAATAACACATTTTAGTAGCCACATATAGCGTCACTCCGAACCTACCATCGAACTTTAGGAACCTACTCTTTCAAATAGTAATTCCATTAAGATACTTGAGGACTACTAAATATGGCTTCGAAATCAGTTCATTCTTTTCAAATAACCGTATATTTTGGGGTTTAACGTCCTACGATTTGCTCTTTAGGCTAAAGAACGCAAAAAGAGATACCAATGACGTCATCTCTAGTTTCTTGGGAAAGAGCCAGCGGAGAAGCAGAATTTCTTTTTTTTGGGGGGGGGGAGGTAAATTGAAAATATTAGTTTTACATTAATTCACGTACATTACAATACCACATGTCTGGAAGAGGCAGGCGAAAACACCTGGGAAGCGGCCACCCCATTTTCCCTCTACTGTCGTCTGATCAGTGATGATATGAAATGAATAATGCATGGGCAATACATTACATCCATGTCCTGAGCGGGGTTCGAACCTTTGACAGACAGGTTTTACTATTACCAGCCGAATGGTTTAACTCGCTCAACGGCCCCAATGCGAAAAAAAAAAAAAAAATCAGAGAGCAACATTTCAATTCGAACTGTGTTCCACAAATAGTCATCCGTTAGCTTATTCCTGGTTGAAAGAATGGTCTTTGTTAACTTTCTTTGCGATCTTTAATTCTCCGATTGTAAAGGTTCTTTTCGCCATAGAAGCTGTAAATATTGAATGACGTTACGCTCTTCCTCGTTCCCCACGTTTGAGAGTTACATTTCGTTGACCACAACGCCATCTTGTGGGAGATACGATTTTAAGAATTTACTAATTCATGATTCGAGGAGTGGATTGCTTTAACCACTGAGTGCGGCTGAAGAGGCGAGTCTCCACGGAATAAACTCGATTTCCACTCTCGTATATATTCTCTGTGTATTTCTCTCTTTCTATTGGAAGTGAAAGATAGCTTTCTTCTGTTCATGATAAAAGCGTATTACGATCCGATTGGTCTGAATAAAGAGTTAATCCAATTTTCGTATTTGGATGGGATTAGTTACAGCATCCGCAGTCGTAGCCAAAGCTGTATTCTCTCTGATAATAATACGTAGTAAAAACTGACCGATCATATCACATTTTCTTTTTAGTTTACAAGAAACCAGTGGCGGCTCGTGAGAGAAGTCACATTTTTGAGAAAATGCCCCACTTCTCGATGTGGCTCTGTAGATTTTAAGTTGTCCCGACTTTAATATTTATTGATGCTGTTAATAATTATTATTACTATCAGTGGCGTATTTAAGAGAGGCTTCCGGGGTTAAGCCTCCCAAAATTTTATTTATTATTTTAAAGCAAATGAAATATCTAAAAAAAAAGTTATCAAAGTTTCCCCCCTCCGAAATACAAATGTAAAATAAGAGGAAACCTCACAACAGCGGCAGGCAGGTCAGGTAGTAATATGCCTGGTAACAGAAAGCCTTAAGTTTCGAATTAAAGTATTGGGATAATTAACTATTATTATTAACTACTATTAATTAAAGTATTGGGATATTTTTACTTTGAATGTATATTTATATCAGGAGTAAAAGTGCAGGGGAACGCCGTCCCCCATTAAAAAAAAAACTATGTACGGCGTTCCTCCAGTTTCTAAAAATTACAACGAACAAAGATAGGCAGGGGGACGGTGTGACGTCATGGCGCTGCCTACCATCCCTCTACCTCTTCAGATCCACTTTCACTCTTGATTTAGATAAAAACATATAAGCTATATATATAGGCTACCTGGTATTCACATTGGTCACATTTTTAATATACATTTTATAGAATCCTATATGATTTAAATTGTCTTACTTTCCTCTTATCAATTAGATATTTATATAATATAATACATTATTGCAAAAAAAAAAAAAAAAAAAAAAAAACGCTGGTAGCCCCCATTCTCTGAATAATTGCTTCAAATGTCAGCATATTTTGTTTTTGAAATGTGTCAAACCGTATGAAGTGTCCAAATATTCTGTTTTCGAAGTGTGGCAAACCGTATGAAGTGTCCCGATATTCTGCTTTGGAAATGTGGCAAACCGCATGAAGTGTCCCTGCATTTTGCTTTGGAAATGTGACAAACTGCATGAAGTATCCCTATATTTTGCTTTGAAAATTTGGCACACCATATGAAGTGTACCTACATTTTGCTTTCAAAAGATAACCCTATTACAAGCTAAGGGAAGATATATAGCTTATCTGATGTATTGCTTCTTGTACACAGCTTTTCGAAGCTATATGAAACTTTCTTCCCCTTCGCTGCAAAAAATAAATGTTATGAAAATGGTTTGCACATTTTTAGAAACAAGTTGTGCTCATTGTTTAACGTTCTGAAGTGTTCTATCACCGAACAAAATATATCTTACACACCTCACAATACAGTAGTAGTTACTAGAAACTACCTTAAGAGTGCTCAACTTATACCTGAACTTTTAATGTGGTCAATGAGCATACGAGCAGAAACGATTTGTGTAAAGTGTCTGGTCGTTATTTAAAAGTCATTTCGGTGTCCGTATACGCAGATATGTTATGGTCACTGGTAGAATACTTCAGGGCATTCTTTAATATGTTAAATAATTAGATATTGATGTGGGAAATTACCTTTGCAAGTTTGGCGGTATAGTTCATTTACACTGCATATCCTCGCTGAACATACAGGGTGTTTCAAAACAACACCGACCAACGTTTGAGAGGTGACTCCTGATATCAAGATAAGGCAAAAATTACAGACTAACCTGGGTGCACAAATGCTTCCTTTCAAAGTTATAGGCTGCCGAAAAGATGAGAAAATTAACTTTAAATGTCCATAGCTCCAAAACTATGGGATCTACCGTAGTCGGGTCAAGACTTCACTTAGGAACTAATATGTACGCTACCCAAAAGTACATGTTTCAGAATCATAAGATACTCATGCAACAATTTTATAAAGGGAGTTTAGCTACGGGCATATAATTTGAAGTACTCACCAACTGCCTCTATAAAAATTGTTGCGGAAGTACCACAGGATTCTAAAATTTGGATATTTGGATAGGGCACATACTAGTTCCTAAGTGAAGTGTTGACCCAAATGCGGTAGGCCCCATAGTTTTGGAGCTGTGATCCTTTAAAGTTCATTTTTTTTTCATGTTTTCGGCAGCCTATAATTCCGAAATGACGGATTTCTGCACCTAGGTTGGTCTATACTTTTTGTCTTATCTTGGTATCAGGAATCACCTCCCAAACGTTGTCGGTGTTGTTTTGAAACACCATATATATCGTCAGAAGTACATAATGGAGAAATGATTATCAAGTTGATTGACACTTTTTAATGACAACTTCATCCGGTAAAAAAAAAAAAAAAAAAAAAAAATGGTGCTGCTGAAAGGCGTAACATTTGTTCGTATCAGAGAGGAAATGGAAATATCACTTAAAAAGCTATATCCCTCTTCATCACGTGTAATAAAATACTTGAAGCATTCACAATTTTTCAGAGCAACCAATATTTTTTGAACAAAAATAAATGGAATCAACTTGATTCAATTATTTGACGTACGGCGGAAGCGCGTGTCATCCATTATGTTAATGACTTCCAACTTATTCACCTACCAACTTATAGAGATGATATTTTTTAATTTTTTTTTATTACTATCATTATGAATATTATTATTTGTAGGTTCACGTTAATTCTTAATAACGAAAATATTCTGAGCTTGAGGTTGGCAACATTTAATTTTTCTTTTCCTCGCTATGCGACATATGTCTTTATTATACGAGCAAACCACATTAGACTGTTAGTAACGCTAATTCTTAAATAGTTAACAGTCATGGTAATATGTGTCGCTACCTACTCTGCCTGCCTAGTGCCAATAGGTGGCGCTAACTGCAGAGAGCCAAAGGCTTAGAAGTAGGCGTAAACGTGGTTGATTGCAAATTGGAGACGGGTCCATTTTTGCTGATATCCTATTTTAAATAAATTTTATTAAGTAAAGTATCAACCAAAATTATCTTACCCACGGCTGTAACTTGCGGGGGGCAACTTCCCCTCCCCAGGGAAGATACCCACCGTACGACGGGACCCACTTTAAGACAAAATTTTCTTACTCCGTATACGATACGAACATGAAATTACAAATGAAGCATCAAATGGGTTCACTACATGACATAAACAAAACAGCATTACATAAATAAAATAGCATACTAAAGGTAAATAAAACAAAAATGAGTCGTGGGCCCTTTTCAGTAAAAAAAATAGTCTACTATTAGGGGCCCTAGAAATAATATTTATTCGTATGGCTTTGAGATTTGTCAATATTATCCTCTTAATTAATTTGTCATATATGGAACGGGCCCAGGGTCGTAACTAACTTTGCCGTGCGGGAGGGCCCACAGCCTCTGGGGGTCCATAAATAGTAAGAGAAAGATGGAAAGAAGGGGCCTATTTTCAAATTTTGCGGGAGAGCCCACGCGTCTTAGTTTTCCTGGGGGCCCAAACATTAATGCTTGCCCCCCAGAAAAAAATCTAAGTTACGGCGTTGGCCTTACCCCTTCCTCTTGGAATCAAATGTAATGCTGTAGGTGCGGCGCAGAAATATCTATTTTACAAACTTTCAACTCAATACATAAGTACTAAAAATACTTGAATCTTCAATTATCACATCCAAAAATTACGATCTCTTATGGAATAAGAACAATAAAACTTCTTAAAACATACAAAAACAGTAAAGCCCTTGATAATACGCGAGCGGATGATCCGAACTATCCACGGGTGCTACGAAAACCCTGCTGTAATCGCGCTCAATTATGTTTCGTAGGTAGTCGCTGTGGACTGACATTCCATATGCAAACTAGTACTGTATGTTCTAAAACTTAAAACTAAATTGCACTGTAAAAATCAGTATTTCCATCAAAAGTGCACGTTGCGAAGTTCAGCTCTACTCTGATAAGGAGAAGCCGATTTGTGGAAGGTATGAAAAACTGGGATTGAGAAGAGTGCTTTGCGCTGTAGTAAGTTGATGTAAAACGACGACGCACATCTAGCAGAAAAATTCATTTTAAGGAAAGTACAATCTAGAATAAAGAAAAGGTGTTTCCAAAGAAAGAAGCAAAAACGAGTGACTGATTTTCTAAAATAAAAAAGAAAAGAAAAAAAGGCATAACTGAACAGTTTTTGTTTACAGTACACTATTGTTTCTTTGTTTACTGTTCTTTATTTTTAGTGATTTAGACGTAGAGAAAAGATATTTTAAAAGTTTTATTGTTTTTTTGTACAATAAAACATGTTTTTTTATGCTAAAATACTTTTCTTTTTTCATTTTTAGTCTTTTTTCGGGTTATTCGCGATTTTAGCTATTCGCGGTGCCTTTGCCACTCAATTTCGCTGATAATCGAGGCTTTACTGTATATTCTAAATATTATTAAGCCCAACTCCTCCATATAGGCGAACTAGGTAACCGCCTAGGGTAGAAAAATATAGGGGCGACGTGGCGGGTGATCTTTTTTTTTATTTGCTTTGCAGAGTTGGTAACATTAATAGGGCAAAAAATTAGAACTACCTAAGTAAAAGCTTTAAACTTAGTTACTATATACTGTATGTTAGCAAGCACCACCGCGTACTTGATCGAAATCGAAATATCATTAACTTACATCGAGTTCAGTTTTTGTTAACTCTGGTGCTTGGGGTCTCGGGTTCGATCCCAGGCCACGCCAAGTGAACTTTGTGGTGGACAAACACCGTGTGCGTGGGTTTTCTCGGGGTTCTCCCGTTTCCTCCCACTTTCTTCATTCCATCATTTCATTCATTACTCATCATCACCGTCTCCTTTAGCCTAACCGGCATAACCGTGGGACGTAAAACTCAAAGATTTTCAGTTGTTGTTGTTGTTTTGTTTACATAAAGGCTCTTTAGCTACAATCTAATGCAGTCAGTGCTCAAACTTAGTATATCAAAGTGGGCCAAACAGTAATCACTGTACAATACTGCAGGCCATCAAGAAAATAAGGTATTTTCATACTTAATGATATATTTAAAAATCTAAAAAAAATAATTAAAAAATGTTTTCTTTTAAAAAGAATTAAGCAAACAAAATAAAACAAATCGTATTCTATTAATAATGCATGACTAAAGAGAAAAAAAAACATGGGGGAGCGTTCTCATATACAATCACTTGATAAATTCTTTAAATCTGACGTAATATTTTAATATAATGTTCTTTTTTATTAATGATATGTATTTAAACAATATTACAATATAGCTCTATATAGCTCTATTTTATAGCATAATTCTACACTATAATATTATATATATTTTTTTATTTGTATATAATTCATAATATATGTATGAAATAGCTTTCCTTTCAACGTATCAGCATAGCACTTCAGAGAGGCAGTATGCTTTCCATTTTAAGTACATTATGCTTCCTGACAAATTATTAGAAGATATTTTTCTTTTATATCTAACCGTGCAGAGTCATATCAATTTTGTTTCTTTCTTTTCTATCTATCATTTTTAAAATCTTTTTTTTTTTTACGTTCTTTGCCTTGTCTATTTTGCATAATTTAACAAAATTATACCAAAAACAATTATTATAGAATAATTCTCTAAATTAGTGCAGCCCTGATGATGAGTTGGCTTTAAAATGTCAGTTTGAATAAAACTAAACATTTTAATCGTTAAAAAAATATCCTTCTGTATAACTAACAACTAAATACAATTTTATATTTCAATATATGTATATATGAAATATTAAATTTAAGTACCGTATATTTCTATTGTTATATAACGCAATATCTTATTATTAAGATTATTTTACTTTTGATATATAAAATATTTTATAGGTACGTATCTCAATGTATTATATAATACCATCATAACATCTTTTTTTATTATTGATATAAAGAATTGAAGAATTTGTAAATTGTGGGCCTGGATACTATAGTATTCTAGCCATCAACAAATGACAAATACAAGCTTACAATGTTCCAGTCGATTTTGAAAATTATTTAACTATCTCTGAAGACGTATGGAACCCTGTGGTTCAATACAGCGTTCGCAAAAGCTCTACATTAACTTCTGTTCTAAGCGAACTGGATCCACTACTTTGTATTCCTATTTCTGTTAGATCCATCTTAATATTGAACTCCCATCTGCGTTTAGGTCTTCCTAATGGTCCTTTTTTCGATTGGATTTCCAGTTAAAACTTGGAACGCGTTTCTACTTTCTTCCATTTTGGCTACATGATCTGCTCACCTGAGCCTCCTACACTTGATAACCCTAACAATGTTTGGTAAACGGTATAAATCGTAAGAATGTTGTATATACAATGTATTTGTTTAAAAAAAAAAAGTATTTGTTAAAAAACAATTATATTCTACTTTTTCAGTACGATTTGTTTGCTTGTGTTTTATTATAATTTTTTCCCCACTTTTTATTATAATTCTATTTACATTTTACTCTTTTCCATACATTTATTATTTACATTTTATTTCTCATACTGTGGCTACCTGAGAAAGATTCAAATATTACTCTTACTAGTTAGTTAAAAATATATAAACAAGAGTTTTAGGAATGATGCATAAAATGCATCAAAAGATTGCGATTTTGACCAATAATTAATTTTTGGATCAGGGACCACAACATTTTTGAACGGCCCCTAAATCAAGTTTTCGTATGTTTTTGAGGAATAAGTACATCATACTGAGTCAAGTGATAGTAGGGATGCGCACGAGACGAGTCGAGACAGGATTTTTCTGACAAAATTCGAGTCGAGAAACGGCTCTTTCAATTGAGAAATATACATTTTTCGAGTCGAGACATCACTTTTACAGCACATTATCGAGACGAGACAACCACAAATCTTGTCTCATGCGCACCCCTAATGTGATAGTTTGGGTTTGGCTACACTATATGTAGTTCTCCAGATATAAGGCCTACAAGAAAATTTTTACCTGAAATATATTGGATCTTTTGATCTAAAAAATACTGAAAGTAACAACAGAATACTGCATTGTCACCCGACTTCAGGGGCGTACTCATGGGAAGTCCACCGGTTCCAGACACCATTCACCCAGAAAAAAAGTCCTAACTCAACATAAATATGTACACTTTCTCAGTAAAACTATAGTTGTTTAACAGGGGAATTATTGATATAGCATGAAAATTTGATCTTAACACTTCATATGTACTCTTTCTTTTATAAAAAATAATCTAGTTCTATCATTTTTTCTGAAAATATAGGTAGCAGCATTTTTCAATTATTTATAGTCTTTTTGGATGCAGAACAATACCTTTTCAATACTACATAGATGTAGTGGCTTGTAATATTGGACATCCTCCTGAAAACTTGGACTCCCAACAAAAACTTCTTGGTTCGCGCCTGCCCGAATTACGTCTCTGTGCAAAATCCCATCATTACAGGACATCGGAAAATGAGTTACATTACAGGGGCAGGGCAAGTTGAAGAGAAGCATGCAAAAGAAAATCATTACGATTTTGTACATAAGGGTAAATTATATATATATGTGTGTTACATTCTCGAGGTGGCCCCAAGTGCAGCAGAAAAGTGAATCAAGGGCCACATGTGGCCCGCTGGGGGGCCGTGAGTTTTACATGCCTGGTCTAATGGATATGTCAATATTTGAAATATAGCACGCGACAGAGATGCATGGAATCAGATTAGCCTACAAAAGCTGAAAGTACATATAGAGAGATCAGTCACGCTATTTTATCGCTCATAATAATTTCATGTGAAAAACTCAGCAGCTATATAATTTTTATTATGAAGATCTCTCTTTATAGTAAAGTCTATACATTTTTTTCTGCCTCTGTTCTTTAGAGAGAAAGAGACATACAGAAAAGTATAATTTAGGTTGGTACTCAGTGATGCCAGTCTCCCGTCCAAAATTGCTTGGGTGCAACATCCCAAATTTACAATTCTCCCCCACCAAAAATGTAGTAGAGGGGACCGGAGTTGGTTGCGAAAAATTTTGAAAACTAAATTTTATTTAATTTAGTTGAAAACCCTCGTTATGGTATAATTGGAGTTCTTCAGTTGTGCAATTTTTAACGAAAAATTGCCCTCCCCAACCTGCACCCTAAACCCCGCCTGTCGGCACTCCTGTTTAGGGTTGCATATTTCAAAAATGAAAATCTGGGACGCTACTAAGTTACAAGAATGTTTTTAAAATGCTTAAAATGAAAAGAACTGTTATATACTAATTTTACTTTCTTCCATTAGATAGAGTTGTTCAAGTATTACGTAATCACATTTTTAGTCAATTTAGCATACCTTCGCCTGCCTAGTTATCAAACGTAAGCAGATGATTTACGTCCACCCCTCTTGTAAGCAAAATTGTTTAACTTAATTTCTCGCGAACTTAAATCCTGAATCGTGAAGTTAAATCGTGAACTTAATTAAATTCGTTTTATGTATTCAAGATTTTTTTTTTAACTTTTGAATTGCCATACTCCTAATCCTGTGAAAAAGGTAAACTATAATATTCTCTTTCTTTCTTCTTCGCTGAAATCCGGAACATTTAAGCGTCCCGAGAAATATTTTTGGGACGCAGATCTCAATTCCGTGACGGTCCTGAATTTTTCGTGACGAATGGCAACCCTACCCTTGTTGGTAGTGTTGCTGTGGCGCTAAGGTGTTTTCGAGAATAGTTTCATACCCGGTGGGTCTCCTCTAAAACCATCCACAGATTATCTGAAACTTTTAGCGCGAAGAGACAATATTGGAACTGAAGCATTCTCCATAGAATTCTGCGTGTTTGCCGCAGAATATTCAAGCAGTTGGGATAATACTTTTCATTAACCCAACCAATGTCTAATTCCTTCATTCACTTAACTTTTATCAACCGTTTCCTTTGGCTTACTGATATATATTTAAATATGTGCAACTGTAAGGAATAACAACCGCACTTCTTACAATATGAATATTTCTAGGTTTTATTTCTTTACCAAAGCTGTATTCAATAAACTATGGACTTCAGGTATCACACTTAAATACATGTAGCCTATATTTTATTTCACTTGAAGTATTACATGTCATGTTCGCCCAAACAACATTTTCTAAGGAGGGGCCCATCTCCATGGTTGCTATATTACGTCTGGTATTTCTGGTATTTAATATACGTGGTTTGCTATGTTTACATTTTCGTGAGCCAGGGAGGGGCCCGAGCCCCACCCTGCCCTTACCTTCGGATGCCCATGCAATATGTAACAATACTACAACGAACTATTTATTTTGTTTCCGCACCAATATTTTAGTCCAAAACCAGCAGCGGTTATAAAATTATATACCTCGGACATAAATTCATGTATGTTTCAAGTCTAAGATTGACTATGTATACCACACAAGAAGGTCATTTGAAAGTAAAACGAAAGTGACCATGTGTTAGGAGTTCCTACGTCTGGGTGCCATGATGACTTCATATAACATTACACAACTCAATAAAGAAAAACATTTTCGACCCAATCTCCGTGTATCTAAAAGCTGGCATTAATTGCTCGGCCATTTTGGACAATGTTGGCACTAATATTTTAGTATTTCTTGCCTAACACTTACTAAACGAAATAAACTGTGGGATGGTACAATGAAGATTTCGTTTTATTTGCTTTTGGATCCAGTGAAAATATGAAATATGAACGAGCAATACGAGCAAAGGTAAGACTCTACATGCCATGTTATATGTTTGTGGTCAATTTCTTTGTATGTTTGTGGTCTTCAATGAGATCTCGGAAACCACAAGCTCTAGAAATGTGTCATTTTTTCCGATCAACTCCAAATTTTGTGAAGATTTTCCAGTTCTTATTTTTTAAAAATTAAAAAGTGTTGTTATTTTTTCTACTCAACATTTTTAGGGATCATTTTGAGTCCATAAGATTGACAGTGTTGCTACTGCATTGCTAAGGTTGATACCCTTGTGCTAGGCAGCCAATAGAAGAGCGACGTATAGCATGTTGACTAACATTAATCTACATGGCAAAACCTATTACATGCTGGCAACTTCGGAGGCCTATAGAGCTGCAATGAGCAGTACTCGGATATATATCTGTAAGGAAAAAAAAATGTTTTCCCTCCACATCATTCATCATTTCTCTAAGTTTGTCACAAATTAACTTTAACATCTACATATCAAAATGTTATTTTACGTATTTGTCTATAGCAATTCACTACCTTTGTGAGTCTCCCCCCTCCCCGTCCTTCACCTGTGTCTGTAAATGAAATGGACATATACAGATACACTGGAAAAGTGGGAAGGAGATTCACGATCATATGAGACTGATGCGCTGTGTAGACAGCGGACGTTTAGCTGGTAATGAACTAAATTTTTAGGAGTAGGCCCGCGTAGCGTAGTCGCTAACGCTCTCGCGTTAGGTGCGAGGGGTCCCGGGTTCGATTCCCGATGGGGACACTCGATCAAAAAGATTTGGCAGCTTTTTCAGGACAGCCATCTTCAGTGAAGTTTTTCCTGGGTTTTCCTCATTTATACCAGGCAAATGCCGGGATGGTATCTAATATAATGGTCCCAGGCTGCTTCCTTTCTTCCTCTCCAAATTCCCGGGCAGTGTGATAAGCGAGGGACGTCATCCCTCATATTTGTGACGGGCTAACAAGGCCATAGATGCCAAAAGCCTAAAAATTTAATTCTAATCCTAAACTTTTACGAAATAAAAAGGCGTATTGCGTGCGGATTGCTGAACAAAAAGCATATTGTGTGCGTCTTTGAATAAAGAGTAACGAAAAGGAATCCTGGGGGCCCTATTACACATCGGTTTGCGTCAACACAATATGAAGTTTGCAATAATCGACATTATATATTGATTTTGTAAATTTACGATATGACGTCAGCAACAAAAGTTTTCGTTTTGCAACCATTTATCCTCTGCAACTCTCTCCCTCCCTTCCCCCCACAGATTCATCACCACGATTCTTGAGTTACGTTGTGATTGGAATTTTTTCATAGACAGGTATTTTATAAGTTCCCTTAAATGTTTCCTGTGGAGTAATGTACTTTCGAGGGACAAAACGTGAATGTTGCAAAAAGTGATGAAAAAAGCTCCCCAAATTATTATTTCTTTCTTATTTGCTTACTGGGTTACCAACTAAAGAAGCTCCTTATGTATTTGACATAAAACCAGTGAAGGAACTCATTTTTCTAGGGGGCAATCTGGACATCATTTTGGGGAAGTAAATACGGAAAGGATTTCACTCCAGCACTTGGGAAAGGAAGGGGGGAAATAGGCATCTCCGGGGCCTGGAGTCGGCTAGTGCCAGTTGTTAATCCGAAGAAGAAAAAGTGATAACTACCCAGTATACACAGTATCAGTGGCGTATTTACGATTCGGGGGGGGGGGTGATTTGTTAACTTTATTCCTGGAAATGAAAAATTCTGCAAGATGTTTGATTTATTTTAAAATCGTAAATAACATTTCGGGGATTTTAAGAACCGAAGCCCCTCTTAAATACGCCACTGCACAATATCATTATTTTTCAAATCTCATTCTCCAATTTTGCAATCCAGTTAGCTTCTTATCATTATTAATGTGATAATATTTGACGTTGAGATTTACGTACAGCACTTGGTTGCGCTTTCCACATATCATGTTTATTTACTTCATTATAATTGCTCTTTCCTCAATACTTATCAATAAATCACTCTCTGTAATGACAACAAATTATTTACTTGTTCTCAAGACAATGTCTTTCTTTAATCTTTTACAAGATGATATGCAAAATTTTTCCTTTTATTCATAAAATAACGTGGTTTTAATATTACAGTCGCAGCATTTTGGCCAAGTCGACAATTCCACTATTATTGTCCTTAAGTAGAATAATTGTCTTAAATTATTTGAACTAAATATCTTTAGTCATGGTACAAGTCGCAACCAAAATGGCGGGGACATAAGTCCAATCCGCGTCATAAATTATATAGTATTACAAAGTAAATAAATGGAAGATAATAAATACGTTGATGCCAGGTACGTCCACACACTATAAACATTGAGTACAAAAGAAAAGGAATCTAAAACATCATTGTATTAAATAAAATAATTGCACGAAATGGGAGTTCGAAGCAGTAAATCGAACCTTGATGCCATCTTGCCTCGAACACCACAATGTTTCCTCTGATACCCATCCTGGGTTTCTTGTTCTTTCCTTCTTTCTGAACTTTAATCAATTTTTTAAATATCTTTTGATGCAGACCTCACACTTATATCACCAACTTTCGTTGTTAAAATTTGTTATGCAATATAATAATTTTAATGTAACAAAAAGTAGTGTCACGTGAACATCACGTGAAGGATCTTGATTTTTATGGCGTGATTTTTTTTTAAAAATTAAGATTAAAACCAGAAGTGGTCATAGATTCCAACCACTTCCGCCTTTAGTAGAGAGATTAGAGTAGAAATGGAGAAGGTATCTATTCTTAAGAGTGCTAAAGCGATTCGAGAAAAACGCTTCTTGCTATCCCTTATCATTCTTGCTCTTTATACATCAATATTGAGGGGGCTGCGGTGGCTCAGTAGTAGAGCGTTCACCTCTGGTGCTAGGGGTCTCGGGTTCAAACCCTGTTCCCGCCAAGTGAACTTTGTGGTGGACAAACACCGTGTGCGTGGGTTTTCTCGTGGTTCTCCCGTTTCTCTCACTTTCTTCATTCCACCATTTCATTCATTACTCATCATCACCGTCTCCTTTAGCCTAACCGGCATAACCGTGGGACGTAAAACTCAAAGATTTCATTTCATTTTTTCAATATTGAAACCGGAAGTTCTAGTGGATTTCTATGACTTCCAGTTTCAGTACAGATTTAAGGATCGAGATTATATCTGTTCTTGGGACGCTTAATCATTGACAGGACACAGCGTTTCACCATCCATTACCGTTTTTGCTCCATAGCGAGCAACATTAAAACAGGAAATGGTTGGTTTCTACTACTTTCACTGGATGAATCATCTCCACCAACGACATCAATATCTAACTTTTGATCACCTACACCCTGGCAAAAAATAATGGTAATCAATCAAATAGTGTTTGAGATTTTGTGTCTTCCGGACGGAAATACGGACAGAGAGCAAATATATGAAAGAGGCAGGGGTGTCCGCAGAAAATTTTCTAGGCGGACCATCTCCATGGTTGCTATATTACGTCTGGTATTTAATATACGTGATTTCCTATATTACATATACATTTTCGTGAGCCAGGGGGCGGCCCCATTCTGAGGCCCATGGAAAGAGATTTTGGTCAGGTGCATAACCAGAATTTTTTTTTTTTTTCGTTGGGAGGGCTTCAAGGTTCTCGGGGGTCTAAAACTTTAAGCCACTACTTCTATGTAGTATTGAAAAGTATTATTCTGCATCTGAAAAGACGTTAAGTAATGTAAAATATATTCAGTATATAGTATTCAGTATATTCGCAGCTAATCTCTATATCTAGAGGCCTTCCCTTGATTCGCAACCTGAGGACGCGCCATGCCGTGGTGACAGGAACCCATAGATAGAGCATGAAATGATAGATATATAGAGCATGAAATGATAGATAGATAGAGCATGAAATGATAGATAGATAGAGCAAATGATAAATACAGCATGGAAATTTGATCTTACACTTTATTTGTACTATTTCTCTTATAAAAGCAATGTAGTTCTATCATTTTTCTGAAAATAAAGTCGAAGTATTTTACATTATGCTTTATCCACGAGCTTTCACGTCGAAAATGGCCTGAAACAAGGAGATGCGTTATCGCCATTATTATTTAACTTTGTGCTGGAATACGTTATAAGGAAAATTAAAGATAGCAACCAGGGCCTAAAGCTGAACGGTATTCACCAGGTTATGGCAAATGCTGATGATGTAAATTTAATAGGAGATGATAGGAGAACAATAGAAAGAAATGCAGAGATCTTATTAAAGCTTCAGGGACATGGGTTTAGAAGTAAATGCAGAGAAAATTAATACATGAAAGTAATACAGCAAATTATGGGTACGTTAAAATATTAAATAATACTTTTGATAAAATGGATACTTTCAAATATTTAAGATCAAAAAATGAAAATGAAATGAAATCTTTGAGTTTTACGTCCCACGGTTTTGCCGGTTAGGCTAAAGGAGACGGTGATGATGAGCAATGAATGAAATGGTGGAATGAAGAAAGTGGGAGGAAACGGGAGAACCCCGAGAAAACCCACGCACACGGTGCTTGTCCACCACAAGGTTCACTTGGCGGGGGCTGGGATCGAACCCGGGACGCTCGATCGTAGGTGAACGCTCTACCACTGAGCCACCGCGGCCCCTATTTAGGATCAATATTAACAGACGAAAATCATATTCACGAAGAAATTAAATGTCGACTAAAAGCAGGGAATTCGTGTTACTATTCGGTTAGAATTCTTTTGTCGCGAATTCTGTCGAGGAATCAGAAGCTTAAAATATATAAAACGATAATCATACCTGTTGTTCTGTATGGTTGCGATACATGGTCGCTTACTCTGAGGGAAGAACATAGACTGAAAGTATTTGAGAACAAGATCCTGAGACGAATATTCGGACCCAAGAGGAACGGGAATGGGGAATGGCGGAAACTTCATAACGAGGAATTACATAATTTATACCGTTTACCCAACATTGTTAGGGTTGTCAAGTCTAGGAGGCTTAGGTGGGCAGGTCATGTAGCTAGGATTTAAGAAAGTAGGAACGCTTTCAAAGTCTTGACTGGAAGACCAATCGGAATACGACCATTAGGAAGACCTAGGCGTAGATGGGAGAATAATATGAAGATAAATCTCGCAGAAATAGGAATAAAAAGTAGAAACTGGATCCAATTGGCTAAGGATAGAAGGCAATGAAGAGCTTTTGTGAACGCGGCACTGAACCTCCGAGTTCCATAGGCCATAGAGTTAGTTAGTTAGTTATCTATCATTTCCCTGTTAAACAATTATAGTTTTATTGAAAAAGTGTACAAATATATATTGAGTTACGAAGTTTTGGGAGGGGCTCCGGACCCGGGGGACCCCGTTGGATGCGCCTCTGGTTTAAGGTGGATCACTAGGTATTCCCGGTACAATGCTAAATGCTGCTTGAGTAGTACGACATTGCCAGATAGTGTCGAATGTTTAGGGTCTGCTGGTGTCAGGTAATAAAGGAAGTAATGATGGAATTCTGCTTAGATACTTATTCGAGAAATTAGTTTTCGATCCTTACCGCAATTCACAGCTAAGTTCCGCTTTTCGAATTGCAACGCTAAAATCAAGGAATCTTCTTATTGTGACTGCCATAGTAAACGTACAAATTCGGCAACAACGCATTATGGCGTTCTGCGCAAGTTTCTTCTCAAAATATATTTCCTTACAGGTAAATTAAAATTAAAATAAAAAGTGAAACATAACATAAAAACGGTGAAACAATATATATATATATATATATATATATATATATATATATATATATATATATATATATATATATATATATATATATATATATATATATATCGTATTAAGATCGATACTCTAAAATACTTTCCACACAAAAATGAACATTTCATAAAACTGAGCACTTCTAGTAAGGTCTAACAGCAAGTGCTATCTTGTGTGCTCATTGTAAAAACGAATCAAATATTTCATTTTATTTGTTATCTTTTTCGATATTAGAAGACACAACCAAAAGAATTAGTGTCTTGTGTTGTAGTTGAAACGTTACTCTATCTTATCTAATATAAGTAAAGAGTTTGTTTGTATAGTTGTCTGTCTGTCTGAGTGCGGCCTGGGGACCAGGCGAGTGGATCGAGAATTACCAAAATTTCGTCACGGATACCTTGGTCCAGGCTCCAGATCAAGACGAAGCATTTCTTAAAAAATTTCGAACCAGGGGGAGTCTCAGAAGTGGAGGGCGTTTACCGAAACCGGCTTGGGGACCAGACAAATCGACCGAGAGTTACCAAATTTTGGTCACGGATACCTTGGTCCAGGCCCCAGACCAAGGTGAAGAGGTTTTGTCAAAATTCGAATCAGGGGGTCTCAGGGGGCGTTTACCGGGACATGTAAAAGTAGTAGAAAATGACCGGTAGTGTCGAATTCATAGTTTTCGCGGTCGCTGAAATCAAAGCTGAAACTCCGATCGCATTATCTTCCAAATTCATCGTATTCGGTTCCGGGTCGGGGGTCATTGTAGGAGTGGATAACGAGATATGTAAAAGTAATCCAAAATGACCGATATTAGGGTCAAATCCATAGTTTTCGCGGTCGCTGAGATCAATGGTGAAACTTCCATTAGTGATGACTTGCAAATTCAGCTACAACTGTATGCGGGCCGGGAGTCAGAGGGGGAAGGGGGAATACCGAGACATGTAAAAGTAATCCAAAATGACTGATATTAGTGTCAAATTCATAGTTTTCGCGGTCGCTAAGATCAATGGTGAAACTTCCATTAGCGATGACTTGCAAATTCAGGTACAATTGTATGCGGGCCGGGAGTCAGCGACGGACGGGGAGGGGGGGAAATACCGTGACATGTGAAAGTAATCCAAAATGACTGATATTAGTGTCAAATCCATGGTTTTCGCGGTGGGCGAAATGAATGGTAATACTTCCGCAGGCATTGGCTCCCAAATACTGCCCCCATGCGAAAAATGGGTATATTCAGCTAGTATTACACTATTTATAATATGTAAGGTTTCATTGCCCAGTAATTAAGGGAATGAGCTAAAATATGTTTTGACTTCCGGGTGGTGATCCACCTTAAAAATTTATGGCTTATGACGAAAGAGGAGGGATGCACTTTGCCTTTCCACGTGATTTTCTAAGTATGAAATCAATGATAATATAATTGAGGAGTTTAATGTAATAAGGGCGTAAGCGAGTTTACGCCCTTATTGCATCAAACTCCTCAATTAATTTTTCTTTTTTTTTCGCATAATCTAATTATCTAGCACTACCTGATGCGCCTAATTTGTTCAAGACAACATTCCCTAAACTTTCATTGTTTCATTTTGAGTTAGGAACCCACATATGGTCGAGATCTGCACGTGCCGGACTTGGGCGAACCGACTCTGTTATTTCTTTGGGCCGGGCCGGGCTTGGGCGGGCCGACACTGATTTCTCTTCAGGTCGGACCGGGCTGGGGCCGATTAATTGCAATTCTTTAATAATTATTGACTTTCGTTAAACGGTAATTAGAATAAAGGGAAACGTTTAGGGATGCACGCGAGACGAGACGAGACGAGAAATGAAAAGTCTCGTCTCGTCTCGCAGCCTCAAATGTTGGTCTCGTCTCGTCTCGCAAATGTGAAGTCTCGTCTCGCGTCTCGCATAAAATTTTGAGTCTCGTCTCGCGTCTCGCGCGAGACTTTCTCGCATGTTCTCGCAGTCTCGCATATATTCTGGTCAAAATTTTGCAATGTGTTATTCTATGGCTGTTAATGAATGATGATGTGATATTCTGTCCGAAGGCAGGTATTTGACCTAAAAGTCCCTTGGCAAGCTGAATCCTTGGTGGTTTGCCATTGCTTTCCATGGGATGAATGTTCATAACATCCTAAGGAGACGGAATCTAAAGTTCAACATGGTATCCGAACTTGTGTCCACTCCGCTCCAAATTAAAAGAAAAGTTGTGCTGGAATTTGATTCCTGGACCATTAATTTTCGTCAAATTAACCCTTTCCGGTACCCGGCTTTTTGGGCTATTTTTTAGACTTTCAGTCAAGCAGCTACTGCATCGTCACCATTTATCCTAGGATCATGGTTCATACCTCATTCTCTTCAGAATGAAGCTGGCTTTCAAATGGTACCACTTGCATGCTCATACTATATACCAGGAGCGGGAAAAATGATGTCAAAGGGAAAATTACGGAGGGAATTTTTTCTCGCACTTCGGGCCCCTCTGGAGCGGACCTGTGTGAACGTACCCATCTAAAAAATCTGATAAATAGTACTTGGTATACTAAATGTGTGTGCCAAATTTGAAGTTTCTATCTTGAATAGTAAGGGCGGAAGAAATTTTATCAGGAATTCCCACCATGCTCCAAATTACCGTAAAACACCATTTTCTCAGGTAAAAAATTTTCTGAGACATTCCTAATTACCCTAGGGTCATGTTTCGCCCATCATTCTCTTCAGCTTAGAACTGCCTTTCAGGCGGTATGACTCACATGTCTCCATCATGTATCTAAGGCGGGTAAATCCCGAAAAAAGGGATTTTTGGGTCTAAATATCCTTTTTTTCAACTTTTAGCCCCTCTGGACCCCCTGATTTAACACAGAAGTACGAAAAGAAATCTCGTAAATACTCCTCGGTGGACTGAATGTTTGTGCACAATTTCAATCTTCTAGGTGCAAAAATAAGCCCGCAAAAAATAATACCGAAAATGTCCAAAATTCCCCTATACAGAAGTATATTTTCATAAGAATTCCCTGACACTTCCCTAATTACCCTAGGGTCATGTGTCGCACATCATTCTCTTCAGAATAGAACTGCCTTTCAGGCGGTACCATTCACTTGTCTCCATCGTGTATCTAAGGCGGGAAAATCGCGAAGAAATGGATTTTTTGGTAAAATATCCCTTTTTTCAACTTTTTGCCCCTCTGGATTCCCCCTGTTTTAACGCAGAAATCTGAAAAAATCTGGTAAATACTACTCGGTGGACTGAATGTTTGTGCAAAATTTCAATCTTCTACGTGTAAAAATAAGCACGCCAAAAAATAATGAACATAGACCGGCCCCGCAATATTAAAAGAAAATATATTTTTTAGAATTATGACGTCATCACCTCCTATGTCTCGACGCAGGAAGGTGTGAAACCATAGGTAAGGTCTTCTACAATGCCTCTGGACTTAAAAAAAAAACGGACGAAGAAGCTCAAATAGGAGAGTTATAACGCAATGTACCATGAAACATCCCGTATGGTACAGATTGTACCATGGGATCTCCAAAGGGTTAATAGCATAATTTACAGCAAAACCAGCATAAATTGTTGCTGGATCCAACATTGTTTTCCAGCTTAGAGGTCTCCAGCAATATTTGGCTCTTTTAAAATATCGTCGCCACTATCAACATTTACACGTTTTGGTCGTTTCCTTGAAGGGTGATTTTCCATTATAAAGATGTTTTTATTCCACCAAAAGCGCTTGTAGACAACAAAAGAACTCCTCACAACACAATACGACCCAGTTCTTTTGGTTCGTTCGCGTTTGTAGCAATGTTGCATTATCGCATTTTATCAACTATCGCTTTCAACTTATATAGTGTTGCCAGATCTAGAAAATAAAATTACTGACAGATATAGGGCCATTCCTACCATCTCGCATCAAACCTATAGGGCCATCCTACCAAACCAGTGTTTGAACTAAACTTCCGAACTAGAGGGGGATGTTTTTGATTCATATATAGAAAGAAAATACTTATTCCATGTAAAAATATCATGTTATTTCTGCGAGCCGGACCCGGGATAAACTTTGACGAGAGGGGATTTCCCCGCCATCCCCCAACATAAATCGCTAGTAGTAATGTGAAAAAGACAGAAACAACAGAAATATCCCATTTTGCAGCAATAGGGAGTCTTATTCGCTTTTCAGACCAAAAAACAGAAGTTCATGTATTCGTGCGCGCCCGCGTGTATGTGTTTTTGTCGCAAAATAAAGTCCTAAATCGATGTTGTAATAAATTTCCAATTTACAAAGCTTTTTTTAAATGATGTTTAGAAACTAAAGAAGCTTTAATTCTGAAAATCAACCTTGAATAATAATAAATCTCATAAAATGTCTATTGCCCCAATCACTTTTTTGTTCCTGGAGGCATTAACGCTCAACTTAGAAAATTCAATAAATGTAAAATCACTAAATATATTATTACATGTAATTCATAAATGTTGCGAGACTGCGAGAAGTCTCGCGAGACTTCTCGTGCGAGACTTAACTGAGTCTCGTCTCGCGTCTCGTCTCGCATGGTTTAGTCTCGTCTCGCGTCTCGCATAAAATTTTCAGTCTCGTCTCGTGTCTCGTCTCGCAAATGCGAGACTAGACGCGAGACGAGACGAGACTTCTCGCGTCTCGCGTGCATCCCTAGAAACGTTGAAGAAGTGTGCCCGTGAAAAATGTTACAAAATGAAACTTTTAAAATTTATCGGGCGGGGCTTGGGCCAAGAATTAAAAAAAAAACTTATCGAGCCGGTCCGGGCTCGGGCCGAAAATCTCCAAAACTTTTCGGGCCCGGGTTGGTCCGGGCCTACGTGCATTCGGGCTGGATTGGGCTCGGGCCGAAAAATTCGGCCCGTGCAGGTCTCTAACATATGGCTACCTTTATTGAAAACAAAGGAGAAAATTTGGCGAGTGAAATACCAAACCATTGAGGAAAGTTGGTGAGAAAGAATAATATGAATGAATGGACATAGCCTGATCTACTATACGTGCTGAAGGTAAATTTTCACCGGGCGCCAAGTTTCGAGGGGCGGTAAAATCAGTCATAACTATATTATTTAAAATAAATATTTCTTGTTGGAAACAGACTTCATTCTGATGGTAGTTAAATTTACAAAGCTGACCTTTTATTTGAATACTACATTCGTAAATCATGTTTAGGATGCATTAGTTCAAGGTCACATGCAGTGTTTCTTTCAGACATAATGTTCCGGGGGGACACTTAGTATTTCGGGGGGTACTGCTGGTACTATTCTATTTATTATTATATTATAGACGTATAATTTTGGTCTTCTTCGGTGGGACACTCTCAGAGCTCCGGGGTGAAGGGGCAGTCTGGAACACATGTCTGGGAGAAACACTGGTCACATGGGCAGTGCTAAAAGCAAATGGTCAAACAAATCCAAGCATGCATTGCTCGATTGTTGTCAAATACAAGAACTCAATTCTCGAACAGTAGCAAACACATGTTCTATTTAGTTAGTTATCACAGTTTTGATATGAAAACTAGTTTTCTCTTTGTCACAAACAAGTTCCTTATCATTGAAGGTGGAAATAAGTTTTTTTTTTTTTTAATTTTAACAGATGTAGAAGGAAAATTAAGAAATAAAGATAAAAGAGCAAGTTGCACTGGAATTGCAAACTGATATATTGAGATTGAAGCTCGATATTGAATTCTATAAAAAGGATTACCACGTTTCCTCTGCAGGTGTGTTTGCTTTATTTTTCACTAACACATTATTATTTAAAGAAAATAAAACATGCACAACGATAATGTATTTGTAGTGTTAAGGCCTTTCTGAGTGCGAGTGCAATTTCCTTTCACTTCGCTGTTCATGACGGGGTAGCATACTTAAAAGAGTTATTTTTTTAAGATTTCTTTTTTTCTGGAGGAAGGAGGGACAGCAAATGTAATGGCACGAGGCGGCAATTTGCCTAGAGCCAGCCCTGTCTAGGTAGTAGTAACTTAGAATCTGTTTCAGTAGTGAGGCTACATGAGTCATGGACCTATAGTTTAATCTAAGATCCGAAATGTGCGTATTTGTAATATAGCAATGAAGAAGCTCGAGAAAGAATACGCAAGCTACTTATAGATAGTAAGTAGCTACTCAGGACACGATTTGAAAATGAACTGATCTCTCCGTTGAGCTAGTGGTTAGAGCGCGCGCGCTTTTGGTGCATGTGGACTGGGGTTCGATTTCCGCTGGAAAATCTTTGAGTACACTAGAGTGATTAGGAATCCACTTAGGTCTACTGATGGGCTCAGTACTAAAAAGTGACGCTAAACTTTCAGAAACAAACATCAAATTGAATTGATTTACATTCTGTCACTTCCAAGGGCGCCCATCAGGGGGAAAGGTGGGGCGCTCTCCCCCTTAAGAGGAAATCGTACTTGGAAATATCGAAAGCCCAATAGAATTTTTACATTAGTTATAGGGAAATTTGAAACTATATTTGAAACCTCGCTTATATTTGCCCCCTCCCCTTGGAAACCACAACATGGGCACCCTTGGTTACTTCCTAAAGTAACGGAAGGTAAAACCACGGAAGTGGTAGAAGACTATACTTAATCAATAATATTAAAGAAAGTAGGTTTTCCGTCAAAACAAAAGAACTTGGTGAATGTATTTAAATTTGCGACAATTGGTTTTAATAGGCTACGTATAGTGGCAATAATTTACTTTGCTTTTAAACAAACAAACAAAAAAAACACTAGCTATAGTCAATATAAATTAGCTCAAACTATCATATATTGGATTCCCCTATCTACATACTGTAGGTCATGGAACAATGCATTTCACTGAAGAAGTTCCCTCTCGTCGAGACGCCTGCTTTTACCAGTCCTCATATGCGGTCCAGTGCGCCGCACTGCAGAGCACAGGCGTGTCTACCTTCATCAAAACCCAGAATCGATTTGCGAGTTGTTAGGGCAGTTCACGAAAAAAAAGCCACACGATATGAACTCACTTTTAAGTAGCAAAACAACTCGTCGCTGAAAACATGGATTATATTAACAGAGAGGATTAATGAAAACGATATTTAATAAACTTACCTTAATACCGTTCCCAACCATAATTCTGGTGTTTCAAGCACGGGACTAAGTTTACTGCTGTGTTTACTGATGACGGGTTTAACAATACGCAAGTGTTGAATGAACTTATCGTATGTCATTGTTGCAACACAAATCTTTCACAATATATTCTTCACAATAAAAGACAATTAAAAAAATCCTCTGTAATTGCGTCCTTGAAAAATAAAATAACTTGTTTTTAATCTGTAACAATATCAAAAATTTTCACTGTTTATTCATCACAGATTATTCAACAACAAAAAATAATAAGCCACAGTGTACAAAACACGTCTCTAGTTCTGTAACTCAACATCGCGAGTTGTTAAAGAAGTGAAAACCGATTTGCTAAAGTCGTGTAGGAAAGGAACTAAAAAAAAATAATAAAAAAAATCAGTCGCACAGCCGCACTACATAGAACTGCGCGATAGCTTGACAAATTGGCGAGTAAACGCCGCCCCACGGTGACGACAAGTCAAAACTGACCTTTCAGACGTTTTTGCTTTTTCCTTTAACGTACAACAAAATAATAATAATAAAAGAAGCTGATAATAATAAAAAAAAATGAAAAAGAAATCACACTAGTGTGCAGGTGTGTGTTCTTGTAGTGTTGGTTGATTTTATTTACGGGTTCTAACAAATCCAACGAAAATTAACACTACGAGTGTGTGTGGAAATGTTCCGCGCGCACGCAATTCACAGCTCTTATAACAGAAGAGGGTTGTGATTCCGTTTAGTGTTTCCAACTTCACTTTAATATTTTTTTTTTTTTTTTATCCTCCGCTAAATTATATTTTGTTTAAAAAAAAAGAAGTGTGACCTTTTAACTACCGGATACAGAACTAAAAATATTCCTCAAAAGTCGTCAATGACAGATTTCCTTTTCTTTGTCAGAAAACGAAATCCTGTTCTCTTTTTATTTAAAAAAAAAGTTCGGGATATTTTTCCAAATCAATGTACAGTACAAATTGAAGGTGGGCGTTACTCAACCATTTACGTTGAAAATCGATTACTGCAACTGAACTTTTCAGCTTCCGTCCACTTCCCTCTATAATATTGCTGTAAATTGGCTGGAATATCAAGAACATTTAAATTAATGGCCACATTTAGGAAATTAGTCTCAGTGGCAGTGAAACATGTTTTGAAGGAGGAGGTGAAAATGGATCTAAGTGTGAGTGCAGATACCCGCTCCCGTATTGATCAGAGAGAGAGAGAGAGAGTATGAGAGAGAAACTGAAACAAATAGCTCAAGAGATTTATAGTCATCTAATTTTTATAGTTTATTTAGAAACCAATATTTTAAGAAAATCGCCATTTAGTGCTCTAAGTAAGTTGTATTCAACATTTTCCCCGCGTGCTCCTGGTGATACTTTTTCATTTAAACCTCCCATGCAGGAATCATGAAAAACGTCTGGA
Organism: Thermobia domestica; assembly: GCF_964235325.1. NCBI lineage: Eukaryota > Metazoa > Arthropoda > Insecta > Zygentoma > Lepismatidae > Thermobia > Thermobia domestica. The sequence goes on from NC_137464.1 coordinate 258,922,287, forward strand.
AGATTTTCGAAATGTGGTTGTGGAGAAGAATAGAAAGAATTAGCTAGGCGAAGCAGAAAACGAATGAGAGGAAGTTTGAAATACTGGAGACAAAATATCAATTTTGGAAGATAACTGGTTGGGACATTGACTGAAATGAACTTTATCATAAAAGAGGCGCTAGAGGGTGTTGTTGCAAGGAAAAAAAGGGAAGGGGCGAAACAGGCTAGAGTTGATGGACGATATCAAAACATAGAAATTGTACGTGAAAACGAAGAGCTTAGCGGAAGCCGTAGAGCAAGGAAGCTTTTAAGTTGTGGCAAGTGATCTGCCAATAATGGCAGAGTATCTACGATAATGAATTAAAGGGAAACAGCCTAACGATATCCTGAAATGTTATGCAACATTGCTTACTATATTGTAATGCTGGTTGCAGAAAGACCAGGTTCAGATTAAGAATTTCTTATAGTAAATGGGAAAGTTTTAGTGCAGCACGTTAATTCCTAATAGTAAAGAGTTACGCTAACAGAGGTCGCTAGGTGTGCTATTACTTGATTCTATGACGCTAAAAGATGTCGCTACTTGTGCGATTGTTGTGTAAAACGAAGTCTTGAATAATTGTATTCAAATATGGAATGAAGTTTGGGGTGATTTGCTTGGGGATAAATCTCGAAATAATAATAGTAATATTACATTAGTTAAATGCAAACAATTAACCACGATTTTAGCCTATAGTTTACGGCGGGCGGAAGGCTTGGGCGCAGCAACAAGTCCTTAATTCAAACTATAAGTAATCCTTAATTCAAATTATAGATAATCCTGAATTCAAGTTATAAGTATTTCTGAATTCAATTATAAGTAATCCTGCATTCAAATTATAGGAAATCTTGCATTCAAATTATAGGTAATCTTTAATTCAAATTGTAGGTAATCCTGAATTCAAATTATAGGTAATCTAAATGCAAGTTATAAGTAATCCTGAATTCAAATTAAGGTAATTTTGCATTTAAATTATTGGTAATCCTTAATTTAAATTATAAGTAATCCTTAATTCAAATTATAAGTAATCCTGAATTCAAATTATAAGTAATTCCTAATTCAAATTATAGATAATCCTGAATTCAAGTTATAAGTACCGTAATCCTGAATTCAAATTATAGGTAATCCTTAATTCAAATCATAAAAAATCCTTAATTCTAATTATAGGTGATCCTTAATTCAAATTATAGGTAGCTATTGGACATTTTACGTATTAATTAAATTATTCAGTTATACTATAAATAGGGGGAATCATGCAATACCTTTTGTAGAAATATGATACAGTTAGCATGGATATAAATGTTATATTATAACACAGTGATTCCCAACTGGTGTGTCGCGGAGATTTTAGAAGTTAATGGACCAATTACGTAGTTAAAATCAATTTTGTGACAGACTGACCAGTTAACGCGCTCCAACTGCAGCAACAATGCGCAGTACTACATAGATAACACTACTTTATAGAACAATGAAGGTTCTTTCACATTGAATGTCACGGTGTGCACCGGATCGTACTGGCTCACGACGACTCAACACGAATATAAAAAATGTTTTGTACGGTTTTTTTTTTAGTTACAAGAAAAATCCACCAGCATCCAGAAAAGTTCCTTAAAATGTGATCCATTTCCAAATAAAATTTGGATGAACATTTTTTTTTATTTATTTCGAATTTCCAATTGAGGTCCTTCACTCTTCCCCGTTCTTCCTTAAATTTCTTTATCGTATGTCGACATTGCACTGGCATCTTCAGAATATTTAGTGTCCGCAAACTATCCTAAATAATGCTATTTTCTTGTTACTAGTGCAATTGTTCAGCATAGCTTGAATCCCCTCATTTCCCATTAAAGGTTATTACTTCGCTCTTATTCCATTTGCATGTCATGATGTAATTTAGTAAACAAACAATTTTGCTGTGTACTCTAATCCTATAATAAATGGAAAGACCCAGCCAAAACAAATCGATATTGCAATAATAAATCGACTCTCGGAACATTCAACATGGCACTGCTGCAATATTTACGATTAGCAAATATCACGGTTCGACTTAGTATGTACCGGTAGGGATGCGCACGAGTCGAGATTTAAGCCGGTCTCGACTCGTCTCGAGAAAATGCTGTCTCAACTCGTGTCTCGACTCGAAAATATGTTTCTGTCTCGACTCGAAAATATGTTTCTCTCGACTCAATTCGAATTCGAACGAGACAAAATATACGAGTTAAAATATACGCACACATCAGCCAGAACATTATGACTACCTACCTAATTGTCAGTATGTCGACCTTTGGCATGCACGCCATGATAACAACGGCGACGCGTCTTGGCATGCACGCAATGATCCTTGGTAGGTCGCTGGAGAGAGTTGACAACACATATGCACACACAGATCACCTAATTCCCGTAAATTCCGGGGAAAGGGGGCGATGCTCTCTGACGTCACGTTCAATCACTTGGTTTCAAGGCTGTTTCTGAGTGAATACTCTCTTCAAAATAATATTAAAAATTATAGAAAGATTTTCGAGACATTCGAATTGAGTCGAGATTTTTACGAGCAATCTCGACTCAACTTGTATCTCTACTCGAAAATTCGAGTCAATAATTACGTTTGTCTCGACTCGTCTCGAATTTTACAAAGTGTGTCTCGACTCGAATTCGGGTCGAGATTCGAAACATGTTTTGACTCGTGTGCATCCCTATGTATCTTTCTAATTTGTGAAGACTCAGCCCTGTTGATTTTGCACTGACAAAAGAATGTTGACTCGGTTCAACCAGGGCTGAATTTCAGTGCGAAAAGCCTATAAGGGTACTGTCATAGGTAGCTTAGGGACACGAATTCGGGATGCTATCACAAACGTCCCGCAGAATTCCTATAGAAGACTGATTATTATTTTCCCGTTCCCTGATGGACGTTGTTAGACGTCGCCGTTGTCTCCAGCGCCTACACTGGACTCTGAACTCTCACATAAGTACCTAATTCTACTATATAATGAATATAATGTATATAATGTATATATACACACACAAAGTTTCATTCAGATTGCCATATTAAAAAACACAAACAAATTATGTGTTTACTTCTTACTCACCGCCTAGTTTGTCTCTGTTCAGTACATGGACCTACAGTTTAACATGGAATTCAAACCACACCTACTCCACTGGGAATCGAACTCGTGTGTACGAGGTTGCTGATCATTTTGCTAGGGAAAACCTCTGATTAAGTATTGACGTTCTGAATTACGTATGAATACCTTCAAATTAATTAGATCGTAGTGTCAGGCTTGATTTGAAGTGACTTCTACTGGGATATCTTATGGAATTCTCGGAATCTTATGCAACATTCTTGTGTTTAATTGTCAATTACAGACAGGCAGAAAGAGAGAATTCTTTATGAAATTAGTATGAATTCGCTTTTCCAAACGAGTAAATATTAAAACGTTTCCTTTTTAGCTGTCAAATTGACAGCATTAAGTTTTTTTTTTCATTTTTTTTTATTCCCACAGAGTTCATTGCCCTGTTTATCCATTATGAAATGTTTCCGTAGAAGTTAGGATATTGAACAACTCCGCTTGCATCTGTAGTACACAACTATGGGACATTTCATTACTAAGTTTTCTTATAACGAAAGAAGTATAAAGAATTTTCATTCTTTATAATAATAATAATAATAATAATAATAATAATAATAATAATAATAATAATAATAATAATAATAATAATAATAATAATAATAATAATAATAATAATATATTTTATTCTACCCAAGCCTTCGGCTCGCTTGTACCGTATAGGTTAAAATAGTGCCTAATTAAAAGCTCTGACTGTTCTGATTTAGCTAAAGTTATCATATGTTTATATATCAAAAAGCGAACACACTTCCATCTGGCTAGCTCGTTATACGAATATTTAACTCTCGACACGAGAATGAGAAGTTTCATTTTTACTTTCATATTTATTAACTTTAGCTAACCTTAGTTCACCTCAAATTCATGAATGCTTCCCCATCGGGAAGTCGCGGTCGGAAAGAGGGATTGCTGCCATCGACGGTGGCAGGCCGCCGGAGGCAGCCAGCACCCGTCCGCGGCGGCACGACAATCTACTTGTTCAAAGTTGCCGACCTTTTGCCGAGGCGGCATGCGGTCGAAAATCGTAAAATAAAATTACCTTTGCCGACTCTTTGCCGACTGTTGTCGACCGTCAGAGTCGGCAAAACAGTCGGAAAGGCCTCTTTCCGACCCTCTGCCGACTCCTTATGCCGGCCTCTTTTCGACGGCGGCACCGACGCATTTAATGCTCATTTCCGACTGTTTGCCGACTGCTCGTCAAGGCAACTATTCGTCGCGGTCGAAAATCCCCGCCCGGTGTCCGACGACAGCAATTCGACCGCGGCATCTGGTCGGCATGGACAAATTGTCCGACTGTAGGCGGCAAGATCCTGATGGGGTTATTTTTAACACATATTTATATAAATAAATAAAAGAACACGGAAAGTTTCAGAAGAACTGTGGTGGTATTACAGGGGTTGAAGCCTGCGTGGCCACCCTCTGGCTACAGTTATGTGTTCTAGTGATTACGTTATCCTGGTTCTGTATTACTCTTTATACAGGGTGTTTCAAAGCAACACCGACAACGTTTGGGAAGTAATTCCTGACACCAAGATAAGACAAAAAGTATAGATCAACCTGAGTGCACAAATGCTTCCTATCGGAGTTATAGAATGCCGAAAACATGAAAAAATGAACTTTAAAGGTCCATAGCTCCAATACTATGGGACCTACTCTAGTCGGGTCAAGACTTCACTTAGGAACTAATATGCGTGCTATTCAAAAATACATTTTTCAGAATTCCAAGGTATTCACGCAACAATTTTTATAGAGTATAATATATAATTTGAAGTACTCACCAACTACTTCTATAAAAATTGTTGTGGAGATACCGCAGGATTTTGAAACATGGATATTTACATAGGGCACATACTAGTTCCTGAATAAAGTCTTGATCCGACTACAGTAGGTCCCATAGTTTTGGAGCTATGGACCTTTAAAATTCATTTTTTCATGTTTTCAGCAGCTATAACTCCGAAATGAATCATTTGTGCACCCAGGTTGGTCTATACTTTTCGTCTTATCTTGTTGTCAGAATTCATGTCCGAAACGTTGTCGGTGTTGTTTTGAAACACCCTGTGTATTGATACTTTAACTAAGAAGCTCAATGCTTACTCACACACACCTTCTATAGCTTATTTTTAAGAAGATGGTTTACCAAAGCTCTTTCTGTTTGTCCGTGTGTCCTTCCGTCTGACTGATACAAAACCTTAAGAGCTACTTGATGGATTACCATCAATTCTAGCGATGATTTAGATGTTAAAAATCAGGAATCGATTTTGTTGATCCATTCACCGGAAGTAACAGGAAATCAGTCATTTCCGATTTTAACGTTGATCGCTATAGAGCAAAAGCGATAATAGATACGACTAATCATCAATTATGATTTGTTTGGAACAATAGGTATGCGTTGTCGCCATTATTATTCAACTTTGTCCTGGAATACGCTATAAGGAAAATCAATGATAGTAACCAGGGCCTAGAATTGAACGGTGTTCACCAGGTTATGGCGTATGCTGATGATGTAAATTTAACAAAGTTTGATAGGAGAACAATATAAAGAAATACAGAAATACAGAGGTAATATTAAAAGCTTGCAGGGACATGGGCTTAGAAGTAAATGCAGAGAGAACTAAATACATGGAAATGCGTCGGGACCGTACTACGGCAAATTATGGATGCGTTAAAATATTGAATGCAGGGTAATACTTTTGATGAAGTGGATAGTTTCAAATATCTAGGATCAGTATTAACAGACGAAAATCATATTCACGAAGGAATTAAATGTCGACTAAAAGCAGGGAATTCGTGTTACTATTCGGTTCAAAATCTCTTGTCGTCGTGAATTCTGTCGAGGAATTTGAAGCTTAAAATATATAAAATGATAATCATGCCTGTTGTTCTGTATGGTTGCGAAACATGGTCGCTTACTATGCGGGAAGAACATAGACTGAACGTATTTGAGAACAGGGTCCTGAGTCGAATATTCAGACCCAAGAGGAACAGGAATGTGGAATGTCGAAAATTTCATAATGAGGAACTACATAAATTATACGATTTACCAAAACATTGTTAGGGTCGTCAAGTCTAGGAGGCTTAGGAGGGCAGGTCATGTAGCTAGAATGGAAGAAGGTAGAAACGCTTTCAAAGTCTTGACTGGAAGACCAATCGGAAAACGACCATTAGGAAGACCTAGGCGCAGATGGGAGGACAATATTAAGATGGATCTAGCAGAAATATGAATACAAAGTAGAAACTGGATTCAGTTAGCTAAGGATAGAAGTCAGTGGCGAGCTTTGGTGAACGCGGCATTGAATCTCCGGATTCCATAGGCCATAGATTTAGTTAGTTAGTTAGTTACTTAGTTGGAGCAATAGGTAAACAGTTTGGAACGTACAGCTCTGGTAATATCTGAAGTTACGAAATTGCTTGATTCATCCACGAATATTACAGAACTTTGCAAATGAGAAAAACTACGCAAAACTCAGTTTCCACCCTTTTGGGCAAGTATAGTAATATCATGGAAAGAATTATTCAGGTAATTTGGCGTCAGTAACGTTTAGTATTTGTATAAATAATTTTGAAATTTAACTGTTACGCGACCAGTACAGGACTGATTCAAATTTTGATTGGTTGAATTGGAATTGAAGTCCTTCTGTTTAACGTCTCACGATTATGTTCTTTAGGTTAAACGACACGGATGATTACGGCAAGTGAATGATAATGGAAGAATTGGTGGAATGAAAGTGTGTAAGGAAACAGGAGTATACCGAGAAAATCCATGGATTAAATGTTGTCTACTACATACTTACTTGGTTGGGCATTGAACCAAGGACTCCACGAACCAGAGATAATCGCTCTATCACTGAGCCACCGTGCCCACATCTTGGGTGAATTTGGAGTTAAGTGTTCTTCACAGCATCAAGTTTACAAATATGACACTTAACCTATAGCTAAAAATGGAAGTCAAACCACCAGAATGCGATCTACATTATCTCATCGGCAATCAAATCCGTGAATTTGTACATCAAAAGCAGGTGCACTAGCCTCTAGACTAGTCTAAATGTATTTTGTACCATACGTACTTAGCTTAAATGTAGTCTCATCCAAGCAGAAGCATAACTGGTATAACCGAAGTTACTAGTTCAATAGGGATGGGTACGAGTCAAGTCAAAGGTAATTTTCTTGAGTCGAATCACTGTTTTTGAGGTACAGTTGAGTTTGATAAATAGCTTGCTCGTTCAGCTCGTTTTAACTCGTTTTGAAATCATAGCTTGATTAGACTGGGAAACGAAAGTCATGAGAAATGTAAGCAGTAATATGGAATACTTTTAGTGTTGCTCACGAGGGGACACTGATCGCATTACAAGGTTTTTATAACGAGATTAGGTCGGCTCGGCTCAACTGAGCCGATTACTTGAGCTGGTTCGCTTATATGACTGTGGGCTCGGCTCACGTCTCGATTCGGCTCGATAGTGAATGAGTTGTGAGCCGAGCTGCTCGAGCCGTTGACAACCCTAAACCCGGGCCGAGCAGTTTTGAACATGTTTGGCAGGCGCCCTTTAACTTTTAACAATTTTTGGCTGAAGCCCAAATATTTCATTTGCCGGAACTCAAACCTAGAACGTCGTGAACGATGTCATTGCCTCCCGAAGACTTCTCTACGACTGAGATCGGCAGTGAACTAGTTTTCAGTGTTCAGATACAAATCGCCTACTTTTCATGGTTATACACGGTGTTGTTATACTTAATAATAATAATAATAATAATAATAATAATAATAATAATAATAATAATAATAATAATAATAATAATAATAATAATAATAATAATAATAATAATAAAGTAGTAGTAGTGTCATTGATAATAATTATGTTATCTATGTAGAATACTTGAAATTACACACAGGATTTAACTCGATTTGGCTCGTTTCGGCTCTAATCAACTCGAATTCGGGTCGAGTTTCGAGTCGAGTTGGAGGAAATTTTTCGAGCCGAGTTCTCGAGTCGAGCTCAAAGATGTGTGTTTTGAGTCGAGTCAAGTTTCAAAGAAAACTCACTCGTGCGCATCCCTAGTTCACGGAAAGATCGAGTGTTGCTGTCTCATTTCAAGAATGTCATTTAAAATACCTTTTATTTTGCGTTTTCGGGTAACAAGGGAATTTGCTTCGTTACGTCACTAATAAATATTAACGTGGAAGTCGAGTCGAATGTGTAGAAGTAAGACATGTGTTTTTGTTCACATAAGTGTACTTCTAAAAAAGAAAAATCTTTATTCAGTGAAATCTATAATCTAGGTATCTTCCAAGTGAATCCAAGAACCCAAATGAACACTTACACGTATATTTCCCATGTTCTTTCATTACAAGCATATTAGAAGAAGTATTTAATTAAAAAATAAAAAAAAATGTTCTTTGATGTTTAAGTTCATTACACGGTGATGTCAACTACTAATTAGTTAAGTCTGAGAAGAAGCAGAAATATTAAAATCCTTTGCAATAATTTATAGGCAACCTTTCAAACTTTGTAATTCTTCCAACTCGATTTTTTTTCTTTGTTCTGCGCAGAAGTAGACAACGTTACTAACTCAAATAGATTAAAGTATTTATGGTTGCGGGAATAATAAAAGAACAAGCAGTGTCAAATACACACCACGTGAAATAGTTTGGTTGTTATGGCTTGATAATTTCTCAATTGATATTGAAACCGGAAGTGGTGATAGATTTCTACCACTTCCGGTTTCAGTAGGGAGATGAGAATGGAGATGGAATGTATTCTTGGGATGCTTAATTGATTGCGGAAAACCGCTTCTTTTCTATCTGTTACCCTTTTTTATTGTAGCAATCAATGTTAAAACCGAAGATAGTTGATTTCTGTCATTTTTGATTGAGTAGAGGTTAACAGAAAAGATGGTACTTATTCACAGAATATTCAGTCCATTACTAAAATTAATACCACTTCTCTCCATCTCTTATTGATTTTGCTCTATGTAGATTAATATTGATACCGGAAGTGCTAATGGATTTCTATCACTTCTGGCTTTAGTAAAGAATTAAGGATCTAAACAGAGTGTATTCTTGGAACACTTAATCAATTGCAGAAAACCGCTTCTCGCTATCTATTCCCGTTTTTGCTCCATAACAGGGGCTCTCAACCTTTTTCCACCGGCATACTACCATGCTACGGCATATGTCTAAAACTTTTCTTGATAAATCTTGAGTGTGGAGTCTTGTATGATACGTTATCACCATAGATCTCAAACTCTTCTTGATAAAGCTCGAGTATAAGGTGATAAATATCGAGTTTGTCTAGTATGATACTTTATCAATATGTGTCAAAAATCTCTAGTATAAGGTCTAGTATGACACGTTATCACCATCTCTCCATCTCCTAAAACTTTTCTTGATAAATATTGGGTACATGGTTTATTATAGTATCATGTACTTAGTTATCACCATAGGTCTAATATTTTTCTTGATAAATCTGTTAAAGAAATGTTAGCCGAAGAATCAGAGGCGTAAATCAATGTTTTGTAATACCAGACTTAAGAATACCAGCTGTTGAAGGAACCTATATTGTTCCAATTTGGAATTGTTATCACAAATCACGTATTAAACTGTTTTTACTAAAGTCAGAGGTGCCCATTCCGTTTGGCTTCTGGTGGACACTCTTAAATTTACTTTACATATTTCCCCGAAAGAAACGTTATCGATTTTAAACTTACTCAATGGTTCTTTTCTGCGTACGATCTTGATTAACAAGTAAGTTTTGTTTAAAAGTCGCCACACACGTTCTGTGAAATCCGAAGAGAAATAATAGTACAGTACAGTTATTCCTCTCCGGATTTTCGGAATGTGTGCGGGCAAAAACTGCACATTTTCCCCTCTTCTAATTGGACTGTTCAGGCCAATTTGATCGGAGCGAAATTCGATTCTGAAATAACTGTGCACTTTTAACTGTATACAGACCCGGGCGGAGAGTTGCGAGAATTTCCTTTTCAGCAGCTCACGACACACATTTCACAAATCCGGATAAGAATAACTGTACAGTTATTTTAGAATCGATTTTAGCTTCGATTAAACCGGCTTGAGCAGTCCAACTACAAGAAGAAGAAAAAACGGCACAGTTTTCGCCCACACATGATTCGGAAATCCGGAAAGTTTGTGGCAATCTGCAAAGAAGAAAAACTTCGCAATTTTTGTTCACACTCGTTCAGGAAAGCAGGAGAGAATTAACTGCAGTTATTCCTCTCGTGATTTCCTGAACATGTGTGGCGGGTGACCTTAACTTCTGTGCTTCCAAACTGTAGAAGACCAATATTCTAACTAGAAGTAATAGTTTTATCAGTTCATCTTTTAATAAATGAGGGAAAACAATGAGGATTTACTTAGCAATGAGGGATTTACTTAGCAATAAGGGAAAGCAATGAGGTATTTACTTAGCAATGAGGGAAAGCAATGAGGGATTTGCTTAGCAATGAGGGAAAACAATGATTTACTTAGCAATGAGGGATTTACTTAGCAATGAGGGATTAACTTAGCAATGAGGGAAAGCAATGAGGAATTTACTTAGCAATGAGGGAAAACAATGAGGATTTACTTAGCAATGAGGGAAAGCAATGAGGGATTTACTTAGCAATGAGGGATTTACTTAGCAATGAGGGAAAGCAATGAGGAATTTACTTAGCAATGAGGGAAAGCAAGGAGGGATTTACTTAGCAATGAGGGAAAGCAATGAGGGATTTGCTTAGCAATGAGGGAAAACAATGATTTACTTAGCAATGAGGGAAAGCAATGAGGGATTTACTTAGCAATGAGGGATTAACTTAGCAATGAGGGAAAGCAATGAGGGATTTACTTAGCAATGAGGGATTAACTTAGCAATGAGGGAAAGCAATGAGGGATTTACTTAGCAATGAGGGAAAACAATGAGGATTTACTTAGCAATGAGAGAAAGCTATGAGGGATTTACTTAGCAATGAGGGATTTACTTAGCAATGAGGGAAAGCAATGAGGAATTTACTTAGCAATGAGGGAAAGCAAGGAGGGATTAACTTAGCAATGAGGGAAAGCAATGAGGGATTTACTTAGCAATGAGGGAAAACAATGAGGATTTACTTAGCAATGAGGGATTAACTTAGCAATGAGGGAAAGCAATGAGGTATTTACTTAGCAATGAAGGAAAGCAAGGAGGGTTTAGTTAGCAATGAGGGAAAGCAAGGAGGGATTTACTTAGCAATGAGGGAAAGCAATGAGGGATTTACTTAGCAATGAGGGAAAGCAATGAGGTATTTACTTAGCAATGAGGGAAAGCAATGAGGTATTTACTTAGCAATGAGGGATTTACTTAGCAATGAGGGATTTACTTAGCAATGAGGGAAAGCAATGAGGTATTTACTTAGCAATGAGGGAAAACAATGAGGATTTACTTAGCAATGAGGGAAAGCAATGAGGGATTTACTTAGCAATGAGGGATTTACTTAGCAATGAGGGATTAACTTAGCAATGAGGGAAAGCAATGAGGGATTTACTTAGCAATGAGGGAAAGCAATGAGGGATTTACTTAGCAATGAGGGATTTACTTAGCAACGAGGGAAAGCAATGAGGAATTTACTTAGCAATGAGGGAAAGCAATGAGGGATTTACTTAGCAATGAGGGATTAACTTAGCAATGAGGGAAAGCAATGAGGAATTTACTTAGCAATGAGGGAAAACAATGAGGATTTACTTAGCAATGAGGGAAAGCAATGAGGGATTTACTTAGCAATGAGGGATTTACTTAGCAATGAGGGAAAGCAATGAGGAATTTACTTAGCAATGAGGGAAAGCAAGGAGGGATTTACTTAGCAATGAGGGAAAGCAAGGAGGGATTTACTTAGCAATGAGGGAAAGCAATGAGGGATTTGCTTAGCAATGAATGAAAACAATGATTTACTTAGCAATGAGGGAAAGCAATGAGGGATTTACTTAGCAATGAGGGATTAACTTAGCAATGAGGGAAAGCAATGAGGAATTTACTTAGCAATGAGGGAAAACAATGAGGATTTACTTAGCAATGAGGGAAAGCAATGAGGGATTTACTTAGCAATGAGGGATTTACTTAGCAATGAGGGAAAGCAATGAGGAATTTACTTAGCAATGAGGGAAAGCAAGGAGGGATTTACTTAGCAATGAGGGAAAGCAATGAGGGATTTGCTTAGCAATGAGGGAAAACAATGATTTACTTAGCAATGAGGGAAAGCAATGAGGGATTTACTTAGCAATGAGGGATTAACTTAGCAATGAGGGAAAGCAATGAGGGATTTACTTAGCAATGAGGGAAAACAATGAGGATTTACTTAGCAATGAGGGATTAACTTAGCAATGAGGGAAAGCAATGAGGTATTTACTTAGCAATGAAGGAAAGCAAGGAGGGTTTAGTTAGCAATGAGGGAAAGCAATGAGGGATTTACTTAGCAATGAGGGAAAGCAATGAGGGATTTACTTAGCAATGAGGGAAAGCAATGAGGTATTTACTTAGCAATGAAGGAAAGCAAGGAGGGTTTAGTTAGCAATGAGGGAAAGCAAGGAGGGATTTACTTAGCAATGAGGGAAAGCAATGAGGGATTTACTTAGCAATGAGGGAAAGCAATGAGGTATTTACTTAGCAATGAGGGAAATCAATGAGGGATTTACTTAGCAATAAGGGAAATCAATGAGGGATTTACTTAGCAATGAGGGAAAGCAAGGAGGGATTTACTTAGCAATGAAGGAAAGCAATGAGGGATTTACTCATAGGATGAAGAATGTATATCAAATTCTCGCTGTCTTTCAGTCTTTTTTACTCCTTCCTTCTCTTATCGTTCTTTTCTTTATGGGGGTCAATAGTGAAACCGGAAGTCATAGTAGATTTCTACTTTCTCCGGATTCCATAAAGATATTAGAGCCAATATTGAACCTATTGTGGAGACAGTAAATTCATATAAAGGAAGCTATTCCATAATATCTCTTACTGTTTTTGCTCTATGGAAACCAATATTGAACCACAAGTTGTGGTAAACTTCTACCATTTCCGGTCTCAGTACGTGACGACGATGACAGCTTAGATTTCTTTGAGAGGGCAGAAAATTTATGGAGGGTAGCTATACTTTTGTATACCGAAAAGGATACTTTTACACACTGTCAATTGGCTACACAGGGGACAATAGTGCGTGTGCATCCTAGGACTTTGTCTCCATAGGAAGATCGCCCCCAACGAACTTGTCTGTACCGCTTAGCCCCAAGGAACTTCTCACATTTCTGGGTTATGCAGCACTCAGGATTTAGGATGTATTAATCTATATATTTACCTATATATAAAGAGGCGCGCGAGTGCATGCACACGCACAGAATGAGATAAACTGGTCATTAATGACTCCAATGGAATTTTTCAAATTATGTGCCGGTGCATTAACATTACTTAACTTACATTAAAATACAACAGGAAGATCAACCAAGGGGTTGGCATATTTACCTGAGGGAGAGACTGCTCGCCGCGTCTCTCCCTCTGGCGTCATCAATGCTTCAGCAAATTGTTACAGGTGGAGATGGCAACGATGACGAGCAGGCTGTTATTTAAGTGCTTGATTTATACATAAAAAAATGTTTTTCAACGTCGTTTTTGTTGTAAAGGTTGTCCCATAAAGAACGCATCTTTTGAAATGACCGCCATTTCCGTTCTAGTGAGTTGGCAGCACTGAAAGTTACACGATTTCCATCTGTTGTCTTTGTGGTTACTAGTCACGGAGAGCCGAATAGCCCATGATCGTCATCTGTTTTCTGAACGGGTAGGAATTCACAACGTTCACTTCATTTATAATAAGTTTTCACTACGACAACACGCTGTTCCGTCACGAAGCGTTCCGCAACCCTAATTTCAATGACGCACTTCGCGTCACGCCTCTTCCTCCTTGTCTGCGCTTTATGATCAAGATTAGCTTCTGGCAAACTTTGCGTCAATATTCTTTTCTTCCTTGTGGACACCCCTGCACTTTATGAACAAGAAAACCTTCTGTCAAATTTTGCGGTCGTATTCTACTCTCCTTATAAATACTCCTGAACTTTATGATCTGGATTATCTTCTTATACACTTTGCGTCAAAATTCTTTACTCCTAGTAAACGCCCCTGGATTTTACGTAAGGGATTACCTTCTGACACACTTTGCGTCAATATTGTACCCTCCTCGTAAAAAAAATCCTGTATTTGATGATCAGGTTATTTTCAACATGGACAACCGTTTTCAAATTCCTATTTGTGAAAGATCTTGGCTAACAAACACGTGGTATTCGTTTCATATAAGAACAATATGTTCCAATGCATATAGTGACCAAATACAGTGTTTTACATTCATACCCACGTGACTCTCAGAATTAAAAGAAGTTCCGTGGCATTGAAGTTGCAATTTAATCAAGAAAACGTAATGCAAATAGCAAAAAGTAGAAAAACCCTGAAGAAAACTTTTTTTTTCAACATTTACATGGAAATGGTACGAAATGGACGAAAGGGAAGTAGTGTAAGTAGGTTAACCATCGTCTGCCAGTTTCTGGAAACCAAGAAAAAAAGTTCCAGAACTTACAACGACTGAGATGTATGCCAGGAAAAAAGGGACATCTTCTCATAGCATTTGGAGCAGCGCCAACACACGAAGAAAACATATCACTTCTCTCACATCTTGCCTTTTTTTGGAGAAGGGTAGAAGGAGGAGGGGAAGGGTCTGTGTGAATGTAATGCTGATGTAGAGAGACAAAGAAAAAGTTATTGTTCCATCTTACAAGCATAATGCTATCTTTTCCCGTCCGTTTTGTAAGGCTGGCAAATCTTGTTTCGAGGAATAGTTTATAAAGATCAGGAGTAAAAAGAAAAATATTTTTGGCAAAATTACCCGTAATGAAATCACTAAGCCTGAACGTTTATTACCACAGAAACAAAAGATCGCCCATCTTAGTACTGTCTAAGAGACGAGACAAGCTAATTTCTCGTTTCGTCTCGTCTCGAAAACAAGATAGAAACTGTAAAGTCTCTCATTTTGTCTCGAAAACAAGGTAGGAATTGTAATGGTTCTCGTTTCGTTTTGTCTCGAGACAAAGCCTTTTTGGTTAGTCTGGTCTAGTTTTTTTTTTTTTTTTTTTTTTTTTTTTTTTTTTTTGTGGCGAATTCGCGTCTTGTCTAGGTTCTTGAAGAATTCTTATACATCTCGTCTCAATTTTCGGAAAACTTTTCAAGCTCCCTTGTGGCTAAGCAGTTAACGTACGCAACTTTGGCATGGCATGGGAGATCAAGGTTCGATTCTTGGAAGGAGCTCATGTGGTTCGGATCCCATGTTCAGCTGTAGATCCACGTCTCATATAGCCTCGCTGCTGAAAGGGACGTTAAACTGAAAGCCAAATCAAATCAAAGTCGGAAATTTTTTTCATGTAGTCTTCAATTCTCTGTAACTTTGTTTCGAAAATGTATGTAGAAAAATCTATATCCTGATTTTTTTTTCTTAATTTGATCTATAAGTTATCAAAGTCTTCTCGTGTTACGAGAGATCCATGAAAGATATAATATAATAACATTTAGATCATATTCATCGAACTTACAAAGTTCGTTACTGAATCCTCTATGTCTGTGTGTCTGTCTGTTATTTGCGATTTTTTTTTTTCAATTTTGAGCTCTCCATTCGATATAGCATCAAAAACTATCTGAGAAAGTGATGGGAGTTTTCGCTTCACTCTTACCGTTTCCGAGATATTGGTCAAATAATGATCGATTTCCGGATTTTAAGGATCCATATCTCTGGAACCTTACGTATAGAGAGATGATGTTGCTGTTGATCAATACGTGAAAGGATGGTGTACATTTTGGTACCAAATAATAACCGGTGGCCACTGGACAACTGGCTAGTGGCAAACTGGTCACCGTTCCCGAGATATTGGCCAAAAAAGTTCGAATTTCGGGAGATTTAAGGAGCCATATCTCGGGAACCGTGAGTCATAGAGAGATCATATTGGTATTGACCAATACCTAAGAGGATGGTGAACATTTTGGTACCAAATAGTAGCCGGTGGCCA
Organism: Thermobia domestica; assembly: GCF_964235325.1. Lineage (NCBI taxonomy): Eukaryota > Metazoa > Arthropoda > Insecta > Zygentoma > Lepismatidae > Thermobia > Thermobia domestica. The sequence goes on from NC_137464.1 coordinate 258,938,472, forward strand.
CTGGACAACTGGCTAGTGGCAAACTGGCGAACGTTCCCCATATATTGGCCAAAAAAGTTCGAATTTTGGGAAATTTAAGGAGCCTTATCTTGGGAACTGTAAGTCATAGAGAAATGATGTTTTGCGAATTTTTGCGAGAAACAAAAGGAGGTGTGGATAGAAAGATTTGCTTTTACATGTAGGGATAATCACAGGTATCCTTCCCGCTTCATCTCTCCATTCTTTATAAGTTCGTTCTGTCAATGCTCTTGAAGCATTCTCAACTAGTTAATAACTTGGGAATCTCTAAACTAGGGATGGCCAATTTGGGAATTTTTATTTTCCGCAATCCGGAAAGTAAAATCGGAAAACATCCAGAATTCGGAAAAATTTCGAAATTTTTCCAGATTCCGGACTTTTTCCGAAATCCGGAAAGTGAAATTTCCGATTCCGGAAAAATAAATTTTGCGGAATCAGGATTCCGTAAAATTTTGATCATCTCTACTTTAAACGTTGATAAGTACTTTTAATGGTGTTCGTCCAATCACTTTATCAATTTTTAGTTTTTATGCAAGTACTATGAATCATGTAACAGAAAAATAGAGTTTCACATGTAAGACTTGGTAGAACTAGTGTTGCCCGAGAGACAAAAAAATTCTCGTACGTCTCGTCTCGAATCGAATCGAAAACGAGATAAAAATTGTAATGTTTCTCCTTTCGATTCGGATTTGAAAATACACTTCTTGTATCGTATTCGTGACGAGAAATTCCTCCTCTCATAGGTAATACTATCTATTCTGTGACCAGATCGCCAACTTACTACTTATGTTGTCCATCACCTCTTTTTGGCCTACCCAGGAGTCTCTTTGACGTCCTTTTAAATATATCAATCCTGGGCAAGTAAGTTTGTGATAGACAACATTGTGTCTGTGGGTTTTCTCGTGGTACTCCTGTTTCCTCCCACATTCACATTCCACCAATTCTTCCATCATCATTCACTTGCTTTAATTATTGTCTCCCTTAGGCTAAAAGGCACAAACGTAGGATGTTAAATTGAAAAATTTCATTTCATAAATAGATATATCAACCTTGGTACTACTGATGATTTCAGGAAGTGATCCGCGGGGTGCATTTAACAAATCAAGATTTGATTCGCGGAACGATAGATTTTTAGGAATCAATTTATAGAGCAATACTAAAATTAATAATACCTACAACAATATTAACACATTCGGTCCCAATCCTTTTTTAACGCAACTGCAAGAGCTTGGGTGTAGCTCAGGCACCACATACGAATCTCTCAGATACCTTCTGCACGTGGTGGTCGGTTCTCTGTTTGTGTGGCGAATTTTATCGGGCATTCTCCCCTAAATTGGGATATCTTATATGGTGGAAACTGTTGTCAGTTGTTTCTTGCGGTACTTCACTGACAAACATAGATGAATGTCTCGTGCCAAGTTCGTTTATTTATTTTTAATAGACCTAATATATAAAGTAATATGTGATAAATGTATTATGGAAAACAAATAGTGAATATTGTACCATTTTGACTCAGTTATAACAACGAACAAGTTCAGTACATTTTTCATGCTACGAGGAAGGATAAGAAACTAAAATTACAAGGCCGATATTTCTGGAATTTCTTCTGTTATAGAGAAATGAGGAGTTGTGGTAATTCTAGTACATCAAGTTGGCAACTGTGCAGAGTTTCAGCCATCCGCCACCAACGGCGCTAGTTGTAGGTAAAAACAAATGGCGACTCGTTTCGAAAATTGGTCTCGCGAACAAGTCCGCTCAATTATTCGATTTCTGTGGGCGAAACATGTAACTACGGCTGAAATTCACCGGCTGCGATTGCGCGAAGCAATCAGGAGGAAACGGCCATGGCCTTCTCACCGAGAGAGCGTGATCTTCCTTCACGATAACGCCCGTCTGCATAAAGCCCAGAAGACCACCACGTTGTTGAAGCAGTTTCCCTGGGACATCATTGACCACCTTCTCTACAGCCCGGACCTCGCTCCAAGTGACTTGCACCTGTCCCTGTACTTGAAGGAGCACCTAGGAGGCAATAGTTTTGCTTTAGACGAAGAGGTGAAACACTTTGTGACAGCAGTGTTTCTTCCACACCTGTTTTCTTTGGGGGGGCACTGCTACCCCCGGAGCTCTCAGAGTGACCCCCCGGAGGAGACCAAAATAGTATGTCCATAATATAATAATAAATAGAATAGTATCAGCAGTGCCCCCCGGAATATTGTTTCTGAAAGAAACACTGTGTGACAAGGTGGCTAAACTCGCAAAGGACAGGATTTTTATCAGGGGGGTAATCTTCAAATTCATCCCATGATGCAAGAAGTGTCTCAACCGATCTGGAGACTATGTCCAAAAATAACCTAATGTATGTACTATATGTTGACTGTATTGGTTGTATGAAATAATATATACATGTTTACTGCAGGCTTTGCAACCTTATTTTCTCATCACTCGTCATAAAGCTCAAGAACGAAAGTGTTAAAACAACAACAACAACAACAACAAACAAACAAAGAGAGCTGACAAAGATACCTGGTTCTAATAAAATTTTATGAATGTTCTCTTAGGATTGGGAGGAAAGCAAGTTGACATTGGGAAGTGCGTATAGGGACCTTGGAAACAAATTTATTTTTTCTTGACTCGTGTTGGTGTTCTAATATAAAAGAACTTCTGTGCATCTGCTGTTAGACGTAAGAGTAGGATTGCAAACTTTCCAAATAGGAAATACCGGACACCCTCCTGGATTACGTATTACTCTTGAAATTGTGACATCATTACTCGTGAAAAATATGAACAATCTGAGAAGTGGTTACTTCACATAAAAATGAGCGATTCGGAGTTTTGAATTTAATTGACTTTTAATTACTTTTGAAGCATTTATTAAATTTACTTATTCTTTTTTTTTTTTTTTTTTTTTAGTCGGCACATGTAATTTTTGTGTCTTTTGTGTTATGAAAAAATTAAATCTTTGAGTTTTACTTCCCACGATCATGCCAGTGAGGCTAAAGGAGACGATGATGATGAGTAATGAATGAAATGGTGGAATGAAGAAAGTGGGAGGAAAAGGGAGAACCCCGAGGAAACCCACGCACACGGTGTTTGTCCACCACAAAATTCACTTGGCGGGGCTGGGATCGAACTTTTTCATGTTATGTTTCATGTTTTATTTAAATATTAATTTACATTTATGGAAATAGATTTTGAGACGAAACTTGCGCAGAACGCCATAATGCGTTGTTGCCAAATTTGTACGTCTACTGTAGTAGTCACAATAAAAAAAAAAATCCTAGATTCTAACGTTGCAGTTCGAGAAACGGAATTGCGGAAAGGGTCGAAACCCAATTTCTCAAGTAAGTATCCAAGCAGAAGTCCACGATTACTCCTTTTATTATCTGACATCACTAAACACTCGACACTATCTGGCAACGCCGCACTATTCAAGCAGCGTTTAGCATAGCACCGAGAACACCTAGTGATCCACCTTACGGTAAGATATTTATCATGTATATGAATTGTCCAATTCAAAATTGATTATCCTGAATCTAAATGTATGGTTTTGAAATTTTATGCCCTGATGTAATCTCTTTCTTTGTCAAACCAAAGGTCGTGGTGGGGAGCTCTCACAATATTACGTGAGAGATCCTGGCGACCATCATTTTTGGATTGGCGAGTGCGACTGACTGGTAGGCAACCAAAAGGTTATAGTTTTTTTTTTTTTTTTTTTTTTCAATTAAAACTTAAGTCTTGATTCAAATATAGTATGGCGGCCAGATAATTTTTCCCTTATGCATTGAGTTAACAAAAAGAGCAAATCATATATTTTTAAAAGATAGTTTCGGACCGCCATTTTGGTAAAACTGTCCTAAATGATTAAATAATGGTTTTATTAAATGAAAAGAAATAGCATTTGCGCTTTTCTTTTCTAATACATATTATTTTATTCCTTGTATGTGCCAATTAGCTGAAGCAAACTTCTTCCATTCAACAAGTCAAGCATTCGTGTGACTGTTGCACGAAAACTTTCATAAAAATTATCCGAGTTTCATGAAACATAGCATGTGTTTTCTCTGAGACTTTAATTATATATACAGCTGAGATTGCTATTACAAAAGTTGTCTCAAACCAACTAAGAAAATTTGTATCGACATTTGGCAATGTGTAAACCAGTTATTCTAGAAGCAGTAGTAACGAAGGGCATGTATTTATAGTGCTTGTGTTGATTCTTAGGCAAAGTTGAGTAAGCGATATTTTCTGTACCTCTATAAGTGTTTAAGGTTTATGATTTCAGGAAGAATTGGATGTGGAAGAAGGGCAGAGGTGTATAATTAAGTTTTAATATCAACTGAAGAAGCCTGTTGGACAAACTTCCCGCCTTTTGCAGAAAGATCTACACACCAATGTAGAAAGGTACTCTGAGAATTGCCTTCATCATCGAATGCAAAAAAATCCGCCAATCAAAATCAGCTGGTAAAATCATGTTGATTATATTTGATACATCAAATATAATCAACATGATAGTGCACAAAGCACATCTTAAAGTGGCATATCCAATAAATACTTTGCATGTCCTCGATGACGACCATCCATTAACAACACCGATCACAGTAGCTGAAATCACAGATACTGTTCGCCACAGGAAGAGAACACGGAGCCTGGCTTCGATTGGATCTACTCACATATCACAGAAGCACCACTACTTTTACTTCAAGCACTCGTTGCAGTACGTCGTACTTTGTATTACGTACTGAACATCATCCTCTCGATTGGAAACTATCAAAGGCTTTCATGTTTCCAATCCATACGAAGAACGTTAATGATCCAAGGTCTTACCGACTTATCCAGCTGGTATCTACATTGGCATCTACATTTTTAAGCAGATCCCAGTGTGTCGTCTCCATGTCCACTTATCAACTCATAATCTACTACTATCATAGGAAATTGGGTTTCGTAATAATTACAGCCTACTTGATAGTTTATTGAGTCTTAGTATGTTGGTATCCAGTCAATTCAACTGCGCACTGGCATCATGCCTCTTTCTGCTTGATCTAAAGAAGGTTTTTCAATGGAGTATGCCATAGTGGACTCATCTTTAAACTACATTAGTTTCACTGACATCTGCCTATATACGTCTTACTTATTACTTCCTGCACAACCAACTAATCTACATTCCTACCAAAGACAATCTATGTTATCCTATTCAATAACTTATTGGTGTCCCACAAGGCTCTGCATTATCTCCGTTATTATACGTACCTTTTCTTAGTGAGGGACTTCATTACGATGCCAGACAGCATCTACAAGTTCACTTTTATAAGCGATACAGCGCTATTGACCTGTGGATGTGCTATTCAAGCAGTCGACGGGAACAGCAAACTGTTATAAATACTTTCCTCATCTGGTGCAACAAATGGGATCTCCGAGTCAACGGCGTAGAGACATAAGCTATTGTATTTCAATAATCAAGAAACTGAAATCGGGTACCTGAACGCGAACTGGAACATTTAAATCCGACTCACTTAAAATTGGCTACCAGAAGTAAGAAAATTTGGGTCTACTACCACCGCTAAGCATCTGGAAGTTTTTCTGATGCACAACTAACCTGGAAATCATATAAACAATCAGCATATCATGTCTAACGATCTCAATCTGTTAAAGGAACTTACTGGAACTATCTGGGAAGTTCATGCTGATACAGTAATGCAAAGTCTTCCTTCGGTCATGTTTAACCTATAGCCTGGATCAGCACTCCCGACGCTCTCTGTCAACGTGTATTCATATCTGAGCGCCACGCATTGCGATTGACCTATCGCATCAGTCTTCCAATTTTTACAAAACTACTACATAAGCGCATGAACTTTTTCAGAGTTACAGAGCATCTCTGGAAATTCTTTGTATCCGTTGCATAGATGAAAAATTGAATATGAAATATCCTATTCTTCTGGATACCGTCAACGCAAATGCAACAGCACATTATACTTCGAAGCATCACTACAATGCAATTCATCATCTCTTGTCTTTATTTAACCTACACACTGCCCATCATCCGAACTTTTGTTTCTACGCAGCTCCTACCATATTTACTCTTCTTACGTCTAGAACTCTCATGATAGTACTTGGGCTTCCGTCCATTTCATCAAAACGTTGATTTGCCCCAATACCCGAAGATGACATGCATGTCCCATCTTAAGTATATACTGTATTTCTCATAGAACAGCTACTAAAAAACAGAGTATACAATGTAATTTATTACTACCAAAGAGAAAGTAAAAGCGTCTGTGAAAAGTGGAGTTTAAAAATGCAAGCTAACAATCACACTATAGTTGTATCTAACTGATACACAGGGATTTGAGGCAGCAGCGATACTTCTGTTAAGTCATTTTTCTTAACAAATGAAAGGTTTGTCTGGAGAGGTTGCATTCACCATGCAAGCTAAGGTGTTAGTAAGAAAACAGGGTATATATACAGGTTGCCCCATTTTAATCTTTCCACGAAAATATCTCGAAAACTGTTGAACATAAATTAACTGAACAAAAACTCAAATAGGAAATACCATGCGGCAAATCGAATGGTGATGTCGCAGTGTCCTTCAGGGCTGCTATTCAAGGGTGCAAGGGGCCCAACTATAAAACTATAAATGGGAACATGGAGCGTGTGACACCTCGTTCGATATATATTTAAAAACTAAAATGCGATGTGGCAAAAGATTTTTCATGTCGGTCATCGTATTTAAAATGGCCGCCACGATATGTTACCTGTATCAGATAAACGTCCAGTAGCACTAATATGAAAACGGTTGAACATAAATGAAGCAAACGAAGACTCAAATAGAAAAGACATGGGGCAAATCGAATGATGTTGTCGCGGTTCCCCCCAGGGCACCATGCCTTGTGGCCATTTTGAAAACGGTGACCTATATGAACAATCTTTTGCCACAACGCTGTTTAGTGTATGAAGATCTATCGAACGAGGTATCACTTTACTCACATTTTTGTTTAAAATTTCTAAGTTCGGCGGGGGTGACCCTGGAGGACGCCGCGACATCACCATTCGATTTGCCGCGACATCACCATTCGATTTGCCAACCGTTTTCGAGATATTTTCGTGGAAAGATTAAAATGGTCCACCTTATATATATATGTAAGTATGTATGTATGTATGTATGTATATTAAAAGAACACTGTGAGGCTGTGCCTATTCCGATTTTTTTTCGTTCATTCACCTAATTCTTTAGTACCGCTATGGTGTTATTTTCATATCGGCCTAATGTGAAACCGGTAACTCCGTGCCTGTGCTAACTGCACTGCTATGCCGGTTCCTTGGTGTTGAAATAAAAAGCTAAAATGGAAGTCACTATTTTAGCTTCTGGAAGCAGTAGACTGTGTTAAAATTGATTTATATTAACACAATCAGTTTTTGGTGTGTAGTATGAAGGTTGTGCGAGAAAGAAAAGTCTTGTGGCACTGTTCCTATTTTGCTTTCCGTCGTTCAGTCACCTAGTTCTCTAGCACCGGTATGGTATCATTTTCACACCGGCTATATATCCAACCAGTAACACTGGGCAAGTGTTAACCGCAACATTGACCTCTTGGTGTTGAAATAACTGGTAGTCATACTAGGCCTACTGGCTTGTGTTAAAATTGAGTTGTATTAACACAATCACGTTTTGGTGTGTAGTATAAAAGTTGTGCGAGTAAACGAAAGAACATTCCTATTTTACTTTCCTTCGTTCATTCACCTGGTTCTTTAGCACCGCTGTGGTGTTATTTCCACACCGTAACCAGTAACTTCGGCCATGTATTAACCGCAGCACCGGCATTTGGATGTTAGAGGTCTATATTACAAAGTGTGGTCATGCTGGCACCACTCGCCAGAGTTAAAATTGAGTTGAATTAACACAATCATATTTAGTATGTAGAATGAAATTTGTGCGAAAAAACGAAAGAACATTGGGGCACTGTTCCTATTTCGCTTTCTTCCGTTCAGTTACCTAGTTCTTTACCACCGCCATGGTGTTATTTTCACACCGGCTATATGTCCAACCGGTAACACTGGGCCTGTGTTAACCGCAACATCGGATTTTTGGGTGTTATAATAACATGCTACAGTGGCAGTCGTGCTGGCACCACTGGGCTGTGTTAAAATTTAGATGTATTAAGACAAAAATTTATTACAATAATTTATTTATATGTAGAATGAAATTTATGTGAGAAGACGAAAGACCATTGAGAGTTCATGGAAGTGTTAACCACAAACAAACACAGTGGTTCTCAACCTAATTTCTATCACGACCGCCATTTTATTATATCCTCTTGTAAGCGACCCCATTATAAGTTCTGGTTTGTAATAAGCTTGTATGGAATTTTTAATATAGCTATTGCGAAGATCTCACGATATCCATCTACATTATTTCTATAATAGTAGTATAAATTTCTTGTATATAATGGATACAGTAACTTCCGTAAAAGCAAATGGATTAAAACCATACTTAGTCAGTTTATTCATCTTCCGCTTATCTTCGCGACCCCCATGAAACTCTCTCGCGGCCCCCAGGTTGAGAAATCCTGAACTAATATGTCTATACCAAACTAGTGCCCGAATAATGAAAACACAAATTATAAAATGTATTATTATTACTATTATTATTTGCAGTGTTTTAGAACAGCTGAAAATATACCGTAAACTGACTAGGATATAAAAAAAAAAAAAGATATCTGTCAATCAAAAAGTGATGAGTATTAAGTTTCAACACAAAATTATAATTAGACTTGGCTTTCGTGTTTGTGGTCGATGATACTACGAAAGACTAAATAAGATTCGTATCCTTGAGAGCTGTTAAAGCAAGCGTTCTACTTCTCGAGTTTTACGATCAATCACGAATCCAAATACAACGTAAATCCATTTAAGATGTTCTTAAAGTGTGATATTTGTCTGACATTTATGACCGAATAAAAGACGGTCTAACAAAATGGTGAGTAAAACGGAAGAAAAAAGAACACGTAATTGTTAACATTAGATCATTTTTTGTTTCTTTTTGGCTGGAAATAAAAACATTATTTGATCTGGTTAACACTAATTTTTCATTTTTACAGCCGAAGAAGTTACTCTTATTGTAGTAAGTATGTCATAAAATGTTGTTGTATCTTCTTTCTTTCTTTTTCAATGTATCTTGTCACATTCAGATGCAATATCTTTAGATTTATTAACTCAATTTGTCCCATGATTATGTCCTTTAGGCTGAGAGAGATTATGTCCTCTCTTAGGCTAAGAGAGATTATGTCTTTTAGGCTAAGACATAATTATGTCATTTAGGCTAAGAGAGATTATGTCCTTTAGGATAATAATCTTAGGCTAAGACAGATTATGCCCTTTAGGCTAAGAGAGATTATGATTATGTCCTTTAGGCTAAGAGAGATTATGTCCTCTCTTAGGCTGAGAGAGATTATGTCCTTTAGGATTATAACCTTAGGCTAAGACAGATTATGCCCTTTAGGCTAAGAGAGATTATGATTATGCCCTTTAGGCTAAGAGAGATTATGTCTTTTAGACTAAGACATAATTATGTCATTTAGGCTAAGAGAGATTATGTCCTTTAGGATAATAATCTTAGGCTAAGACAGATTATGCCCTTAAGGCTAAGAGAGATTATGATTATGTCCTTTAGGCTAAGAGAGATTATGTCCTCTCTTAGGCTGAGAGAGATTATGTCCTTTAGGATTATAACCTTAGGCTAAGACAGATTATGCCCTTTAGGCTAAGAGAGATTATGATTATGTCTTTTAGGCTAAGACATAATTATGTCATTTAGGCTAAGAGAGATTATGTCCTTTAGGATAATAATCTTAGGCTAAGACAGATTATGCCCTTAAGGCTAAGAGAGATTATGATTATGTCCTTTAGGCTAAGAGAGATTATGTCCTCTCTTAGGCTGAGAGAGATTATGTCCTTTAGGATTATAACCTTAGGCTAAGACAGATTATGCCCTTTAGGCTAAGAGAGATTATGATTATGCCCTTTAGGCTAAGAGAGATTATGTCTTTTAGGCTAAGACATAATTATGTCATTTAGGCTAAGAGAGATTATGTCCTTTAGGATAATAATCTTAGGCTAAGACAGATTATGCCCTTAAGGCTAAGAGAGATTATGATTATGTCCTTTAGGCTAAGAGAGATTATGTCCTCTCTTAGGCTGAGAGAGATTATGTCCTTTAGGATTATAACCTTAGGCTAAGACAGATTATGCCCTTTAGGCTAAGAGAGATTATGATTATGCCCTTTAGGCTAAGAGAGATTATGTCTTTTAGGCTAAGACATAATTATGTTCTCTAGGCTAAGAAAGATTATGTCCTTTAGGATTATAATCTTAGGCTAAGAGAGATTATGTCTTTTAGGCTAAGAGAGATTGTGATCAAAGAAAGTGAATTATGATGGAAGAACTGGTGAAATGACAAAGGGAGAGGAAACGAGAGTACCCCGAGAAAACCCATGGACACGATGTTGTCCACCACAAACTTACTTTACCGGTAATCGAATTAGGAGCCCCACACACCAGAGGTAACCGCTCTACCGCTGAGCCACCTGCCTCCCCAGAATATTATGTTACACAAACTTATCAAGTCTCTTCGATAGATCTTACTATAATTAAATATAATCTTTCTGTGTCCAATCAGATCTATTGGCTGCTCGAAATATGAGTTTCAGTGAACGTGATATAGTAAGTTAGCGTTATTGCTTTGCAGTTGGGAGATTTCAGGTTCAAACTATAAACGGCTCTTTAAAAAAGGCATATGAATCCCAGCCTCATCCACACTTATGAAAAGAAATACATGAACGTAATTTAGCTTTACTTGCAAACAACAATTCCGCATTGGTATACATTTTTCAGTAATTACTAGCTGAACCTGCACTCTCTGCACAGCGCATCATTCACATATGAGCATGAATCTCCTTGTCATTTCTCACATTTGTACATGTCTCTTTACAGAAACAAGTGAAGGACGTCTTGATAAAAATCGGCAAGGGTACCATAAAGGGGAGATTTCTTGGATTATTTTACCAATATCTTGCATCGTTTGCAAGATCTGAGCCTACTTCTGGTTAGAGTTTCTAATTCATGTAATATCAGTGTTTTCTTTCTTCTTGCATGCAGTATATAATAAGCAAATACATTACACACACAGTTAATTATGTCAGTGATATATGATGTTCATTGAGCAAAACACTCGAAACAATAAAGACTGGATAAATGGTTATCCTTTTTTCATTATCACTTGGCCATGAAACAAACACTTGAGAGGTATGAAACCGTCATATGCAATGATGTGGTGTTGGAATGTATAACTCGTAGGATATGATACTTTATTTTATTTTTAATTTTAACACTTCCAGTGTACCCCAAAAAATGTAATAAATAATCAACGACCATGTTTCTTAAATATTCAATTAGAACTGAACAATCTACACAAAATTTGTAATCAATTACCGAAAACGACATTTTTGTAAAAGTTGCGGTTTTCGAGATCTCATTGTGGAAAGGATTGGAGTCAAACATATAAACATACAGAAACATATGAACTTTTCTTGACCACAAACATAAAAACCTTGCATTTCAATATATAGAAAAAACAGGGCAGGCTTAAAAGATGTGCGACGTGTGATTGCACACTTCGCACACCTGTTGACAGATGCATCGACGGGCAAAGACGTTCTATAAGACTTCCTACAGATACGCATATCATAGTTTGGAAGTCTAAAGATCGAAATGAACAGAAAGAAAGAGAAAGGTCTAGTGAGAATGCTGGTGGTCTGTATTAAGACAGTTGACAGTTGTTTGATTAATCGTAACGAACAGAATCTCTCGCATATCTGAAAAAGCTGAATGCATGAGTAGATAGTGCGTTAATACAATTACTTAGTAACAACACAGTGCAGCACGATAAATAACACCGTAAACAGTGTTAAAAAGAAAGAAACATTCATCGTAACATGTAATATCACAGCGACGAAATCACGATTAAATCAAAGTGAACAAGAATCATGTTAATCTAATGGCACAGAGATTCTCTACTCAATGAAAAATGAACATATAGGGCCTTATGCAGAGTCGTAATGACGCGTGATTAGCGCCATACTAAAGAGTTCGACTAACATAAGTCTCCTGCAGTAGTCAGTGTTTTAGTATGAAGCTAATCAAACTTCGAAACGACTCTGCACAAGGCGGGTATAGTTTAGCATGTGTAAATAGTCATGCGATGAAAAGTAATGGACAGATGCAACGTCAAACAAGGTGATACATTATAAAACACTAATTGTTGGTGATATCAAACCAGAATCAAGCAGAGGGTAAACAGAACGCAATGAAAGAGTAATATGATTAACAAGCATAATCTTACATAATTAAGTGCCTAATGGAAGGTCAAAAACTTCAAAAAATGGAATTTGTTTCGCTAGTTTTAATAATAAGGTGGACAAAATACTGGCCGAAGTCGCCGAAGTTTTAGTTCCATAATAATTAACCGGGAACATCGTGTATTTATCTCATGCTCTAAGCTGTAAATTGTTTTAAGATACATATGTAATCTACACACACCTGTGTAAATGGATTCTTCCTTACCTCTCTACATAATCCCCATTCACTTCATCTCTTGTTGACAGGAGACCAGGTCGCTTATGTCGAACGTGAACACTTCTTGAGAGAAACACAATTCGATAGAAGTGATCTGGTCTCTTCTTCTTGACAATAACGCCCATCCCCACTCAGTACGCAAACAAGACACAAAATTGAAGAATAAGGCGGGAACAGCTGCTCCACTCTCCATACAGCTTCAATTTACCACCTAGTTATTTCCATCTTTTTCCGGTGTTAAAGTCTGCATTGCAAAGTGAACGTTTCAAAACAAATGATGAAGTGAAACGGGATGTGAGGACAGAGCCCTAATTTTTTGTAAAGGATTTGGACAAATTGGTACAGCGGTGAAAAATACCTGAACGTCAATAGGGATTGTGTGGAGAGGTGAAGATGGACCACCTACACATGTATCTATAATTTAGAAATGTAACTACAAAAAATAAATATTTTACAGCTTAGGGAAACATATCATGAACGACCCACGTATATTTTGCCTGGTCACAAGGGTACGGGTGAAAACGGTATCTTTCAATGACACGCTGAATCTATTCCAAGAAACTACTTGTTGCTATCTATTACCTTCTTTGTTGTGTGTGTGGATTAATGTTGATACCGGAAACAGTTTTTTTCTTCCACTAACGTTTTGAATAAAGGGTTAACGAAGAGATAAAACACATTCTTGGGACGCTGAACCAATTGAGCTCCGTCCATGGAGCTCCGTCATGGCTAAGCGATTAGAGTACCGCGTGGGATATCCAGATTCTATTTCTGCTGGGAGCTCATGTGGTTTGGATCCCACGTTAAACAGACGGACCAAGCCGTACTATAATACAACGATATTGTATATCTATTTTGTGAATTTCTTCTATTTTTATATCTTGGTTTTGAGCAACGGTGCATAAAAGTACACAATCTGTTGTGTAGAAGAAGAAGAAGAAAAGTATATAATGTTGTTGATTCTAAATAGAAAGAAATGACATTTAATCTTAGTAGCTGGTTGGTTTTATATGTATAATCGGCACTCTTCGTTTCTGTAACAACAGATAGTTGTTTATTTAAAAGTTGTTATGGCAACTAACAAGGAAAATTATTATTATTAATGAAGTTAAGTGAAAAGGAATAAAAGGTAATAATCACACAAGGTGACGTGTGGTAAGCAATCTCATGCAATCTGATCGTGTTCATATAGATAAAAAAAAATACGCGAACTAAGACTTGCGACATTTATACACAGCGCATAGTTTGGAAGTCTAAAATCACTTCTGATATATTTTATAGCTATTAAAGAAGTATTAATTATTTTATTTATTATTTTATTTAATTATTTTATTTTATTTGCTTATTTATTTAAAAGAACACAAGTATAAGCTCATAACATGGCTTCTTGACTTACATAAATATGTAAACATATAATATTAAAAAATGTACTTTAACAATAGAAATAAAAAGATAAAGTAAAATATGAAAATCATGAAAATCGGTATCAATCCAACCATGAGAAAAGAAAATACGTACCAATAAGATAGCAAACATAAATAAATTATGCATAATCGTATTTCATACAGAAGTTTGATAAATTTAATTCTTCCATCTGAAAAAAAGATTTCTATAATTAAGTTTGTTATGCAGTCTGAGTATTTTTTATGATGGGCACATGTACATAAGTTATGCTCTCGATTTAGGTATAGTAAAAAAAAAAAAAAATATATATATATATATATATATATAGGTTTCTGTAATGATGGTTCGGTACACAAAAAAGGAATATATTGCAATAACGTTGAACTATGAATTTTACTTGTTAATATATTTCTTAATTTAACTGGAAATCCAATCGAAAAACGACCATTAGGAAGACCTAGGTGCAGATAGGACGACAGTATTAAGATGGATCTCGCAGAATTAGGAATACAAACTAGAAACTGGATCCAGTTGACTAAGGACAAAAATCAATGGAGAGCTTTTGTGAACGCGGCATTGAACCTCCGGGTTCCATAGGCCATAGAGTTAAGTTAGTTAGTTAAAATATTTCGTAAAACAAGAATGGAATGTATTGTTCTTCTTTTCCTTAAAACTACTCAGGTTGAACATGAAATGTAGGAGCAAGATCGACAGATAAGTCATCATTCGACCTGATGATATTTTTTTTTTGTAATATAAATATCTAAAAGAAAAAAGTTTTGAATCATTTTAACATATTGTATATCTTTCTAAAATGAAATTCCACATTATTCAGGCAAATTTTAGCTTGCTCCTAACGAGAGTTAAATGTAACAATAAATATGGACGGTTGTGATTTTTTAAGTTTATCTCATAATAAAATTTAAGATTCTTTGAAAAGGAAAAATGAAATGAAATCTTTCAGTTTTACGTCCCACGCTTATGTCATGTAGGCTAAAATGGACAATGATGATGATAAGGGAATGAAATGGCGGAATAAAGAAAGTGGGATGAAACGGGGGAACCCCAAGAAAACCCAAGCACACGGTGTTTGTCCATCACAAAATCCATTTGGCGCGAACTGGGATCGAACCAAGGACCCTACACACCAGAGGTGAATGCTTTATCGCTAAGTCATCGCAGTCTTTAATTTAAGATTCTGTTTACCGAATTAGTAACATTAACGATATGATTACTACTCGTAAATGCTAATTTTCTATCAAATATTATATATTAAGATATCTAATCATGGTGGCTATCTCAATTTTGTACTCAAAATTAATATTTTTTTCTACTAATTTATATTTTTATACTTATTTAGTACTAGTTCACTTTTCTCACATCCCAAACACTAATTTCCTTCAAGTCTTTTTCTAATCTTTTTCTATCTTATAAAGTTGAAATTTATTTATAAATGTTTAGATCATCTGCAAATAGCAAATTGTTGAAATTGCTTAATACTTCGGGCAAATCTTTCAATTAAAATTATCCACAATAAAGGACCTTGGTTAGAACCTTGAGGAACGCCGGGTGAACTTCCAAAATTAAAAGAAATTTCTTGTTGGAAATCAACAGGTCTTGATGCTTGTTGATTAGAAAGTAAATGTTCCAAATTAGAATGTAAAATTTCCAAATTTATCCTAGTCTAAATTGAACCAAGATCGGTACAACTCTTATAGTAGTGTGTAGGACGTCTCTTGAATTAATGTTGTAAGTATTTCATAAAATATGACATAAAAACATTGTAAACTTGCAATTTTTATGAAAACAATGACTATTTAAAATTATAGAACTTTTCTTAAAAAGGGAAACATATTTAAGAAATATTTGCGTACCCAGAAATATTTGCTGGGAAGGGTCTAAAGTATTTGGGGGAAGGTCCAATACGTCTATAATATTGAACCTCGATTCTTATGTCGTCTTATTTTGCACCCGAAAACACGATTAGTAATTGTTGATTACTGCCACCTATATTTCTTTTAAAAAAATGATAGAATTAGTTTATTCGAAAGTTTATTATGTATTTTTTTATATCTTTAGTTGTAAATTGAAAATGAAAAGGTGTAAAATTCCATTTGCAGTCTCATCCGTTGCCCACCTCAATATTGCGCTTTTTTGAAACACCTTACGTCAGCTTCTTTCTCTTTTGTTCTTTCATTTTGATCCCACCACCTCATGTAACACACAGATGACGAATGAAATCCTTTTCTTCTTTTTCAGCCTGTGTGTTTATTACAAGAAATAAAATTCACAGTATTGTGTGAATTTGTGGTCAGTGTCAAATTTTTCACGGATGTTGCAGCGTTGCCAGAACAACTTTTTTGGGCGTAGTCCATGAAATGTTAATGCGGAAGAATTGCAATGCAGTGAGACGGCGGCCTTCGTTTTGTAGTACAAAATGTCATAAGAGATTCTACTGCAGAGAGGATAACATTATCTATATGACGTCACGCTCAACTAGTGTTCAAGGTATCGATAAAGGGAAAACAAGAGGTTTTACCGCGTTGACTCATCTCTTATACATAAGCATACATTGATTCCATCTCAGTTTCGTTATTTTTGTTTTCCTCTTTTTTTTTTTTCAGAGTGAAACAGAGAAACAGATACCGAATCTCCAAAAACTTATAGAACAGAGATTTTATTTATCCATGCGCGTACCCAGAAATATTTGCTGGGAAGGGTCTAAAGTATTTGGGGGAAGGTCCAATACGTCTATAATATTGAACCTCGATTCTTGTGTCGTCTTATTTTGCACCCGAAAACACGATAAGTAATTGTTGAATAGTGCCACCTACATTTCTTTTAAAAATGATAGAATTAAAACTTTTTTTTATATAAGAGGGGGCACTGTGGCTCAGTGGTAGAGTGCTTATTTCTGTTGCATGGGGTCCTGGTTCGATCTCCGGTCAAGTAAGTTTGTGGTGGACAACATCGTGTATGTGGGTTTTCTCGGGGTATTCCCGTTTCCTCCCACTTTCCCATTCTACCAATTCTCCCATTACCATTCACTTGCTTTAATCATCGTCTCCCCTAATCTAACGGACATAATCGTGGGACGTTAAACTCAGAGATTTCATTTCATTTTTTTTTTATTTTTATAGGAAAAGAAAGTGTACAGGTGAAGAATAATAATCTTTAGCCTACATTAATCATTTCTCTGCTAAACTAGTATAGTTGTGTTAAGAAAGTCTACAAATGTTAGTCGAGCTACGAAATTTCAGGGGAGTTTGTTGGGACCCGCTAGATCTCCCGTGGATGCCCCCTTGATCAATATTAGTTGTTCCCGCAAGTCTTCGGATCTTTTGCAAATTATCTGCACGCTAGCGACATCTCGTGGCATCAAGTAGGATGCTGCACAACTAGCAACATCTACTAGCCTGACTGTGAACTATTGGGAACTAGCGAGAGTGATAGGCAGGCGTCTTGTCTTTATAATAAGGATGTAAATAGTTTCACTTAAATGCTTATGCAACGCGCAACTCTTAAATGTTTTGGTGGTTGCATATGACAGTTACTCACATACTGATATGTTTTTGTTTTATAATAAGGATTAACCGTCAGTTTTTACCAGTATATATTACTTAATCTCTAAGAACATGGAGGCTTAGTGGTATAGCGCCCACATCTAAAGCGAGGAATCCATGGTGTAATCCCAGCACATGTGAATTTCAGATGGACAACATAGTACCGTGCTTTTTCTTTTCTTCTCGATTCTCAAGCTGCTCGGATGTTCACCCAGTCAGTTTCTGTCAAATGGAAGAAAAGGGGCGATTTCAGATTCCCCTATTCCCGTAGGGAATTATCAATGTAAGGGAAGAGTGAAATGTAGAACTGCGAAAATAGTAATAATCCACAATGATCCCTTTCGGAAATATGGCTCTGAAATGTGGGAATTCCTTCTCGGATTATACCTTATGAAATCATCACTGTCTGTAGGGTAAGAGCGACCAGAGCGAGGTTCTGGGTACAAGCGCGTAAGATTTCTTGAGAAACTGCTGACTGACGAAGCAAAAGTTTTGCTAACTAAAGACTCTAAGAAAAGTAAAACTACAGTTGCGTAGTAGGTTTATTACAATCCTATCTTTCATCTGTATAAATAAAATGAAAGTGACAATGTTTGTGACTTAATAATTCTTGAACCACCCGACCGATCTTGATCGAATTTTCAAAGTACGTGAGATTCGGACCTGGGATGATTTTTATCATTTCACTTTGACAGTGCAAGTGTAGGGAAGGGCGTAGATATATAAAAATGATCGAAAATGACCGATATTAGTGTCGAATCCACAGTTTTCGAGGTCGCTGAGACGAATATTGACACTTCTGATGCCGTTTAAATCTAAATTCAGCCTCCATTAGTACTCCTAAGGGAGGACAGTGACATATGAAAATAATTTAAAATGAGCGATGTTAGTGTCTAATTCAGTTTTTGGGGTCCCTAAATTGATTGGTGACAATTTTGGTGTTCTTTATTTCTAAGATGAAACGTATTCTTCCCGTACGAAGAACGGGTATTCTTTCAGTTTATCACAGATTAATATACACTCATGTCCAAAATGATTGTCGCATATCTATAACTGTCTTCTTGTAAGAACATAGTAGCAGTAGTCCACTCGGCCACGAAGACCGACAACAACAATTCTTTGATTTCTGCTATTTGAATGCAACGTGACAAGAAATGGATAACGCCAACCAACCAGAACTGTGTTTTTCGTTCCTACTTCCGGGAGCATTACTCTCCTGAGCTAGTCCTGCTTTTTCTTCATTCAGTTATTAGGATGAAGATACGTATGGACAAATCCTCTATTTTATAACATCCTTGGATATCGAGAGGTATCGTTCAAGAAAACAAGTGAAATACTGCATACGCAATAGTTCCTCTAAAGACGTCACGGACAGGGAGCCAATAAGAACGCTAAACGCGAACTTGGACTACCTGCTATTTTATATACCTTGATTACCTAGATACAGGCTTAACAAACTCGTTACCCACACTAATTAAATGTCGACTAAAAGCAGGGAATTCGTGTTACTATTCGGTTCAAAATCTCTTGTCGTCGTGAATTCTGTCGAGGAATTTAAAGCTTAAAATATACAAAACGATAATCATACCTGTTGTTCTGTATGATTGCGAAACATGGTCACTTACTCTGAGGGAAGAACATAGACTGAAAGTATTTGAGAACAAGATCCTGAGACGAATATTCGGACCCAAGAGGAACGGAAATGGGGAATGGCGGAAACTTCATAACGAGGAACTACATAATTTATACGGTTTACCCAACATTGTTAGGTTATGTAGCTAGAATGGAAGAAAGTAGAAACGCTTTCAAAATCTTGACTGGAAGACTAATCGGAAAACGACCATTAGGAAGACCTAGGCGCAGATGAGAGGACAATATTAAGATGGATCTCGCAGAGATTGGAATACAAAGTAGAAACTGGATGCAGTTAGCTAAGGATAGAAGTCAGTGGAGAGCTTTTGTGAACGCGGCATTGAACCTCCGGGTTCCATACGCCATAGAGTTAGTTAGTTCATTTTTTTATTGTTTATTTTTATTTGACGGACTGCCAAACACAATATTTTAGAACAATAACTATTTAAACCCTCAATTTTAAAATTAGTGATGAGTTTCTTCTTACACCAGGCTAAGGTTAACGAACATGGTTATAGTGGTAGCTGAAAAACATAAAATTTAATATTTCAGTTTAACGTACCACGATTATGCCCTTTAGTCTAAGGGAGACGATGATTTGGACAATTGAATGATGATGGAAAAATTGGTGGAATGAAAAAATGGGAGGAAACATGGGTATCTCGATACGTGATCTTATCCAGCACAAATTTACTTGGCCGGGGATCGAACCAAGGACTATCACTAAGCCACCTTGCTCCCATAGTGGTAGACCAATAGCAAGCCGAAAACATTGTTGAGGTTTCTCGTGGCTATTTGGTTAATATACACATCTTCAGATGGGAGACTCAGAATCGATTCCCGATGGGAGCTTGTGCCTTTCGAATCTTGCATTAAGCTGTAGGTCCACGTCTTATATAGCCTTGGTGCTACAAGAAACGCTAAAGGCTAAATGAACCAACCAAGCAAAAATATGTTCATGTGTATCAATGACTCTAGCAACGTCCGCTTCGTGAAATTCTGTTCAGCCAATAACTCATCGTATGTACACTCATGTCCAAAATTATTCTTGCACGTCTATAAATATATTGTTGTAGGAATATAATTTGATAATGAATTCGCCCGGTATTTCTTATGTTGTTAGTGTGTGTATAATAGGCAAAAACATGTATGTAGCAAATTTCATATCAAAAGAGCAGTAAATAAGTACAATAAAACGAATATAAAACTTTCTTGTCCATTTAGCAACATTCTGTTTTACTCATTCTAATTTTCGCATTTATAATTCTTTTCCTATGAAATTTACCACAAATATACATTTCCCAATTATACACATAGTACCAGTATTAAAAGTACCCTGCTATTAACAAAAATCTCTTTTGGCGTGAGTTCAAACCCGGCCCGAGGAAAGTATTTTTACAATTTTATAACACTTTTTAAATTAAAATAATATGAAAATAATACTCAAAAAAGTGATTTACTTACTTTTGTGCAGATAACTAGTAGTAGTAGTAGAAACGGGTTAGAAGCCACGCAGGGCTCGTTTTGTTCCCCTTGTACTCCATGATATAGAGCTCGTTTTGTTCCCCTTGTACTCCATGATATAAATTTTGTGAGCAACTTAAAACAACTGCCTAGGATAGCGCGTAAAACAGCTGGCTAGAGTAGCGCGCGAAAAAACGTACTTCCGGAAGTATTACTCTCCCGAGCGGGTCGTCTCTCGATACCCAAGGATGTTATAAAATAGAGGATCTGCCCATATGTATCTTCACCCTAATAACTGAATGAAGAAAAAAAAACTAACATTGGCACGTTTGATTGGCTACTCTCGTTTCCACCATATATGTTGGCTCAAAACATTGCGATCTTAAAATGTACACGTGTAGTGTGTCTGTCGTTTATTATTTTTATTTAAATCGTTGCTTCAGATTTATATCATACAATGGTTACATGCTGCACGTATGTGTACAAATAGGAAAGAAGAAATTACCCGAAATAACGTTTCATAGATAAGAAAATCACCAATCATAGGATATGTATGGTATGACTGTGACATATGCCTCCACGATTTTGTGATATGGACAGATCCTCTATTTTATAACATCCTTGGCGATACCTCCACCTGACGTCACCAACCGCGAAGTATCTTGGGAAAATGAAAGCAAAAAGGCTGAATCGAGAGATGCCTGCTACGTAATTACTCAATGTTAAAGCTCAAACAATTCACTATCAAAGGAAACATTTGCCTCATTGGTTGTACGCACAATATGTAATGCAGATATTTGCACTTGTGCGAAAATCCATGAAATGAGCTCAAATGAGCATTGCAGAAATAAAAGAAAAGAAAAGAAAAAAATAATTTTAAACATGGAATTCAACTGTTCTTTGTTTCCAGCAGTAACACGAATAACATTTTCTACAAGGCTTCACACATACAGGATGCCCCAGTAAGAAATCACGTTCCTTTGGGAGGTGATAGGAAAGGCAATTGTAATCAAATATGTTCCTGTGATCATGTCCTTGATTCTCAACCAACTACAATTCTTTTACCATTGGAGACCTTTCCGTCATGGACGTTTGATTGGCTACTCTCGTTTCCACCATATATGTTGGCTCAAAACATTGCGATCTTAAAATGTACACGTGTAGTGTGTCTGTCGTTTATTATTTTTATTTAAATCGTTGCTTCAGATTTATATCATACAATGGTTACATGCTGCACGTATGTGTACAAATAGGAAAGAAGAAATTACCCGAAATAACGTTTCATAGATAAGAAAATCACCAATCATAGGATATGTATGGTATGACTGTGACATATGCCTCCACGATTTTGTGATATGGACAGATCCTCTATTTTATAACATCCTTGGCGATACCTCCACCTGACGTCACCAACCGCGAAGTATCTTGGGAAAATGAAAGCAAAAAGGCTGAATCGAGAGATGCCTGCTACGTAATTACTCAATGTTAAAGCTCAAACAATTCACTATCAAAGGAAACATTTGCCTCATTGGTTGTACGCACAATATGTAATGCAGATATTTGCACTTGTGCGAAAATCCATGAAATGAGCTCAAATGAGCATTGCAGAAATAAAAGAAAAGAAAAGAAAAAAATAATTTTAAACATGGAATTCAACTGTTCTTTGTTTCCAGCAGTAACACGAATAACATTTTCTACAAGGCTTCACACATACAGGATGCCCCAGTAAGAAATCACGTTCCTTTGGGAGGTGATAGGAAAGGCAATTGTAATCAAATATGTTCCTGTGATCATGTCCTTGATTCTCAACCAACTACAATTCTTTTACCATTGGAGACCTTTCCGTCATGGAAGATCTCTCCAATCAAGAAAACTAACTTCTGTTGGTTGTATCCATAAGGTAAGTCCGGTAGAGATGCATCCCCTGGTAAGACGGGCCAGGGCCATAATTCGTAAACTATCCACCGGAGTGCAAGGTGAATATTAGTGTAGTGCCGGGGTGGATGTAGAATATTGTAGACACTTTGGACCTTATACAGAGTCGTGTTGATGTATGATTAGCGTCATACTAAACGCCTGACTACTGCAGGAAACGTATCTTAGTCGAACTCTTTAGTATGACACTAATCACGGGTCAGAACGACTCTGCATAAGGCCCTGTGTGTTTTCCTGAAGCAGAAATCCACATGCTTTTTCAGTAGACGAGATTTTTTTTTGTTTCGGTAGGTCAAAAGGTTTTTTTTTATTTTTTTTATTTTTTTTTTTTTTTACCACTTTCATTGAAAGCAATATTCAACATTCTTGAAATAGATTTCTTCGGTTTTGTGTTTTAACTCTCACACTTCATCATAAAATAATGTGTTAATGGTAACAGTGAAGTTTTCCGCGTTCAAAAACTACAATAAGTAAACTACCCTTTCTACCTCTCCTTCTTGGGATAGATGAACCACTGCTATTGTAACAGAGATTGACCAAATGGGAAATATGAGAATGTTTTTGATTTGTGTGGCAAAATTTTCAAATATATAAAACAACATGCAATGTATGGTACAGCGTAATTACTGGCACTCATCTTTCTTTTAAAAACATGCAACTTATGTATTCTTGCATTTACGAATGTTTCTTTTCTAGATCCCATGTTAAAAAGAAAGTTCATTTTTAGATTTTCTATTTTTCTATCTCAATTTAATCAATATTAGATCTAAGTAAAAACTTGGTAGATGTATAATATATACATCTACTTTATTAATATAACATATTTAAAGACGAAAGTCTTTCGAATTATTTTTTTATTGTTTAGGTTCTGCACATGGTCCGTCACTCCCATAGTGCATGGTTCATCTAACCCATATTACTATGGGATAGATGAACCAGTCATTCATTTTTTCAAGATTAAATTTCGGGGTAGATATCTTTCTAGACACTAAAAACCATTAGTTACGGTTGCAGAAGTTTCTTTCTCGGGTTTCATGGATAAAAGGGTGCTGTGCATACACAATTATTCGAGTTACTGGACGTAGAAAAAAAAAAGATCCATCTTTACCGGACTTATTATATATTTATCAAATATGTCTGTAGTAACTTAGATTACACAGAAAAAAATCCGTTCTCCGGACAGCGGTATATTGTATATACAAATATACGGTATCCTCTTGCTTACTATAGAAATCAATACGGAGCATACGTTATCCGGATGCTACATAGGCACTGCCCTTAGATGTTACATCATGCCGTTGCAGGATGTCTGACATCTAACAGTTTTCCGTATATCACATGCATATACTTATGTTACCTTCGTCCGTCCATTTGTATCTAAGATCCTGACCGCCTACATTGTTTCATACGGAAAGTACCTATAGATGGAACACTTATACAGAAAGTATTATAAAACATGCGTTTTCAGTTATACGTCTGCTGTACGTTAAGTCCAAAAACTACAGGAATTACGCATGTAACCTACCTTTTTAAGTACGCCACCTACATTTTTTTCTCAGTGTAGATAGTGTGGTAGGTTATACTAGATTCGGTTAGATTAGATAGTGTTCTAGGCTGCATTAGATTAAGTTAGATTAGTTTATTTCAAGAAACAAAGAACTAAGATAGAATAACACACTTTAAATAGCTTTCTTAATACCTGTTTTCATAGTATGCACGACTATACAAAATTTTATAACTCTCTCTCACGCATAGACTTCAGTTTACAGTTCTAGAACAAATTTCGCAGTTGTAACTTTAACGTTTGGGTACATTAGCATGAAAACGTAGGTTGAGTACTGCATACAATATGTTTCTATAGAAAAATGTTGAGATTCCTTGAACTTAAAATGTACTGAAATTACATTTCTCCGTGAAATATAAATCTCATGTCTTTGCTTCAACTTTTAAAATATTTCTAACGGATTTACTCCTTTCTCTTTTTTCTTTAGTTTTCATTTAGTTTCTAGTTGTACGTTCAAATGACACGTTTCGTGCTATAAAAATGAATTTATTTATAAAGTTTAAAAGTTTTTTCTTTTCTTTTTTTCTTTTTTATTATTTGTGGCTAGTGGATAGATGTGAAAAATGGATGAAAAAAAAGTGTTGTTTCCTATTTCACTGTACATCTTGCTTAGTCAAGAAGAGATACGGTCTACTTCGCAAAAAGAAACAACGGGTAAATATTTGTCCTACTTTTGTCTAATAATAATAATAATAATATTGTCTTGAGAAAACAATATTTATAATGCTTTATCTCCATTATAGAAATATTTTTTTTTCAGGACAACTTGAAATTGGATCATCACATATAAAGCTATTATATGTCAGAATTTGTGCAAACATGTAAACATTTTCAGCGTAAAAGTTCCCGTCCGCATATATTTTCCAAAAGGAAGGAATTATCGAGAAAAGTAACATCTAGTGAGAAATATGAATAATCAAAGTCAACATGATGCTGTATAATTACTAAAAATAAAATGAAATCTTTGTTATACTTCAACACTTATGCAGACTAGGCTAAAGGAGTCGTAGCGAATTCTGTCGAGGAATTGTCTTAATATATATAAAACGATAATCATACCTGTTGTTTTGTATAGTTGTGAAACATGGTCACTTACTTTGAGGGAAGAACGTAGACTGAAAGTATTTGAGTACAAGATCTTGAGACGAATATTCGGACCCAAGAGGAACGGGAATGGGGAATGGCAGAAACTTCACAACGAGGAACTACATAATTTATAATATTCACCAAACATTGTTAGGGTTATCAAATCTAGAAGGCTTAGGTGGACGGGTCATGTAGCGAGAATGGAAGAAAGTAGGAACTCTTTAAAAGTCTTAACAAGAAGACCAGTCGGAAAACGACCATTAGGAAGACCTAGGCACAGGTGGGAGGACAATATTAAGATGGATCTAGCAGAAATCGGAATACAAAGTAGAAACTGGATCCCGTTGGCTAAGGATAGAAATAAGTGGAGAGCTTTTGTGAACGCGGCATTGAACCTCCGGGTTCCATAGGCCATAGAGTGAGTGAGTTAATTAATGTTTTACAGCCAAACTTGAAACAAAAGAGAAGTGTGTCGAAAGTTAATTTGTAAAACGAGATAGCCAGGTAGAAATGTGTGCACATTTTGACATTTCAGAATATGATAACCTTAATCATATGGCTTCTCTTAGACTTTGACACAGTGGTTGAAGTGAGACGGTATGCGGTGGTATGCCATACCGCATCTGCTTTTTAAATGATGAAGACATACCGTCTCTGCTTTTTCAGCGATCAAGACATACCGTCACTGAAAAGAGGATGCTAAATACCTTTATTAAATCCATTTTTATACACAGTAAATGACGAATAGCTTTTCATGTAAAAAGATTGTATTTCTTATGTAGAAATAATGTCTAAGTTGACAACACCGACATTTTAAATCTTTTTTTTTTCCTACATTTTGTTTCTAAAATGAGGTGTCTTCACAGAACTTAATCTAGTTTATATTTTTATGTGCCATATTGAATTGTTTTTTTCGTATGTACGTGTGTGTTTTCTTGCCTTAATTCATTTAAATGTTGTGTTTTGATCATAAGCGGATTGAGGAGTTGTCTTCTGTGGGAGCAGATCTTACGAGAGTTTGAAGTACTCCTCATTCGAATGGGAGGGGGTGCGGAAGTTTTCCCGCAGAAAATTGTTAATATAAAAACTTGGTTTTTGAGCATATAATGTTTTTTTTTTTATTTTCATCTTTTTTTCAGAAAGTTGTTCGCGATAGATCAAAGTCTCTCCATGACCTCTCGGAATTAAATAGAATCTCTCCAGTGATTTTCAGTCACTATGTAAACAGAAATGCAATCTTTTAGACAGCCTACTCTCACTGTATTTCAACATTTGGATAGCCGGTATGTCGAGTGAAAATCGTAATAAAACATACCGCCTCTGCTTTTCTTCCACTTCGAACACTGCTTTGAAACTATGCAAGGCATGCATTTTGCAAGTCAGAGCCGCAACTATGGGAGGAGGGCAAGTTGACTTACAATATGACGATGACTTACAATAGGAAAAGATTGTATTTTATCTTTAGCTTGAATATTACTAATATAATAATTATGTATAATAGGATTCACAAAACTATAAGAGATATGTGTTATTGTTGCTAGAAAGTATTGTTGAAATTGTCTTAGAACAGATAACTTGTGTATGTTGGTTACCTTGTGACTGTGGAAGCGCAATGGAGATGCCTACAGAGGACAAGTGCATCTTCAAATTCGAGACGAGACATTTTTCGTGCAGTTTTTGAGACGAGAGGAGACGTCTAAGTCTTAGATCCCAAACACTGTTTTTAGTGTTACATGATTTATAGTGCAAAAAAACTATAAACTGACAAAATGATTGTACGAACACAATGAAGAGCATCTATCAACGTTTAAAGATTTCCCAGTTAATTACGTAATATCTCCATCAGGAAGTCGCGGTCGGAAAGAGGGATTGCCTCCATCAACGGTGGTGGGCCACCGGAGGCAGCCGCCACCCATCCGCGGCGGCACGACGATCTGCTTGTTCAAAGTTGCCAACCTTTTGCCGAGGCGGCAAGCGGTCGGAAATCGTAAAATAAAATGCTCTTTGCCGACTGTTGCCGACCGTCAGAGTCGGCAAAACAGTCAGAAAGGCCTCTTTCCAACCATCTGCCGACTCCTTACGCCAGCCTCTTTTCGACGGCGGCGCCGGCGCATTTACTGCGCCTTTACGGCTGTTTGCCGACGCTCGGCAAGACAACTATTCGTCTTGGTCGAACATCGCGCGGAAAGACGCCGGTGTCCGGCGTCGGCAATCCGACTGCGGCATCTGGTCGGCATGGACAAATTGTCCGACTGTAGGGGGCAGGATCCTGATGCGGATACTGCGTTAATAAACAGACAAGGGAAGATCAGAAACTAAGGCCAATATATATGAAGTTTCGTCTGTTATAGAGGAATGAGGAGTGTGTGGTAATTTTATTACATGGAGTTGGCAACTGTGCAGAGTTTCAGCCATCTGCTACTCACGGGGCTAGTTGTACATAAACACAAATGGCGACTCGTTTGGAAAACTGGTCTCGCTAAGAAGTTCGCTCAGTTGTTCTATTTCTATGGATGAAACATGTAAGCACAGTTGACATTCTCCAGCAGCGATTGCGCGAAGCAATCAGGAGGAAACAGCCAGGACTTTTCACTGAAGGGGTCATCTTCATTCACAACGATACTCGCCCGCATAGAGCCCAGAAGACCACCACGCTGTTGGAGCAGTTTCATTGGGACATCATCAACCACTCTCTCTACAGCCCGAACCTCGCGCTAAGCGACTTTCACCTATTGCCGCATTTGAAGGAGCACCTAAGAAGTTATTGCTTTGCTTCAGACGAGGAGGTGAAACACTTCCTGACAACGTGTATGAACACGCAAGGACAGGACTTTTATCAGGATAGAATCTTCAATCTCCTCCCACGATGTGACAAGTGTCTCAACCGATATGGAGACTATGTCCAAAAATAACTTCATATATATATATATCCTATCTGTTGGATGAATTGGCTGTATAAAATAACATATACATGTTTCACTACAGTTTTTGTAACCTTACTTTCTGATCATGCCTCGTACTTCAAATGCTATATCACAACCTTTATTGTCCCTCTCGTAACGTGGAAGGATTCTGGTCATTTTCAAATGAAATGAAGATAAAAAATCACGGCGTAAATTTTGTACATACATTTACGAAACAGAGCTAATCTGTGGCTAAGCGGTTAGCGTACGTGCCTTTGGCGTGGGAGACCAGGGTTCAATTCCCCGCGGAAACTCAAGTGGTTTGGATTTCACGTTAAACAGTAGGTCTTGTCTCATACAGCTGGATGGGACGTTAAACTCGAAATCAACTCAACATTTATAACACAAGAGAAGGAAAATTTTCCGGGAATCGAGACGAGGTAAGAAAGAATTCTTCAGGAATAGAGACGGGATTTTAAAAAAAATGTCATCTTGTGGGCAACATTAGAGATTCTCGTGATAAGACCTTTCATATTCACGCAGACCTGTAATGTACGTACATTAAGAAAATGAAAATATTAGCTATACAGTAAATTCAGGATCTACAAATAGAAGTTGTTCTTTAAGGAGTTATGTATATAATATTATCAACGTGTGCATTTTTCTTTCCATTAAAAAAAATGAACATAAATACAGAGCTAATACACTTAAACTACATTAACATCACAGCGAGTTCCACTAAACACAATAAAAAATTCCATAATCTTACGTGCATAGTGTTGACATAACCTGTTGCTTTACAGGCGTGAAACGGCCAACCACGAATATAATGTCGCTTTCGATTCGAAGCGTTCTGATGACGTAGTTAGTTTAGTAATAAAAGCAAGCCATCTGTGACAACTTTCATGTGTTCAGTATTATTCTTCTAATATACGACATGTTACTACACAGGTAACTTGCTACAAAGTTTCAAGCTAATCTTTTATCGCAATTTTATTCATCCATCTGCTTAAAACATACTATTTACATGTCAATACGACACCAAACATCAGATAAAAGATAAATTAATTATAATTAGTGTTGAGACGAAAAATAAAGGTTTATCGTGTCACTCGGTTACTTGCTTAAACTGTACACATGTGCTGATGATAACGTTTGGCACACCACTCGAAATAATTGTTGAAAAATTAGAATCCTTTTACTAACTTCTTTCTTATTGTTTTCTAAATGATTTGCGATGGTTGACATGAAGCTATACTACATAGAGGAGACCGGGGCTTGTTGTGACAGGGGCAGGTTGTGACAGTTATGTTTCTAGGAAAAGTGCAAACAATATACATCACCTGGCGACGCTGATTGACGTCTAAAGTCACGAGTTCACAGGCTATTGCTTCCCATCAGTGTGAGTCGCGCCAAGCCAGAGCAAATAAGAAAGTTGGTTTTGTGGAGGTCTTGATCTATTTTTCAAGATAAGTTTGATTTCAGTTTTCTTGAATATAAAATAGTTGGAAATATTAATGTTTTTTTCTAAAAACTAAAGCAACTATAATACGCATGTAAACGGTTTTGTTTGTTGGTAAAGTAAAATTGAAATACTGAATTGCCAATAAAAGCAAGAAAATACCCATTGGGGCTAGTTGTGACAAACTGCTAGGGGTAAATTGTGACAAATGTCACAACTGACCCCGCAGGAAACCAGTAATAGAAGTTTATTGTCTAATTAATTTTATTAATTTTACATAAGGGATATTTTTAATGTTTTGTTAGGACGTGGACACGTTATTAGTATTGGAAAAAAAATTCCAATTTCAAACGCATAAAATCATTAGCACGGTGTTGATTGTATATGCATCAATGTTTGCATATTTAGACTGGTTTCTTTTGCATATGTCTCTTGTGGATGAGTGTACTCAAGGAATCCCGGGTTCGATTCCTGGTGGAGACACAAATGGTTCGGATCCCACCTTAGTTGTAGGTCCCTCCTTAGCACGTCATTACCATTCCATGGAAAACAAAGACAAACCGCCATGGGTTCACCGTGTTCAGAGACCTTTGAATCAAAGACTTGCCTTTGGACAGAACACCACATCATCATTAACAATAACAACAATATTCTTTTGCATGTAGTTTGCAGCAATTTGAATTTGCATTTTAATGTGTGCTTCAATCTTTCTCGTTGCAGATGGTACGAACATATAAGAGAAAGACAGAGAGGGGCCAGATACCAATTGAAGTGTACATAGATGAAATAGACTACTTATCTAATACCAGGCTCTATGGGCCTGGGAGCTTCTATAGAACTGACTGAGCCACACAGTCACAGAAACTATTCCTTGATTCTTTTTTCAATTGACAGATAATAATTAAATGATTATGTAACTACCCCATTCTGTCGAGAAATTTGAAGCTTAAAATATACAAAACGGTAATCATGCCTGTTGTTTTGTATGGCTGCGAAACATGGTCACTTACTCTGAGGGAAGAACATAGACTGAAAGTATTTGAGAACAAGATCCTGAGACGAATATTCGGACCCAAGAGGAACGGGAATGGGGAATGTCGGAAACTTCATAACGAGGAACTACATAATTTATATGGTTCACCCAACATTGTTAGGGTCGTCAAGTCTAGGAGGCTTAGGTGGGCGGGTCATGTAGCTAGAATGGAAGAAAGTAGAAACGCTTTCAAAGTCTTGACAGAAAGACCAATCGGAAAACGACCATTAGGAAGACCTAGGCGCAGATGGGAGGACAATATTAAGATGGATCTCGCAGAGATTGGAATACAAAGTAGAAACTGGATGCAGTTAGCTAAGGATAGAAGTCAGTGGAGAGCTTTTGTAAACGCGGCATTGAACCTCCGGGTTCCATAGGCCATAGAGTTAGTTAGTTCGTTAGTTATGTAACTACAATATCTTTATATGCACATTAGAAAACTACATGTATGTTGTATTTTTTCATTTCAGGAAAGGAAAATCCTCTTCCAGCTTCTACCATTGGATACAAACGCAGCCGACAGGTGTTTACAGACGCCCAGGAGGAGGAGTTGGTCCAATATATCATGACTTGTAGTAAATTATACTATGGATTGTCATCCAGAGAAGTTCGTCGACTGGCTTATGAATACTCAGTTGCTAATCACATTCCCCCCCCCCCAGAAAAATGGATTGACATGAACATGACTGTAGTTGATTGGTTCACTTTATTTATGGAACGTCACCCTAATTTATCAACCCGATCGACACAACCTACAAGCTTAAGTAGGGCAACAAACTTTAATAGGCATAATGTGAATATGTTTTTCGATAACCTTTCTGCTGTTCTTGATAAATACCAGTTCCAGCCTCAAGATATATATAATGTGGATGAAACTGGTATTACAACTGTACAGAAGACAGGTAAGGTAGTAGCAGAGAAAGGAGTCAAGATAGTAGGTGCTGCTACATCAGGTGAACGGGGTAGCTTAGTAACAGTTGCAGTAACAGTCAATGCTATCGGAAATGCTTTGCCACCAATGTTTGTCTTCCCTCGAAAGAGATTCGACCGACTTCGATTTCATGGTAAAGGTCCTATAGGAAGTATTGCAGGAAGTAATCCATCAGGTTGAATGACAGGAGACCTGTTTGTGCAATTCATGGAACATTTTGTCAAACATACAGGCAGTTCTCTTCAACATCGTGTCCTTTTGTTGCTTGATAACCATGAATCTCATATCTCAGTGCAGGTAATCAATTATACCAAGAAAAATGGTGTTGTTCTCCTATCATTCCCACCTCACACGTCCCATAAGCTGCAACCCCTGGACAGAGGAGTATATTCTTCATTTAAAAAGTTAGTTGCAAATGGAATGAATGCATGGATGAAAAACAATCCTCGGTGTGCACTTAGTATCTATGACATCCCGACTATTGTGAAAACGGCATTTCCTCTTTCCATCTAATATTCTTAATGCATTCAGAATAACTGGTATATATCCCTTTAATAGAGACATTTTTACAGATGATGAATTTTTGCTATCGCAGGTAACTGATCGTTACATTGGAGATGATGACCACATTATAAAGTTAGCACTAGGACGTACTTCACTAACACATCACTCAACTTCAACAGCATCCTCATCCTCAACGAACTTTACAGGTCATAATGAAGAACAAGGACCAACTAACATTACACAAGAAGTGAATTCAGAACTCCCAGCTCTACCTGTGAAAGAAACAAACCAGCCTTATCCAGCAACAAACCGTAAAGAATCTGAAACGTTATCGACTGTTAACAATAGACCTTCTACAAGTAAAGAAAAACCACAACTGTCGTCTATGGAAAAAATGCCTCACGACGAAACGTCTAGAAATAACAGTAATCCTCATCATGTTAGTCCTAACGCCCTTCGTCCGTTACCAAAAGCTAGACCCAGAGAAACTAAAGCAGGAAGGAAGAAGCGAGTGTCCGCTGTACTCACTGATACTCCAGTTAAAGAAGCATTAGAAGCAGAAGCAAGAGCAAGACATGAAAAGTCTCTTAAGAAGGGTATAAGCCGTAATATTTTGAACAGCTCTATGAAAAAAGGGGTGAAAATTTCAAAACATAAAAATGATAGTGAAGATTGTTTTTGTCTTGTGTGTCTGGAACCATTTTCTAATTCCAAACCCAGAGAAGCGTGGGTTAAATGTGTTGACTGTAACCAGTGGTCACACGAAGCGTTCACAGAAGGTAATCCTATTTATGTATGCCACAACTGCAACTCGGATGATGATAGGGGGTCTATGTAGTCTAGGTTTGCGTCATAAGTCATTTCGGAAAAGAATTGTGATTCTATTATAAAACTGAGTATTAGAAAGGAAGTATTGTGGACTCATATAACTATGTACGATAACGATAATTTAGAAAGAATATTCAAATGAAAAATTGAATCTGGTTTCTTTATGTATAGAAAATATTTTTGTTAGGGAACATTACTTTTTCGTTATGTTTAGCACAATTTATATTAAAATTACATAAGCGAAATCGTGCACATTTCTTTCTGTCACAACTTACCCGATCAAAGTCATAACCTACCCCAGCAAGGGGCATGTTATGACAAAACATTTGTGTTTGTTTTTTCTATTGTATTATTCTTGTAATGAGAAATATAGATGCAGAAAAAAATATTGAAGTAGTCTAATGTCTAAACTTTATTTTAAGACAAAATTTTTTGACATTTAATAAAAATGGGATCTTAGAAAAAATAAAAACTGAATTTTGTCACAACAAGCCCCGGTCTCATCTACATAGATAAAATAAAAGGGGACCATCATAAGCAATTGTTGAAATATTACAATTCTTTTATGATTTGCGTATACATATGGAGTCCGGATGTATGCATAAAACCTACAGTGCAAAAAACACAAACCAATCTGTGCTAGGTGGTCACTAAAAAGCACGAATGCTATCTAATGGAGTCAGGACAGGGCGAAGTCTGAGTGTGCGTGCGAAGGGAGCAGGTGCATCAGAGAAGGTAGATATACACGTAAGCGAGGGTAGTGGAAACGAGTGAGTTCTGCCAGTGATACGAGTTTCAATTTGTCATGTTTTCATACTAGTTGTGCTCCTGCACACTATGCAGAAATACACCACCGGTGGAAAATAGTTTCTGATATATGTACTCACTTTTTTTATCCGTCGTATAACACTTGTAACGATTTTACACTTGTAAACATAAAATACAGGTGTATTACTTTGTATTTAATTCTATCGCTTGCATAAATTTGTTCTTTATAAATATTTCTTTTTATGAAAAATATTGAATTTTACCTGTAAATTTTCCAAGATGTGCATCAAAAGTAAATCAGCACCGTTGATAATAATAAATATGTAATAAATTATGGAAGTTGGATAATTAATACAGGTCCGCCATTTTAGTAGCTCTTTAAGAATTATCCCTACAAATGTTAACAACGAAATTTTACTTAAAATAAAAAGAATAGTGTTTATTATTCTTTTGCAACGGCTATCTGGTTAGTCATAAACCTGTCAAAGTTTTAATTCAGAAGATATATTTCTCGTTCGTCTTTGAACACATGAGAACCCTATTGCTATTACTAATAAAAATGATAATTAAAAAACACTGAAAAATTATTTTCAAAGTACAAAGAAATTATTTAGCTAAATACGAAAATAAAATTGTGTATTGTATAGGTTAATCTTTATTTACAGCAAAATGTATATGTGCATTTTATAAAGGAAAGAAAAACAAACCTGTAATAAACATTTTGGGACAACTGATCTGGATTAATTCACATTTTTCTTAAGGGCAGACTACTAAATATTTTTCAAAAGCTAACAATTTTTCTTTTGCCAGTTTTTCGTAAGTGAAAAGTGATAATGAAATGTAATTTATCTCAGTAATAGATAATGTTATTCTACACCCGAAAATATGAATCGGAAGAATTTTCAGTGTTGCCATCCATAGATCTTACAGTGTGAACAGAATTTGAATTACCCAAAAATCTAGGTTATAGCAGCGACTAGAAAAATTAACTCAACGGCAATTGATGACTTATCAGGTTGTCTTGGTTCCTTGTTAACTACTTTTTAAGTAATATTTGTATTTATTTTGTAATAAAGAGTACAGAATAAATAATTTTTAATAAACAGTAGAATTAAAATACAAATATTATTTAAAAAAGTAATTAACAAGGAACACAGACAGCTGATATACCAACTATCTTGACTTTCTCAATAATTTAAGAAATAATTTGTTTGTTACAATTTGTATAGTGATTACAATATTACGGTGGAATCAGATTCTCAACATGTAATACAAATATCGGCGTACTTCTAGTGCAGTACAGGCTTTCCACCAACTTATGTAATAATAATAATAATAATAATAATAATAATAATAATAATAATAATAATAATAATAATAATAATAATAATAATAATAATAATAATAAATCACGCCTTCTACGAGTGGAATACACGCATTGGGTTATTTTTTCTGTTCTTCAAAACATGGCAATCTTAGCGTGAAAAACCAGTTTGAATGCCTTTGTGCGAAACAGGAACACACAGCTTTCTACACATATTAAACGCACACATCACGTAAATAGAAATTAGGTATTATTCATATTTTATAACTCACATTCCATTACTCATAATTAAACACAAACATTATCAAAACATTACTTAAACTGGACCACTAAGCATACATCTGTACCAGAATCAAAACAGATCTAAATAAGTATTTGTGGAATTAATTTTGTGAACACCAGCAAAGAATAATTTTAAATAAAAGTATCCCTTAAACTGTATTTGTTCCATTGATAATAATTTGCTGTGATTATATGTGAAATAATAAGTAACATTATACGGAATAAAACTGGTTTGAAGAATTTTATCAATACTACTAGCCAGTCGTTCTTTCAGAAAAAATGTTTCGGTGGGGGGGCACATGTAGTATTCTGGGGGGCACTGCTGGTACTATTTTATTTATTGTTATATTATAGACGTATTGTTTTGGTCTTGTCCGGGAGCCACTCTCAGAGCTCCGGGGAGGCGGGGGCAGTGCCCCCAAAAAACACGTCTGGAAGAAACACTACTACTAGCTGAATCTGTGCTCTTTACACAGTGCATCATTCACATATCAGCATGAATCTCCTTGTCATTCCTCACAACATCCGTACATGTCCCTTTACAGACACAAGTGAAAGACAAAGACGTCTTTAAAAAATCAGCAAGGAGTTCCATAAAGGGAAGATTTTTCGATTATTTTTTTAATATCTCGCACCGTTTGAAAGAGTTGAGCCTACTTCCAGTTGGAGTTTCTAATTCATGTATGATCAGTGTTTTCTTTCTTCTTCCATGCAGTATGTAATAAGCAAATACATTACACAGACAATTAATTATAATGTCAGTGATACATGGTGTTCATTTGGGCAAAATACTCCAAACAATAAAGATTCATCTTAGCCTGCAGAAATGGTTACCCTACATTTTTCACTACCATTTGGGCATGAAACAAACGTCTGAGAGATATACAATCTGTTTATACAACTATGTTGTGTTGGAATGTATAACTCATAGGACATGAAGCTTTACTTTTTTAAAATTTCGATATTTCTAGTGAACCCCTAGAAACTAAAGAAATAAAGGCACGTTTTTTTAAAAATATTTAATTAGAACTGGCCAATCTACACAAAATTTGGAATCGATCAGCGAAAACGGCACTTTTTTTAACACTTGTGCTTTTCGAGATCTCATTGTCGAAAGGATTGGAGACATACATATAAGCTTTTCTTTGGAGACAAACATATAAACATAGCTTTATTTGCCAAGACTCTTTCCGCCTTATGCAGAGTCGTTTTGCCTTATGATTAGCATCATACTAAAGTTTTGACTACTGCAGGAAACTTATGTTAGTAGAGCTCTTTAGTATAGCACTAATCACTTGTCAGAACGACTCTGCATAAGGCCCTTACAGTCTGCTAAGATACTAATATAAAATAATTGAATTGAGTTGATTTTGAGTTCGACGTCCCTTTCAGCAACGAGGCTATATGAGATGGAACCTACTGATTAACGTGGAATTTAATTACGTAATCAAATATTGTGCAGTGCTCAGAAATACAGTCATTTTACTTTGTGAAAGGAAGGACTAAAACAGAACTATCCACAAATCATGTTTCTGGCCTTTTCCATGCTTTTAAAATGTAACTTTTGCCAATAAAAATAATTTGAACTGCGATATTCAAACTTTCGAAACGCTATATTTAAGTTTATCCCAATTTTGAAAAAAACAAAAGAAAAAAGAAAAAAAACTTCTAAGCCAAAATAAGGGTTTAGTTAACGGTAATGCTCAATATTTAATTATCAGCTGCTGAAATAAAAAGTGTTTTTCACTTAAAATATTTTTTTCCCAAATTGGTTTATTTAATAGATTTTCTTCTGTAAATTTAGTTCAATGCTTCTTTATGAGCTTTTATTAATTACACTTCAGTTATCAAATATACCTTACTCAGATAAAATTAGCAAAACTGCTAAATATACTCCGGAATGGACATTAAACACGACTGGCTTCCATATGCATTTACCATTAAGTAACTAATCTCGACTCCAGACGTTCCTCAAACTAGGGGTTCACACGCCTATTTCCATGGCAACGGTTTTTAATAATCATCGGATTTTCTGGTTGAATAATTTTCAAAATATTTATCCCAATTAAATAAATCAAATATTTAGACGGTGATAATACTAAAATGATATAATTTACATAATTTAGAAGAATGTTTCTAAATATATAAATTTCAATGCATAACAAAATTGATCATTAGTATCACTACGCCACATTATAAGCTAGTCAAATGAAGACACGACTAACTAGTTGATGTAAGCGAAAAATTGGAAAGATTGAATGAATGTTAATAATACACGAAATTTGCAACAAATTATGACAATATTATTAAAAATTGGGAAAATTTTGGGAATCCTACATTCGTTTCGTCTCGTATATTTTTTCTCGAGTTCTTGTTGTCTCGCAGGGCCGCAACTTGTAAGGGGGCCACCAGGGAAGTTCCCCACCGTTTGAGGGGGGCCCACTTTAAGACAGAATTTTCTTACTCCATATACGATGCGAACATGAAATTATAAATGAAGCATCAAACAGGCTCACTACCTTACGTAAACAAACAGTATACAAAAGGTAAATAAAATAAAAATGAGTTTTGGGCCCATTTTAGTAAAAAAAAAAATGTCTACTATTAGGGGCCCTAGAAATAATATTTATACCTACCTCTATGGTTTTGAGATTTATCAATTTTGTCCCCTTAAATGTAATATATGGAAGGGGCCCAGGGGCGGAACTAACGGGCCTGCAAACCTTGCCGTGTGGGAGGGCCCCAGGCTCCGGGTGCCCATAAACGGTAAGAGAAAGATGGAAAGAGAGAGCCCAAGAATTATAAAAACAGCTTTTTCTAAGGGGACTAAATACGCGTATTAATGCTTGTTCCCCCTCCTTCAGAAGAAAATCTAAGTTACGGCGCTGTTGTCTCGTCTCGATTCCCGAAAAAAAAAATGCTTCTCTCTTTTTTTCAAATTTATGTACAAAATTTATATCCTGATTTTCTTCTTAATTTAATCTAGAAGTTATTAGTGTTCTTCCACAAAGAACGTAAGATAACAACATTTAAACCATATTAACTTTTGAAGTATATTTCGTAATGACTTGCGTAACTTTAAAGGTTAATACGATGCTCTTTACTGTTTTCGTATAATCACTTTATAGTTTTTATACTATGAATCAGGAGGGTAAAAGTGCGGGGGAACACGGGGAACCTCGTACCCCCACCTCGAAAAAATATGTAGGGCGTTCCCCCAGTTCCTGAAAAAATACAATGGGCAAAGATAGGCAGAATTTGAATTACCCAAAAATCTAGGTTATAGCAGCGACTAGAAAAATTAACTCAACGGCAATTGATGACTTATCAGGTTGTCTTGGTTCCTTGTTAACTACTTTTTAAGTAATATTTGTATTTATTTTGTAATAAAGAGTACAGTATAAATAATTTTTAATAAACAGTAGAATTAAAATACAAATATTATTTAAAAAAGTAATTAACAAGGAACACAGACAGCTGATATACCAACTATCTTGACTTTCTCAATAATTTAAGAAATAATTTGTTTGTTACAATTTGTATAGTGATTACAATATTACGGTGGAATCAGATTCTCAACATGTAATACAAATATCGGCGTACTTCTAGTGCAGTACAGGCTTTCCACCAACTTATGTAATAATAATAATAATAATAATAATAATAATAATAATAATAATAATAATAATAATAATAATAATAATAATAATAATAATAATAATAATAATAATAATAAATCACGCCTTCTACGAGTGGAATACACGCATTGGGTTATTTTTTCTGTTCTTCAAAACATGGCAATCTTAGCGTGAAAAACCAGTTTGAATGCCTTTGTGCGAAACAGGAACACACAGCTTTCTACACATATTAAACGCACACATCACGTAAATAGAAATTAGGTATTATTCATATTTTATAACTCACATTCCATTACTCATAATTAAACACAAACATTATCAAAACATTACTTAAACTGGACCACTAAGCATACATCTGTACCAGAATCAAAACAGATCTAAATAAGTATTTGTGGAATTAATTTTGTGAACACCAGCAAAGAATAATTTTAAATAAAAGTATCCCTTAAACTGTATTTGTTCCATTGATAATAATTTGCTGTGATTATATGTGAAATAATAAGTAACATTATACGGAATAAAACTGGTTTGAAGAATTTTATCAATACTACTAGCCAGTCGTTCTTTCAGAAAAAATGTTTCGGTGGGGGGGCACATGTAGTATTCTGGGGGGCACTGCTGGTACTATTTTATTTATTGTTATATTATAGACGTATTGTTTTGGTCTTGTCCGGGAGCCACTCTCAGAGCTCCGGGGAGGCGGGGGCAGTGCCCCCAAAAAACACGTCTGGAAGAAACACTACTACTAGCTGAATCTGTGCTCTTTACACAGTGCATCATTCACATATCAGCATGAATCTCCTTGTCATTCCTCACAACATCCGTACATGTCCCTTTACAGACACAAGTGAAAGACAAAGACGTCTTTAAAAAATCAGCAAGGAGTTCCATAAAGGGAAGATTTTTCGATTATTTTTTTAATATCTCGCACCGTTTGAAAGAGTTGAGCCTACTTCCAGTTGGAGTTTCTAATTCATGTATGATCAGTGTTTTCTTTCTTCTTCCATGCAGTATGTAATAAGCAAATACATTACACAGACAATTAATTATAATGTCAGTGATACATGGTGTTCATTTGGGCAAAATACTCCAAACAATAAAGATTCATCTTAGCCTGCAGAAATGGTTACCCTACATTTTTCACTACCATTTGGGCATGAAACAAACGTCTGAGAGATATACAATCTGTTTATACAACTATGTTGTGTTGGAATGTATAACTCATAGGACATGAAGCTTTACTTTTTTAAAATTTCGATATTTCTAGTGAACCCCTAGAAACTAAAGAAATAAAGGCACGTTTTTTTAAAAATATTTAATTAGAACTGGCCAATCTACACAAAATTTGGAATCGATCAGCGAAAACGGCACTTTTTTTAACACTTGTGCTTTTCGAGATCTCATTGTCGAAAGGATTGGAGACATACATATAAGCTTTTCTTTGGAGACAAACATATAAACATAGCTTTATTTGCCAAGACTCTTTCCGCCTTATGCAGAGTCGTTTTGCCTTATGATTAGCATCATACTAAAGTTTTGACTACTGCAGGAAACTTATGTTAGTAGAGCTCTTTAGTATAGCACTAATCACTTGTCAGAACGACTCTGCATAAGGCCCTTACAGTCTGCTAAGATACTAATATAAAATAATTGAATTGAGTTGATTTTGAGTTCGACGTCCCTTTCAGCAACGAGGCTATATGAGATGGAACCTACTGATTAACGTGGAAT
Organism: Thermobia domestica; assembly: GCF_964235325.1. Lineage (NCBI taxonomy): Eukaryota > Metazoa > Arthropoda > Insecta > Zygentoma > Lepismatidae > Thermobia > Thermobia domestica. The sequence goes on from NC_137464.1 coordinate 258,979,154, forward strand.
TTAATTACGTAATCAAATATTGTGCAGTGCTCAGAAATACAGTCATTTTACTTTGTGAAAGGAAGGACTAAAACAGAACTATCCACAAATCATGTTTCTGGCCTTTTCCATGCTTTTAAAATGTAACTTTTGCCAATAAAAATAATTTGAACTGCGATATTCAAACTTTCGAAACGCTATATTTAAGTTTATCCCAATTTTGAAAAAAACAAAAGAAAAAAGAAAAAAAACTTCTAAGCCAAAATAAGGGTTTAGTTAACGGTAATGCTCAATATTTAATTATCAGCTGCTGAAATAAAAAGTGTTTTTCACTTAAAATATTTTTTTTCCCAAATTGGTTTATTTAATAGATTTTCTTCTGTAAATTTAGTTCAATGCTTCTTTATGAGCTTTTATTAATTACACTTCAGTTATCAAATATACCTTACTCAGATAAAATTAGCAAAACTGCTAAATATACTCCGGAATGGACATTAAACACGACTGGCTTCCATATGCATTTACCATTAAGTAACTAATCTCGACTCCAGACGTTCCTCAAACTAGGGGTTCACACGCCTATTTCCATGGCAACGGTTTTTAATAATCATCGGATTTTCTGGTTGAATAATTTTCAAAATATTTATCCCAATTAAATAAATCAAATATTTAGACGGTGATAATACTAAAATGATATAATTTACATAATTTAGAAGAATGTTTCTAAATATATAAATTTCAATGCATAACAAAATTGATCATTAGTATCACTACGCCACATTATAAGCTAGTCAAATGAAGACACGACTAACTAGTTGATGTAAGCGAAAAATTGGAAAGATTGAATGAATGTTAATAATACACGAAATTTGCAACAAATTATGACAATATTATTAAAAATTGGGAAAATTTTGGGAATCCTACATTCGTTTCGTCTCGTATATTTTTTCTCGAGTTCTTGTTGTCTCGCAGGGCCGCAACTTGTAAGGGGGCCACCAGGGAAGTTCCCCACCGTTTGAGGGGGGCCCACTTTAAGACAGAATTTTCTTACTCCATATACGATGCGAACATGAAATTATAAATGAAGCATCAAACAGGCTCACTACCTTACGTAAACAAACAGTATACAAAAGGTAAATAAAATAAAAATGAGTTTTGGGCCCATTTTAGTAAAAAAAAAAATGTCTACTATTAGGGGCCCTAGAAATAATATTTATACCTACCTCTATGGTTTTGAGATTTATCAATTTTGTCCCCTTAAATGTAATATATGGAAGGGGCCCAGGGGCGGAACTAACGGGCCTGCAAACCTTGCCGTGTGGGAGGGCCCCAGGCTCCGGGTGCCCATAAACGGTAAGAGAAAGATGGAAAGAGAGAGCCCAAGAATTATAAAAACAGCTTTTTCTAAGGGGACTAAATACGCGTATTAATGCTTGTTCCCCCTCCTTCAGAAGAAAATCTAAGTTACGGCGCTGTTGTCTCGTCTCGATTCCCGAAAAAAAAAATGCTTCTCTCTTTTTTTCAAATTTATGTACAAAATTTATATCCTGATTTTCTTCTTAATTTAATCTAGAAGTTATTAGTGTTCTTCCACAAAGAACGTAAGATAACAACATTTAAACCATATTAACTTTTGAAGTATATTTCGTAATGACTTGCGTAACTTTAAAGGTTAATACGATGCTCTTTACTGTTTTCGTATAATCACTTTATAGTTTTTATACTATGAATCAGGAGGGTAAAAGTGCGGGGGAACACGGGGAACCTCGTACCCCCACCTCGAAAAAATATGTAGGGCGTTCCCCCAGTTCCTGAAAAAATACAATGGGCAAAGATAGGCAGGGGGATGGCATGGCGTCATGCCGCTACCTACCGTCCCCCCACCTTTTCAGATCCACGTTTACCCCTGCTATGAATCATGGAGCACTAAGGGAGTCAGATAGAAAGCAGCGCAGCTATCAATAGCTACTAGCCTGTCTGTGAACTATTGGGAGTGTGACTGAAGCATCTTGCTTTTATAATGATATACGTCTATAATTTAACACGAAGATACTAACGGGGTTCTTGTCAAATTCAGTGTAATTTTACATTTTTAGAAAAAAAACTTACAATGCATTGTATTTTAGGATTGAAACTTCAATGCTCATTTATTTCATTTCTAGGAAAATATACCAGTCAATGTTATCTGAAAATAACACAAATGAATGGAAAAGATCTCGTATTAGTATACTTTTTATTATTATTATTATTATTATTTTTGAGCAGCTTAACGTATCACCAGCTGTGCAGGGATTTGTAATCTTGCTTTTCCTGAAATCGGAGATAAAAAGAAATTTCACAGTATTTTGACATCAAAGCCTAAAGGCAAATAGAGAACATTGCCAACAGAAGAGGAAAATATAGAACTAAAAATCAGAAATAAAATGGATATCTCATAATTGAGATGGGTCTTCGTTACTTTTGTCAATAAGTTTACGTTTTAAAGCTTATATTCCACGATCAGAGAGAGTCAGAAAGCGGCATATTTTCTTTTTCTTTCTCTTTTATTCTACAGTTCGGGAAATTACCGAAATTTGGTGGTAAACATTGATATTAAGAAAGTTGCACTTTTTTTTTAATGGCCTAAGTCAGCAAAATTGTTAAATAGGCCCTATCCACAGTTGTTCCCTTTACGGCAGTGGTTCCCAACCTTTTTTGAGTGACGACATACTTACTGAATCTCCATGTCATCGCGATATACCTGTTTGATTTTTTTTAAATAATTATATAAATGATACTGTTTCTAAGCCTATAAGTTTCTATGAAATAGTGACTCTATGCATCACTAAAGCATTGTTGTTGCCGCTTGCCGCAAAAATTTAAATCAAATCAAATCTTTCAGTTTAACGTCACACGGTTACGCTCTTTAGTCTAAGGGAAACGGATGATTAAGGCAAGGGAATGATTATGGAAGAATCGGTCGAATGAGAATGTGGGAGACAACAGGAGAACCCCGGGAAAAACTCACAGACACGATGTTGTCTGCCACAAACTTACTTGGAAGTGGGGGATCAAACCAAGGACCCTCACACACCAGAAGTAAGCCCTCTATCACGGAGGCACCGTGCCCCCTGCCGTTGGAGGTGACTGCGCGACACACCGGTTGGGAACTGCTGCTTTAGGCAAAAGGCGATCCCCGATCAAATAAACTTGTGGTGGACAACATCGTGTCCGTGGGTTTTCTCGGGTTACTCCCGTTTCCTCCTACATGTTCATTCTATAAATTCTTCCATCATCATTCACTTGCCATAATCATCCCTCTTCCCTAGCCTAAAATGCATAATTGTGGGACGTTAAGCTGGAAGATTTCGTTAATTACATTAATTCATTACTATTAATAATAATGATTTTTCTTTATTTAAGAAAATAAAGCAGTGAACGTTTACTTATTCTAACTTTGTTCCATATCTCGTCAAGATATTTTGAATTATTGATGTCTATGTTTAAATCTTCAATGTGTGTGTACAATGTATGTGTAGCAGAAAATCTTCATAGCGGATGACTAATCATTAACTTTTAAAACAATAGTAAACATATGAAACATTACGGTGTATCAAACAGCATACAAAACTCATGCTTTATCACTAACTACTATTTGTCAATAAAATCTTTTTGTAAGGATATTGTGAATGCGGAAATGTTAACAAGTGAATATCGCAACCAAATGATGACGTAATTTACCACTTTGAAATAGACAAACATTGTTTTCAAATTGATTAACTGAATGTTTAATGTTAAGAAGGAGATTATCTGTGTTGTTAATGCGTGAGTTTATTTCTAAACAAGTGAGAATCGTTTTGCAGTGAAAGTATGCGATAGATTCGCAAACTACTGCATAGAAATTCCAATATTGAAAACAGAAAATCTACCATTTTCGATTTCAATACAGAGATGGAGGCAGAGGTTGAAACTAACTATTCATAGCTAGGAACGAACGAACCCAACAACGAATGTAATTGAACAAACAGCACTTTGAAAAGAGGCAAATCAATAAAACATATCAAATTCTAACAGAAACAAATTCAAAATTCTGGCAAAAACTCAAAACTATAATACAAATTTACGTTTCTTTTATTTATTAATTTATGTCGTTTTATTTGTATAACTCTTTTTAATATTATGTGTCTGCAGGGCTGTGCCGTGGGGGGCGAGCTGGGCGACGGCCCCCGGGCGCCGAAGTAAGGGGGCGAAAAAAATCGGGAGACAAAGGACAAAAAGAAAGGAAATATTACTTGGAATATATGTATGGGGCGCCGTCGTATGCTCTCGCCCCGGGCGCTGATTTTCCGCACGGCCCTGTGTGTGTGCCAGTGTTGTCATTGTTAGTGTAATAAAACGTATGAAAAACAGTGTGACAAATGCATAAGAAATGATGGTAGAAACAAGAAACTACAAAACAATTAATACCAAATGAGAAGGTGTTTCTTACACTTGTCTTGTTTATTTTCTAATTTTTCCTTTCAGGGTGGTGAATGGGCTGCATCCCAATCATTTATACAGGGTGGACCAAAAGTCGGTATAGAGTATCGTACTGCATTTTATATAATTTCTTATTGTTATCCATCAGGCAGACTTAGTTTCTTTATTATTTGTTCTTAATGTGTTTTTACTTACATCTTAAGCTCAGATGAGCCGAAGAAAATAAACCCATAAACTAGAATGTGATACTTGATCAATGCAGGGGTGTATACCTACTTTTGGGCCACCCTGTATTATGTATTAATCAATTATTTTCTTTTCTTTTCACGTTATTTTCTGTAAGGAAAAAAAGGATAAATAAAGAAAAAGAAAACAAAACAAAAAAGAGAGATAACATAGCATGGTTTTAAATATTAGGTGCCATGCTGAAAAGAAATGTGCCACATCTCAATTTGCTGATGTTTGGTAGCCGATTTATTCATAGGACACTGACTCTTCATGAAGAACCTTTTCATCTTTTCGTGCTCTTATGACACCGGAAAAACTACCACTTCTGTCCGCAACAGAAGTTGAGAGCAGAGAATAAACCTTAAAATCTTTTCACGTTATACAGGTATTTTACTGTTTCGCTAGAATGAAACCGGAAGTTGCGTCACTTCCGGTTTTAATAGACGAACTTCCAGTTTCAACGCATGGAGAGGGAACCTAATCTTGGAATACTGGGGGCCACAGTGGGTCAGGGGTACAGTGCTTATCTCTGGTGTGGGAGTCCTTGGGTTCGATTCCCCCTTCAAGTAAGTTCGTGGTGGACAACATCGTGTCCGTGGGTTTTCTCTGTGGTACTACCGTTTCCTCCCACTTTTTCATTCCACCAATTCTTTCATCGTTAGTCACTTCCCTTAACTATCGTCTCCTTTAGCCAAAAAGACGTAAACGAGGGACGTTAAACTGAGATATAATTATGGAATATGGAATACTAAACGTATTAAAAAGAACTTTTTTTTTATGTCTCTTGCCACTTCCGAATTAATACATATCGACAAACGGGCGGGCATTTCCAGTCAATCTACAAGACTCAATATTTTTGTAAAACATAGTATAAGTCTTTAAAAGTGTTCTCTGTGGTATTTCAAATTTAGTCAACAAACTAGGTATGCAACTCCCAAACTCGTAAAATTTTTAGTATTAGAATGGAGGATGCCTGCTGTACATTGATTCGTATCCCACTTCAAATAGAACCAGCGGCGCAAATCTGTCTTCAACATTGAGGAAGGGGGGAGGGACGGGTAAGATCGTTTCCATAATCTCTCTCTCTCTCTCTCTTTTAAAGCGATGTTCGAAATATTTATGAAGTTGAAAAACAATGCTGTGGAGGATCAGGGGAGTAGAGTTGTAGTTGGAAGATTGGGAGGCTGGCAGATTTAAGGCTTATTCTTGGCGGGACATCAATTTCATCTTACTTTCCTTTGTGACAATCGGACACAATTCATCAAATTTCTTTCCAAAAGACTCATTTCAAATCGGATTATTGGGAGGACTGTCCCCCCCAGTTCCAAGATTGAAGGAGATATGTCCCCCTCATCCCCCCCCGGGATTTGCGCCAGTGCGTTTAACAAAACTTTTTTGATGAAAAGGCTCGTTAAACTTGAATCAAACAAACAATGACTAGGAAACCGTAAAAAATGTTTCATATCGAACAACTAATTGGCATATTTACTTAAATATCAACGTAATAAAGACATAGTTATTCTTTATTTTTAAACAGTTTGATTTACCAAAAACCTTTATACTCACGCTATTTGTGTGTCCACCTCCTTGAGATAGACGCCTTATCTCAAGAACTATTAGATGGATCATCATCAGGGTCAAAAGTTAAAAATCGAGATTGTTGATTGAGGTGACCGTCCACCGGAAGTGTTAAGAATTAACCATTTCCGGTTTTAACGCTCGATACTATAGACTAAAAACTGTAATAGATAGCACAGATGGAGTGGGTCATGGTTCAAGTGGGCAAGATTTGTGAGTGACTCAGTGAGTCGTGAGTCAACATGACATGACTGCGACCAACCTCCCACCTTGATCCACTCTGACCCACTACGACGTATAAGCTATGGTCCACCGACCCACTCTGCTCAATGCATTGTAGACAGCATGATCTGACCACTGGCAAATTTGTCTAAGTTTTACTTTTCTTCCTTTTTCATTTGTTTTTATTTACTTACCTGCAACGAATATGCTTAAGTGAAAAAAGAACTTCAGGCACCTGTGGATATTGATATTTATAATTGTAAAAATAGAAATATGATTTACTACTTGGCTTTTGAGTTGTTTTTTTTTTTTCTTCCTTACGTTGGTCTACTTGACCTTGATCGGACACTTTCAAATTTCATCCTATTTTCCACTAAAAAGTATCTGTAATTCAACAAGGAAATAATTATATATGATAATTAAATTGAAATTCATCGTAGTTTGAGCCATTACAAACACTTTACCATTTTATGTCGTAAAGTTCAGATCCACCGGTATCGTAACACAGCGGTGCTTGAGCGATTAACCGTAGAAATTCAAACTCCGATTAGTAATAATTTCATAGCCTTGTTTTTATTACAACTGTAAACTCTTTAGTCAGTGAAGAGGAGGGCGTGGATCATGGATCAGAGTTGATGACGATGGGTTTTGGTGGGTGGTGAGTCAGAGTGGGTCACGGTGAATCAGTGGGTCATGGGTCAAGTTTTCATTGACCCACGCCATCTCTGAAGGATAACGAGAATCATTTATCTGCAATCGATTAAGCGTTGCCAAAATACATTTTATCTCCCTCCCTGTTTTTCTACTAAAACCGAAAGTGGTGGAATTTTACTACTTCAGCTTTTAATATTGTTCTCCATGGAACAAAAACGGTATAATACTGCGAGAAATGGCTTTGTTTTTTTTTTTTTTTTAATAAAATGGGATAAGTATCATTAGAAATAGATCTAATCTCGATCTTTATTCCTGTATTCAAAGCGAGATTAATCGGCTTCAACACTGATCATATCCCTTTGGTTCTATCCTAGCTCTAGCCAGGGGCGGATCCAGGACCAACTTCTGGGGGGGGGCGGTGGGTTGTCATACTGCTACTTTTAAAGGCTCCAAACTTTTGATGGATTTTATTTATATATATAAAATAAAAAAAGCTTCCTCTTCTGGGGGGGGGGCGATTGTCCCGACCCTCCCTGGACCCGCCCCTGGCTCTAGTCAAGAGAACTTTGTGGTGGACAAACACTGTGTGCGTGGGTTTCCTCAAGGTTCTCTCTTTTCTTCCCATTTCCCTCATTCCATCAATATCATTCATGTCATTATCATCATCTCCTTTAGCCTTGGTGCATAATTGTGGGACGTTAAACTAAAAAAAACAAAAAAAAACAGCACTGCTCTTTTTAGTGAAAAATTGTCATAGATTACGAGAAGCAGTTTTTAATATGTACTGAGCGTAGTGATGGTGCCAGTTTTAATTTCTTGGGGGGGGGGGGGTTGGATAGGCAGATACATTTTGTCTAGCACTGTATCTTGACAATATTTATAATTTTAGTATTACTTGTCCACCTTACAAATAACATGTCTGGGGGACAGTCGGGTAGGACGATGCTACCAGGGCCGCTCGCCCCCTTGCCCCCTCTCTAGTGTCGTCACTGATTGAGTACCGTAAGGTTTAATACATTTGAAGAAAAAAATAGTAAAATTAAACCACAGTGGTGAATCTAGAAGGTAAATACTGGGGGGAGGCAGCTAAAGCCTATACTATAATAGATATATCATGAATTTCCTATAAACTTTCAAGAATATATAAATAATAGCTTCAATTATATCTGTCACTAGGGGCGTAAATAAGGACCCCGCATTGCGGGAGTCCAAGCCATCAGGGGGCCCAACTCGTGAAGTGAAACGTAGATTAAGGGCTCCACTCCACGCTGTCTGTCGGGTGGACCCCAAGCCTTTAGTTACGCCACTGTCTGTCGCTCAAAAGAATAGAGACCTATCTCCCGGCCTCGTGCTAGGTCCGCCACTGATCCCAGTTAATTCAAAGAAAACAGGTAAATGATTTACCCGTATAATTCAATGGGATAAAAAAAAATAAAATATGGCGATTCATCAACGTTAATCCTAAACCTATATTTAGGGATTAGAATACCGTTAATTACTTTTAAATAAAGAAATCTGTTTCCTTGTTGAAATCTTAAAAAAAAAATCAACGTTGTCTTATCACATCACCCGTGCGTTCTCTGTCCTATTAATTAGTGAACGTCTGATAAACATATGTGTCACTCTTCTGATAAGATAGTTTTAATGGTGTACCGTTTTATAGATCATCACCATCATCTACAGTAGAATATCAATATCGGACACTTTTACTTCATGTGACAGCTTGAACTATGCATTGAGAGAGAACAACAAACTACACATTGTTTTGTTCCTCGAATATAGTTCCTTCCTAAATATTCTCTTAAGTGAACTGGCCGATTTCTGTGAACATTACGTCATTCACAAATCACAATTATTCCCCCTGTGAAGCAATTGATAACTTATCACTTCTTTACATTTTTTTTTCTTTCTAAAAGTGCTAATATCAGAATCATTATTAACCTAACACACAGCTACAGAAGTATTTTTGAAGGATTTATTAATTTCAAGAAAGAATAAAACATGTTAACACGTCATTAATCTGACTTCACTCACAATCACAGTTTCATAAGAACGAAATCACAAATTTTTCTCAATAATTATGTGAATGGAACTGTGTACCCATTTAAAAAAATATTCACTTGAATTTTAAGTTCACAAAATTAACATATAATACCAACACATAGTAAACTGAAATGCAAATTTTGTGCTTGTTGACGCAAACCCAAATGTAATAGTCCCCAGAACTATAACAAAATAGCGGCGCAGATTAAGAATGTATGTGCCAAGGTTTGGGTTAAATTATTTTGGGTCACAAGAAACGTTAATATTTATGAAAATTATATATACAACCATCTTATCTCTAAGGGCGGCGCTGGTTTAGGTAGAGTACTCATCTGCGGCGCATGAGGGACCTGGCTCGATCCCAGCTTCGGGCAAGTGAACTTTGTGATCGATAAACGCCCTTTACGTGGGTTTTCTCTGGGTTCGTCCGTTTTCTTCCACCTTCATAACCTATCTTATCAACACCGTCTCCCTTAGCTTCAGTGCATAATCGTGGACGTTACACTAAAAAAATAAATAAAAAAATAAAACCTCACAAGCAGAAATACTATAAATAATGTTCCAATGCATCATATTTTACCTCGACGGGATAGTCCCGTTTTGAAGGCTCTTGTCTTGGAGTCATGTCCCGAAGTTACATTATGTCCTGGTTTTCAAGTGTGATAATCGTTTCATCCTTATTTCAAGACCCACTCGGGGAAGTAATACTCCCGGAAGTACGTTTATATCGCGCGCTACCCTAGCCAGCTTTTTAAGTTGGTCAGAAAATTTATATCATGGGGGTCAAGGTGGAACAAAACGTGCTCTGCGGGGCTTCTAACCCGTTCCTACTACTACTCCTACTCCTACCACCACCACCAGTACTACTACTAGCAGTAGTAGTAGTATTACTACTACAAGTACTACTAGTAGTACTTATCTGCAAAAAAGTAAGTAAATCACTTTTTGGGGTATTTTCATCTTATTTTAACGAAAAAAGTTTCTGAAAATATATAAAAATAAACTTCCCTTGGTGTGGGTTTGAACCCACGCCAAAAGCGACCTCTGTTACTAGGACCTACAGTAGCAAACGTTTGATTTCTGCTATATGTATGCTACGTGGTAGAAACGGATAACGCCAACCAATCAGAACCGTGTATTTAGTTCCTACTTCCGGAAGTATTCTCTCCCGAGCTAGTCCTCAGAAAAAGGACTAGCTCAGGAGAGTAATGCTCCCGGTAGTAGGAACGAAAAACACAGTTCTGATTGGTTGGCGTTATCCATTTCTTCCCACATTGTATTTAAATATCAAAAAGCAAACTTTTGCTGCTGTCGGTCTTCGTGGCCGAGAGGGCTAGCACTATATACTAATAACGAATATTGCTTTTGGTGTGAGTTCTATTTTTTTAAAACATTTTTATAACACTTTTTAAATTAAAATAAGATGAAAACAATACTCAGAAAAGTGATGTACTTACTTTTGTGCGGATAAGTAGTAGTAAGAACGGGTTAGAAGCCCCACAGGGCTCGTTTTGCTCCCCTTGTACTCCTTGATATAAATTTTGTGTAACTTAAAACAGCTGGCTAGAGTAGCTCGTGAAAAAATGTACTTCCGGGAGCTTTACTCTCCCGACCGGGTCGTATGGTCTGGTCGGTTGCAATAAGCAACAAATTGCAAATTTTCCCTAACTAACTTTGTAAAACGTTTGTGCGCGTTTGTATCTAATTTCCAAGTTTTTATTTAACTTCGACTCTATACGAGAATGCGGTTTGTTAATTAGACCAATCAGGTTGTGCAAAAGAAGGAACTAATTTTCTTTTAAAAAATCTTTGCTGTTAAGACTTTTATTTCCAAAAAAAAATTAACAGAAAAAAAAACAAATATTCCAATGCATGTGTACAGATATTCTAGGGGATGCACATATATATTCTAAGGGGCGCTCAGCCCCCCTTGAACATACCTGAATTCAACACTGACTCCAGCCTCTGGAAATTGGTGGGCCGCGCCTACGCGGTAGGCGTAAAGAATTAAGTCTCTTGGTTTGGTTTTCAATAGAGTGTTGCCAGATTGGGTGATTTTTAAAGTGTCCCCACTACTAAAATTTCAAATTGGGCGACACGCTACTTTTCGGGCTACTTGTAATTTTCTGTGAGCTACAAATCTTCAAAATATGCTACTTTTTTAAAATTTTCATATATAAAATTACAAAACATTATATTTTGAATAATAGATTAAACGTTTTGTTTGTTGAATATTTCTATTCGCAATAAAGGTTAATTTTACTAAAACGCAACATGTTCAATATTCATTCAATTCTTGTCTTAGTACTTTTTAATCTTAAGATCTGGATGCACTGGAGACTTGTTGAGTCTTGAGTTGGCACCATACATTCAAGAATTTCCCGACAGGAAGATAGAGAGCTTTTCTAAACAGTCAAGTGTAGGAAGTGTTTATGTCGTGTGAATGATTTTTAAGTATTTACACGTTCTCTAAGTTCTTTTAGTGTTCGAAATATCATAATTCAACGCGGGAATTAAGTAACATAACGCTTACAGTATAGGATCACTGTGTTTCCTATTACGTGTTAGAGTCTGAGATAGTTTATATGAGTTGAATGGTGTTGTGTGAAGTAAACATTAAGTGTATTAGAGTAAATGTTTGTGAAAAGGGCTGCGCTTCATACTAATTAACATAGGGAATTTAGTAAGTGGATTGAAGAAATGAAGAATGATAATAAAAAAGCGTACTGTAAACTTTGTAAAGTGTATCTCAGAGCTCACAAAACGGATTTAAGCAAACACACATCAACTACAATGCATATTAAAAATGCTGCTTGCATCACTTCGCCATCTCAGCAAAGGCTGACAACCGTATTTTCCCATGAACTCAAGTTAGCTGCGTTTGTTGCTTGCCATACAAGCATTCGAAATGTTGATCATTTAACAGAGTTGATGAAAAGTGAATTACCTTCGTCCAGTTCATCGTCGATGGCGATAAACACGGGCAACTTAAAAATGCATCGAACTAAGAGCTCTGCTATTATTAAGAATGTCATAGCTCCTGCACTACTGCCGGAACAAATTGAGAGTGTTAGGGATCATGTTTTCTCTCTTATTATTGATGAATCAACCGATATTTCTTGTGTGAAACACTTATGCTTGTGTATTAGATACTATAACACAAAGGATAATCGAATAGTATCTCAATTCCTTGGATTAATTCTTGTCACAGTTACTACTGCAGAGGCACTGCATGATGCTGTTAAAAAATGTCAGGTATTGGTATAAATATTCAGCAATGGTTTGCTATTGCAACTGATGGTGCATCTAACCTGTGCAGTAATAATAATTCTCTTTACACGCATGAAAAATGAAAACCCAAATATAATATTAATAAAGTGCGTCTGCCATTCTCTTCATTTATCCTGTTCACACGCATCAGAGGAATTGTCTGGAAATATAGATTATTTGCTCAGAGAAACATACAACTGATTTCACAGATCTGCTTTGCGTAATAATTCCTATATAAATTGATAAACGATGAAGAGGAACCCTTGAAAATTCTTCTTTCTCGTATACGGTAACTAGCAAGAAGCAACTGTGTAAAGAGAATCCTACACCAGTGGGATGCTTTGCAGTTACATTTTAAAATGGTTTCGTTCAACTGTGATATATATTATGCGAGGGAGTTATCTGCTACGCATTCTGATGCCGCGAATAAATTATATTTAACATTCATGATGCCGGTACTAAGTGAGTTTGAGAAAATAAATTTACTTTTTTTCAAAAGGATATGGTTGATATTTGCAGTGTATTAGAAGATTTACGCAGCTTTGCTTCATCATTGTTAAGAAGAATTTTACGTCCTTCTTGCGCAAATGTTGACATTGAAAGAATTTTGAATAATGTTGATGGAAATGATTACGTTTCATACGAAAATGCTGATTTTGGTTATGAATTTTCCAATTTATTAGCAGAAAACTTAGCTTCAGGGAATATATCTTCAGAACAAGGGCGCTACATACAACAGCGTTGTTTCCAATTATTATTAGAAAGGGCGTGTAATAACTATTAAATCGTATTCCCAGAAATATGAAGATTCTACTGAAGATTCGTAACTTTTCTCCTAAAATCTGTTTGTCTCACACACGACCGCCATTTTCCGCTCTACCACTAGAATTATTATCAAAAGGATCTCAAGTTGGCGAGATAGAAAACCAGTAGTGTTCTCTGCTGACAATGGACTAGGAAAATATTTTTCTTGATGGCATACCAACAAATGGAGCAGATTTCTGGTGCAGAGCAATAATGATTAAAAATTCTGCTGGTGATTTCGTTCTGAAAGAATTGTCTCAATTTCACTGACTATGTACAGCAATGCAACAGTTGAAAGAGTGTTTTCAGGAGTAACTGCAACAAAAACAAAACTTCGAAACAGAATGGGGCTATAGAGCTTCTTTTTTCGATTCTCCGAGTAAAAATGATGTTTGAAGACAGAAATATGCTGTTATAACTTCACACCATCAACAAAAGTGCTCAGGTTTAATTCATCAATCTATCACAAAGAACCAGCCGAAAACGGAAATGAGGAGACTACCGACATTGTTTTCTGCTAGACAATTTTAAACATACGGTGAGTAATAAATGATTTTATATTTGTTATATTATTAATTAATTTTACGATATATAAAATATTGACGGGTTAGACAAAAACCGAATGAATGTAGACTATAACTGAACAATCATCAGCATGTGATCTTTATGCGAGTGAACTGATTGCCTTTTCATTAAATTCATTTATGCCTATTGATCAGGAATTGTGCGATAGAAATAAGACTGTAATGTAATAAAAAAAAAACAGACAAAATATTACTTTCGCTGATAATTAGTAAAGTTTATGATTATCCTACCTATCCTATTCCAACCTAACTTAACTATAAAGCCAACTTACCTCACCTAGTCTAACCAGATCCAACTATACAAAATGTAATCTAAGCTAGTCTAAATAAAAGCAAAATGATAAATATAAATCTACGTAAAATAACCTGTATAATTAAAAAAAAAAAAAAGCTGAAGTCGCTACATCCCTAAGTTCAAAAATGATGAGAGCTCCTTCGTGGCTAAGCGGTGAGCTTACACGCCTTTGGCGTGGGAGACTCTGATTCGATTTCCGGCGGAAGCTCATGTGGTTCGGATTCCACGTTAATCAGTAGGTCCATGTCTCATAGCCTCGCTGCTAAATGGGACGTTAAACTCAAATTAAACTCAACTCAACTCAATGTATATATATATATATATATATATATATATATATATATATATATATATATATATATATATATATATATATATATATATATATATATATATATATATATATATATATATAAAACATTAGAGAAAACACATAGTTGCAATATAATTTATTTTTGTTTGGGTTACATGTAGTTCAAATCCGCTACTTTTTAACCTTTATATTTGGCTTCACTGTTTCAATACCGGGAATTTGGAAGAAGACTGTTTGTTAGTTGATTCGTTTGCTGAAGTTAAGCATCTCTTTTTAGCACTGCTGTGGCAAAATGTAAAGTGGACACACAGTTTAAAGTAGAATCCGATTCACAGTAATGACAGAGGCGGATCTAGCCCAAGGCATAGTCCCACAGTTTTTGGAGTGACAAAATAATTGAAGCTATTATTTACGGTATATATTTTTGAAAGTTTATAATAATCTCATGATATACCTATCATCAGCGTCGGCTGGATTAAACCAAAGTGGTTTAAACCATCACGTTTCACTCCCGTATATTATTCGTATTATATTCAGACCTAAATTCCCCATTCATTACTCAAAAAGATTATACTACCAAAGCAACTTTATATATATATATATATATATATATATATATATATATATATATATATATATATATATATATATATATATGTGTGTGTGTGTGTGTGTGTGTGTATGTGTGTGTTTTTGAATGTTTGTTTTGTGATTTTTTTATAGTTTGTTATTGTTGTTATGTAATTGCAATCAAAGAAAAATTCTAAATATTGTTTCGTTTCAATAATGTTTACTTGTTACCTTATGCCCAGCATAACGTAACATGGCCCGATGCTTTTGAGCACCTTGTATGTCGGTAGGAAAATTTTACAATTTATTTAGAATGTTAAGAGAAACTTTTATTTTATAGTAGGAAACCGTAGATCGAGAATTTTGTGTAATTTTAGTACAACAGAGCGTTTCGATAGATGTTATATGAAGATTACATGATTATTAATTATATTTTATATATTTTACGCATTTATTCATGAATATATTATTGTTTTAGACAAATAAGTGTATATTTCAGCTCTTTCGATGGTTTTCAGTTTATTTCTATTCATATTTCGGCATAGGGAATCTTCACAAGAAAGCTAAAAATTTTATTTCGTAAAATCTTCTTCAAAATTCCAAATTAATAAAGTCGGCCATAATTTCTTCTTGGTGCATCTCTTTGTTTCGAAGTAAAATTGTCTGATTGGATAATCCACAATCACAGCTGCGGCTGAGATTTCGGTTTTCTTTGATCTTCACACAGAAGCCTATCATCCAGTTATTACGTCATGATTATCTTCCAATTAGGGATCATCTTCTTGTAACTCTTTGTCTTACGGCGTCAGCCATTTCCGAGAGTCAGACGTGCAGTATTTAGCGTCTGCCGAAAAGTGGAATAATTTGTGATTACGCTAAGTTGTGTTAAATTTTTCGTTCCGGCGAATATTGAAAATTGTCATAGGAGATAAACGAACGATGTTTGGTGTTGTCGCCAATTTATTAATCCAGAAATAGTCCAATTGTGAAGTGATTTGGTGTAACATAATGGATACTAGCATGTCGATGTTTAGTGGTATGGAATGAGCTCCTTAGCAAATTTTGCGTTCTTGATGAGCCAGAGAGCCTAAGAGAAGCCAGAGGAGACGGTGAAGGAGAGAGAACGTTGAGTAGTGGGGCAGACATCGAGGAAGAAGAAGTCAAGCCACGCTAGATGGTTTTGTCTGGATAGGTGCAGTAGAAGTTAATATCCTAAAACTGTTTTTGAGACCACGTTTTCCGAGTTCCTAGGAATCTCGGGTGGAAAAGTCAACAGAAATTTTTTTTGTGTGTTATTAATGTATCCGTTCAGTCTATGTAAGAAGAGGATTCAAGTAAGTAAGGAATAGTGAAAGTGTAACTCAATCCAGGTACTTGGCGTCCAAAAATTCCTTGTTTCTGACAAACATGTGTGAATATATTTTCTGGTGTATGTGTAATATTCGTAATATGAAGCATTAAGTTCGTAAAGTTTCCCTCAACGCCGCACACATGTAGATTCAGGCAATGTGACATCGTGGTTTCATTCGATGGGGGGGAAAAGAAAGCTAGAATCTCAGCACAGAGCGATTGTCGTAACCTCGAGAAAATGTGTGTACCACACACATTTTCCCCCAGTAAAGAGAGATGTTGTAGATTCCCCAAAATCTAGAAAGTATTCATTTCGGTAATTCTGATCAAAATTTCAACTGTTAGTTATTTTGGCATGTTTTCTTTGGTTTTGAAATAGAATAATTACGAATGTTGAAGATGTAAACAAGTGTCAGATTCACGGCTACTGTCAAGTGCAAGGGTACATGCGTTTTGCGTACCGATAACGGAAAACTTTCGTTAATAGGTTAAACCTACGTACTATTTTAGAGATTCTGATACCCATCAAGTTTGAAATTGCAGTTTTCTTAATAATTACTAGTAAATGTTTTTTTTTTAATCTCAAAATACATTCAGAGCGACACTGATGCAAATTTTGACCACTGCGTCTTCGGTAGGAAAGTGGTAGCGGATACGAAACAAAATATAAATGCGAAATAAGTGTGGTGCTTTATAAAATATATGTGTGATTTTTTTATTAAATATATGCTTGTTTAGGTTAAGTTAGTATAGTTAGATTAGGGCTTTAGGTTTAAGTGTGATGTCAGTATGTACATGCATGTTTTGCCTGTGCTAGATTGTCATGTGGGTCCGAGCTGAAGAGAGGTCGCGAAGAGCGTAAATCCTCCACGCCGACCACAATCTCGACGCACAGAGGAGTGTAAGCACCAAAGAAAATGTAAACAGAAGCAAAAATAAGCTAACCACAACATGTAGGCAGTGAAGTTATTATTTTCAGTAGTGTTTCGTATTTTCTATTGTGTCCTTTTGTTTTGTTTTGCGTGTCGATACAATGTCAATGTTCTAGAAGACGAGAATATTAAATGAATACTAAGGAATGTGAATATTTCGAGAATACGAACAAAGTAAAGAATAGAATGTTTCGGCTATGAAAAGTGTAGAAATCGATTTTATTAATGTTATTTAGATGGGTATGTCAGTTCAATGCAAAATATTTTCCTGTTATCGAATATTTTGTCCGATAATACTTTCATGAATATTTTAAAGAATAAAAATTACTAGCCGTGAACGCATCTTTCTTTTCGAATATCAAAACTAATTAGCTTATAATGTTAAGAAGTCATAGAAATATGTAGTCGATGTTTTGGGATGCATGTGAAGCATGATCAGAATAGAGAGCAGTATGCACAATATGCTGCCTGGGGAAATGAAATAGCTGTGAAGTTCAGGGAAAAGACTTTCCTTAGTGTGACCGAGTTGAAAACAACCGAATCTGTAGAAATTTCTCATTTTATCAGTTTCGATCGAAATCTCAGTTCGGATTTTTTTTTTATTAGTTACAAAATTCTGTTTCGAGGTTATATTTTTAAAAAAAAAAAAAAATTCAGATAGGGCTTTTACAGACAACATTAGGATCTTCATTGCGCTCATTGCCAGCTCCACTCGGAGGTCGGTGTCCTGTGTCTGTAGTCGTGGTTCACAACCTATTTCCGGATGGGGTGTGGGTGACGAACTGCAGGCCTGGATATCGGACTGCGAGTCGAGATGGAAGAGAGTTTGGAAGTTTTATATTTCGGGCCAAATTTGAGTTCCGTTTTCCGTAGATGATTGGCTTGTTGAGTGTGTCAGTGACTGCTGATGACGAGCCCATACGGGCCCAGTAGGTTCGGTGTCACTAGTCAGTGAAACATTCAACATAGCATGTAATCTCAAGGAAAGGGAACGTCATACAAAACAGAAAACACAAATAGTTAAAATTCACATATTTTTATTTTATTTATTTTTTCTAAAGTAAAAATGGCGACCCCTGATCCAGGATTTCTGTTGTTTCAATCCTACGTGAGCGCTAAGGAAAACAAATGATCACAGCAGAGTATTTGTAATGGGGAGCATTACGACAATCGCTACATTGAATGAATCATGGTCACTTCTGAATCTGTATGTGCGTGATGTTGTGGGAAACGACCTTCATGAAAGTGGAAATGTCTGTGGGTAGCAGATCAAGTAACGAATCGCGTCATCCGAGTGAATACATATGCTGTTCTGATGAAATTGCAGGGTTTAGTGTTTATTGTGACAGTTGTTATAGATGGGTACATGCCCAGTGTTATGGTTTGTCGGAGGAACAAGTGCAGGAGTTAGACAAAAGCAGTGAGCCGTGGTTATGTAAGCCTTGCCTGGCGAAGCAGGTGACAGTGTTGCCACTGCCGAAATCTCCGGAAACTGAGAGTGATGAGGGCGAATGTGTAACGCGGGGTAACCCGAATGATTCTGATAAGGAGGAAGGAAGTCGAGGAAACGTAGCTTCCGGTACAAATGTGCAATTAACGGACTTTGCAGCCATGATGGAACGATTTAGCCAAACTTTAACTTTGACGTTAAACGAAAAATTTGAAAAGGTCGATAGTAAATTCCAGGATATCAATAGTAACTTTCAGGCTATGCGTAATCAGGTTGACAGTAAATTTCAGGATATGAATGAAAAATTTGATAATGTAAAATTCGAAATGTTGCAAATGATTAATGAAAAAGTAGCCCATGTGAACGAAGACGTAGAGGCTGTTAGGTCGGAAGTTCGTGATTTATATACCTCTGTTGGGAGCTATCAGAGTAAAATAGACGCGCGGGTAGATGCCGTTGAGGAAGGTCTCCGGTTATCGGTTGAAGCGCAGAATCGACGATGTGATGACTTGACTAAGGAGTTCTCACATCTCGAACTAAGTACCCAAAGGTCGTGTCAGGCACTTGAAGCCAGGATTCAGACGTTAGAGGGAAAACAAAACCAAAGAAAAGATAAACGGTGTAGTCGTAAACGAGCGCGAGACTTTGTTGTCGGTGATGAAATCGAGTCTGACGGGACCGAGTCGGACATCCAAGTGGATGTACCGGTCTCTTCAGTTGGGGAGACTCGTACTATTCCCACGGTGACTGTCTCTGTCTGTCAACCGACTAACATGCACGGCACAAATGTCTTTCCCTTTGAATTGTCTTCCCGTACGTTGAACTCAAACAAGTCACATACGTCCTGTGTTGAGACAATGGGTTGTCAGGCGTTGTCCAGTAGGGCGAATCCATTGTTAGTTTCGCCTCAGGTGTCAGGATTTTCCAATCTTAGTTGTCGGTTGAACCATGTGGTGTCCTCTAGTAGTGTAGCAGACATGACTCCTTCGTGTGCTGGAGTTCAGGAGGGAATATGTGGTCGCGCGGTGGTATCAATGCCAGACAACTTAATTTCTGGACAAAATTACCAACACTATTCCGTTTTCGGTCAAAATCACTTGGGTGCAAAGAGCCCTGTCGTTGGCCACAATTCTCCCGTGAACCCCAGTAGAAGCGAGGAAGGCTTTGGCAAGCGAACTCTAAATTTAAGACTTTCTGAATTAAATCACTTACCCACATTCTCTGGTGAATACGGTTTGGCTAGAACATTTCTAGAAAATTTGGAACAGACTTTTAAGGTAATTTCGGCATCAGAACACGAACGTCTAACCTTGGTACCTTGTTGCTTAACAGCTGGGGCCAAGACATGGTTTCAGACTGTATGTCAAGACATTAATAGTTATGCGGATTTTGTGCGTCTGTTCCGAGAACACTATTTCTCTGCGAGAATGGAAAGGTTGCAAAAGAAGTTCATTCAGGGGATGAAATATGATCGAGCGAAGTACAGCCGATTAACGGACTTTGCGTGGAAAATTGTAGCAGAATATTATGCTGTCGCGCAACACCCGGATGAAACCGAACTGATTGAGATAGTCTTGGATTGTTTACCGGCTGGTGATGCCAAGTTGTTGAGGGCTGTTGAGCCAAAGAACATTCAACACCTTATGGTGAAAATAGCTGAGATAGAGGGACATCCAGAGCCTAGTGAACCGGTCACGGACAAGAAGTTTAGACGCTTTCAGGTACGTCAGGCAAAAGTCGTCAAAAAGACAGAAAAGTCAGGGAAACAAGCCACCAAAGATACTTCGTCTCAGACGGAGGAAGATGAAAGCAAGAAGAAGGAAGGAAGTGCTAATTGCAAAGGAGATGACCGATTTTCCGGAAATCGGGGTCGAAGAAGGAATTTTCAGTCTCGAAGATCATGGCCCAATCGAGGAAGACCGAATTGGGTAAGAGATAGTAATGGAAATCGGAATGCTCCGTATGGGTACAACCAACGCTACTATCCAGCAGCGATGAGTTACGGGTATCCGCGGGGTACATCTCAGACATGCGCGCCGAACGCGATGAACTCGGCAGGAGCGCAGGCCTATCCGGGATATGCGCCGAATTTACTTCCTGGAGGGGGAGTGGCGGCTCCCGCGTCCACTTCTTCCCCAGGAGTGAACATGGCGATGTCCACTGGATGGCCTCCGCAATATACGACATTCGTACCTACGATGGCTCAGCCACCACAAACGAACGGGAATAGTTTGGGAAATGCATACCGCAGCCCTCATTAGGGGAGAGTGTGGACTGCGATGTGGATTCCTCAACTCCCCAGAAAGAACAAGATCGGTTAGCGAGTAGTCAAAATTCCAATTTGGTAACAACCTCGTTCGATTTTAATTCTAACCTTCCAAATTCAAAATTAATTGTTTCGGAAAGATCCGTATTGTAGAAAACTACATGCCGTTTGGAAGGGTTGTCAAAACAATACTAGGGTACGTGTGGAGAATAATTTGATTTACGTCAGAAATGCTCAAAATTCTGTTTGGTTGCTGGTCATTCCTTCCAGCTCAGTGAAAAATATTGTTTCGGCAATTCACAACAAAGGCCATTTTGGAGTGAAACGATGTTTGTCGTTCGCTAAGGCCATGTTCCATTGGAGAGGTATGCGTGAGACTTTTACAAAGTATATTCAAGAATGCCTTCTTTGTGCACGAACCAAGTACTCCTACAGGGTGATTAGAAAGGAGCCCTGTCATGTTGAGGCGTCTTCTTCCTTTGAGAAGCAATGCCTCGACCTGGTCGGGCCTCTTCCTAAAAGCCAGGGATATAAATATATCTTGTCCATCTTGGACGTCTACAGTCGTTTTGTGTGTTTCTTCCCTCTTCGGACGGCACACACAAGAGAGATTGTGGCGGTCCTGGAAAAGAGATATTATTATCAACTACCATACCCGAAGTATTTGGTGAGTGACCAAGGTCCGCAGTTCTTATCGGGCGTCTGGAAAGAGTTTTGTCAAAAACACCGGATAAAACATATACTTACCACGCCATACCATCCGGCTTCTCATGGCATTATCGAACGCAGACATCGTGACCTTCATCGCATTCTCCGCCTGTATTGCAGTGACAACCAGTCCAAATGGAGTAATTTTCTAAAAGCAGCCCAAGATTTGTGCAATCACTCTTGGTGTGATGCTCTCGGATGTACTCCAGCGGAGCGTTTCTTAACGTATTCGGCATCCAAGAGCTTCAAGGAAAACTTCGTTTGGCCCAAAGAGACGGTGCAAGTGAATGAAGACAAGAAATTTGTAGTTTCTGTTCCGGCAGCAGAACCGAAGAAGGAGAGAAAGCTGCGGAAACAGCAAGACATCGTCACAGAAGGTTCTTTGGTGATGGTGAAAACTCATCATATATCGTCAATACCCAAAAAGGTGTTTGCTAAATTTATGTACACATACGTCGGACCTTACCAAGTGGTATCTGTATCTCGAAATTCGGCGAAATTGCAGACTCTGCAGGGAGAAAACATAGGAGTTCAGAGTTTTGACAATCTGAAACTGTTTCGCTGCTCAGAAGAGAAAAGAAAAGAATTATTAGAAGGATAAAAAAAAAACTTAGTTTATAGGTTAAGGTTAGGTTGAGATTGATTAGAATATATAGTTGTAATTAGGAAAAAAAAAACAACTTAAGAAGAACTCATAAGTTGAGATTTTTTTTTTCTCCGAAGCTCCCGGAGGATGTTACCTTATGCCCAGCATAACGTAACATGGCCCGATGCTTTTGAGCACCTTGTATGTCGGTAGGAAAATTTTACAATTTATTTAGAATGTTAAGAGAAACTTTTATTTTATAGTAGGAAACCGTAGATCGAGAATTTTGTGTAATTTTAGTACAACAGAGCGTTTCGATAGATGTTATATGAAGATTACATGATTATTAATTATATTTTATATATTTTACGCATTTATTCATGAATATATTATTGTTTTAGACAAATAAGTGTATATTTCAGCTTTTTCGATGGTTTTCAGTTTATTTCTATTCATATTTCGGCATAGGGAATCTTCACAAGAAAGCTAAAAATTTTATTTCGTAAAATCTTCTTCAAAATTCCAAATTAATAAAGTCGGCCATAATTTCTTCTTGGTGCATCTCTTTGTTTCGAAGTAAAATTGTCTGATTGGATAATCCACAATCACAGCTGCGGCTGAGATTTCGGTTTTCTTTGATCTTCACACAGAAGCCTATCATCCAGTTATTACGTCATGATTATCTTCCAATTAGGGATCATCTTCTTGTAACTCTTTGTCTTACGGCGTCAGCCATTTCCGAGAGTCAGACGTGCAGTATTTAGCGTCTGCCGAAAAGTGGAATAATTTGTGATTACGCTAAGTTGTGTTAAATTTTTCGTTCCGGCGAATATTGAAAATTGTCATAGGAGATAAACGAACGATGTTTGGTGTTGTCGCCAATTTATTAATCCAGAAATAGTCCAATTGTGAAGTGATTTGGTGTAACATAATGGATACTAGCATGTCGATGTTTAGTGGTATGGAATGAGCTCCTTAGCAAATTTTGCGTTCTTGATGAGCCAGAGAGCCTAAGAGAAGCCAGAGGAGACGGTGAAGGAGAGAGAACGTTGAGTAGTGGGGCAGACATCGAGGAAGAAGAAGTCAAGCCACGCTAGATGGTTTTGTCTGGATAGGTGCAGTAGAAGTTAATATCCTAAAACTGTTTTTGAGACCACGTTTTCCGAGTTCCTAGGAATCTC
The DNA here is from genome assembly GCF_964235325.1 of Thermobia domestica. Classification (NCBI taxonomy): domain Eukaryota; kingdom Metazoa; phylum Arthropoda; class Insecta; order Zygentoma; family Lepismatidae; genus Thermobia; species Thermobia domestica. Next base: position 259,002,625 of record NC_137464.1, read on the forward strand.
GGGTGGAAAAGTCAACAGAAATTTTTTTTGTGTGTTATTAATGTATCCGTTCAGTCTATGTAAGAAGAGGATTCAAGTAAGTAAGGAATAGTGAAAGTGTAACTCAATCCAGGTACTTGGCGTCCAAAAATTCCTTGTTTCTGACAAACATGTGTGAATATATTTTCTGGTGTATGTGTAATATTCGTAATATGAAGCATTAAGTTCGTAAAGTTTCCCTCAACGCCGCACACATGTAGATTCAGGCAATGTGACATCGTGGTTTCATTCGATGGGGGGGAAAAGAAAGCTAGAATCTCAGCACAGAGCGATTGTCGTAACCTCGAGAAAATGTGTGTACCACACACATTTTCCCCCAGTAAAGAGAGATGTTGTAGATTCCCCAAAATCTAGAAAGTATTCATTTCGGTAATTCTGATCAAAATTTCAACTGTTAGTTATTTTGGCATGTTTTCTTTGGTTTTGAAATAGAATAATTACGAATGTTGAAGATGTAAACAAGTGTCAGATTCACGGCTACTGTCAAGTGCAAGGGTACATGCGTTTTGCGTACCGATAACGGAAAACTTTCGTTAATAGGTTAAACCTACGTACTATTTTAGAGATTCTGATACCCATCAAGTTTGAAATTGCAGTTTTCTTAATAATTACTAGTAAATGTTTTTTTTTTAATCTCAAAATACATTCAGAGCGACACTGATGCAAATTTTGACCACTGCGTCTTCGGTAGGAAAGTGGTAGCGGATACGAAACAAAATATAAATGCGAAATAAGTGTGGTGCTTTATAAAATATATGTGTGATTTTTTTATTAAATATATGCTTGTTTAGGTTAAGTTAGTATAGTTAGATTAGGGCTTTAGGTTTAAGTGTGATGTCAGTATGTACATGCATGTTTTGCCTGTGCTAGATTGTCATGTGGGTCCGAGCTGAAGAGAGGTCGCGAAGAGCGTAAATCCTCCACGCCGACCACAATCTCGACGCACAGAGGAGTGTAAGCACCAAAGAAAATGTAAACAGAAGCAAAAATAAGCTAACCACAACATGTAGGCAGTGAAGTTATTATTTTCAGTAGTGTTTCGTATTTTCTATTGTGTCCTTTTGTTTTGTTTTGCGTGTCGATACAATGTCAATGTTCTAGAAGACGAGAATATTAAATGAATACTAAGGAATGTGAATATTTCGAGAATACGAACAAAGTAAAGAATAGAATGTTTCGGCTATGAAAAGTGTAGAAATCGATTTTATTAATGTTATTTAGATGGGTATGTCAGTTCAATGCAAAATATTTTCCTGTTATCGAATATTTTGTCCGATAATACTTTCATGAATATTTTAAAGAATAAAAATTACTAGCCGTGAACGCATCTTTCTTTTCGAATATCAAAACTAATTAGCTTATAATGTTAAGAAGTCATAGAAATATGTAGTCGATGTTTTGGGATGCATGTGAAGCATGATCAGAATAGAGAGCAGTATGCACAATATGCTGCCTGGGGAAATGAAATAGCTGTGAAGTTCAGGGAAAAGACTTTCCTTAGTGTGACCGAGTTGAAAACAACCGAATCTGTAGAAATTTCTCATTTTATCAGTTTCGATCGAAATCTCAGTTCGGATTTTTTTTTTATTAGTTACAAAATTCTGTTTCGAGGTTATATTTTTTTAAAAAAAAAAAAAAATTCAGATAGGGCTTTTACAGACAACATTAGGATCTTCATTGCGCTCATTGCCAGCTCCACTCGGAGGTCGGTGTCCTGTGTCTGTAGTCGTGGTTCACAACCTATTTCCGGATGGGGTGTGGGTGACGAACTGCAGGCCTGGATATCGGACTGCGAGTCGAGATGGAAGAGAGTTTGGAAGTTTTATATTTCGGGCCAAATTTGAGTTCCGTTTTCCGTAGATGATTGGCTTGTTGAGTGTGTCAGTGACTGCTGATGACGAGCCCATACGGGCCCAGTAGGTTCGGTGTCACTAGTCAGTGAAACATTCAACATAGCATGTAATCTCAAGGAAAGGGAACGTCATACAAAACAGAAAACACAAATAGTTAAAATTCACATATTTTTATTTTATTTATTTTTTCTAAAGTAAAATACTATTGATAAAATACATCGAAATGCTGTACTTTTATTTTGTGCGTGTGTGGGGAGGGGGTCATACAAACCCCACGAGATGCATTTAGTGAAATGAGAAGTATCTTTGGTGTCTATTTATGTATAAATGTGTCTGAGGCAAAGTGGACTCAAATAATTCATATCTTTATTCACTTTTCTTACTGATATGCAGATTATGTCGTATTTTTTAAACTTGGAATAATAGAAGTCGTTGTTAACTAACTTGGACTAAATTAGTTCTTCTGTACTCTGTAGTACTTTGAAATTGTCCATATGCAATTCTGTATAATGGTTTCACTTCTGCAACTGTTTATCTTTTTTGTTCTTCTGAAATGACTCTTGACAATTATATTAACAAGTAGGCCTACGTTAAGATCAGTACAACGTATTTTTATCAGGATTCCTTCGTGAGTGAGTCGGCGGACGTATCGCATTTGTGGCTAATTAGTCCTGGTTCCGAGTTCAAATGGATAACAGCTTCTCTTGGATGTAAGTCCAGAAGCGGTTTGGATTCCGCTTTAAGCTCTTGTGACCCCTTTCAGCATAACCCGGTTGTTGCATAATAACATCAAGGCAAAACAAACTTATTTCTGTCCAAATATGATAGGAATACAAAGAACAAATTATTTAAACAAACAAACAAACAAAAAACTGGTTTAAACCAAAAAACCGTTTTTTGGTTTTTCAATAAAAAAAACATGGTTTTTGCCAACCCTGTCTATCATAGTCTGGGTTCTGGTCCCACCCCCTAATTTATACATTCTAGGTTCGCCTCTGATGCACTCAAATTTCAAAGCTCTCTTACTGGGAATCGAACCGTGCACCGAAATCATACATACTTGTCACTAGATCAGCGGGGAGGATGAGGCTAGTGTGCTATAGAATATCTGGGTTCGACGTTTCATGCGAATAGATATGTTTTGTATTCAACGTCATTCTGTAGAAACACTTCCCTCATACTGTATATCGGGTGTTCTAAAAATGGCGCCCACGGACCACGGAGCATTATTGTACAAGTCAAAATAAAGCAAAAAATATACATATTTGTATTGCTTTCGAATCATCGTCTGGAGAGACAAATTGCGCTATTTGGCAACGTCGCAAATAAAGAACCATAGATTAAATGTACCGAGTTATCAAATAATTATATCGATTCTTTCCAGATGGCAACTAAAGTTGATATTGATTGATCCTAGCATCATTTATTAGTGTAGCAATCGATTCAACTGCTTTGTTGAATTCGTAGAGTAACGCTAATGGCTCCAAGTTAATCTGCGACGCTGCCACATTGTGAAATTTTGATTCCCCATAGCGGCTGAAGGAGACCCCGGAGGGCATTCTATTATATGACATTTTCGCTTTATTTTGACCTGTATAAGAGTATTCTGTAGTTCGTGGGCACCATTTTTAGATCACCCTATATAGATTTGAAATTGAAAATGATATGAACTTCAAACAAACAACTTATTTTGTTTTGGTTTCTCACCATATGTGAACCGCTTACAGTTGAAAACAATCCAAATTGTGGTTCTCTTTAAGTACAAAATTAATTCGTCACATTTGATTTCGAAAGACGCGAGTCTAAATTCATAAAAAGAATAACACATCACAAAAAAAAGTCATTTTCCACAAATGAGATAACCAAGTTTCATGAGGAGAGTTAAATTTCTTTTTGTCATGGGAGAAGAAATTGTACTTACCTGTAGATTGTTTTAGCTGACTCCTTGTTGAACTGGGGAAATTGATTGTCGTATGATTTCACTACAGCGTCACACGTCCTGATATGAAAACAATCATGTCACTCCGATCACGAACTGGCAACTGTCGAAGCCAGGTGAACAAGAACTAAACGAGTTGCGTTTCTTATCGTATCGAAAGAAGAAGAAGACGACAGCGATTACAACACCTGATTAAAAATTTTTCTGATCTTTATGTTGCAACTTTTACGGCTTAAAATTAACGGGAAAAGTAATTAATCCATTAATGTTTCTCCTGATTAAGCAGTGTGAAAATTAATGTTCAATTAACTGTGTCTATGGCTTCTTCTGCTTTGCGAAGTGATCGTAACCGTCCACACTATTATAAGCATGACGAGATATTGCTAGTCTAGCAGGGATAAAAAATGTATTTGATTTGGAGTATGGAATTGTAAATGGGAGAGGCATACTATAGTACGCTACGTGAAGTAGTGTTGAATTCAAGCTTCTTTATCAGAAACAGTCAGTGAAATAATACTTTAAGGCGTTTTGGCGGTTAAAAAGGGAGTTACCGTGGCCAGGGTGTGAAACCGTTTGAAAATGATGGGGGGAACAAGCTCTGCAATCCACACCAATGGCTCATTGTTCTTCACACATGAATTGGGGTCTCCAAAAAGTTGAAATATTCATTATTATTATTATTATTATTATTATTATTATTATTATTATTATTATTATTATTATTATTATTATTATTATTATTATTATTATTATTATTATTATTAGTAATAATAATAATAATAATAATAATAATAATAATAATAATAATAATAATAATAATAATAAATGTTCAAACTAGTCGTCATTGTTATTTAAAATGCTTTAATAATGTTTTTTATTCATTTAAACTAAATTGGTACACTTATCTACTGCATTTAATATACACTTCGGTGCGCATAGTCCAGGGTTAGACTCCCGTGGGAGCACAATCCCCTTGTATTTACTATCATATTGAGGACTGCATTCACGAAAATACTGAGATCTAGACGTCAGAAATAATAGCACCTGAGAACCGACGTGCTAACCAAGCATTAGACCTACAAAGTTGAAGCACTCCTCCTGGCCAGCCATAGATCTTCATGAGCTGTAGAGTCCGAGTATAGTTGTTTTATTATTATTTATGAAATTACCGTTTCTTCGCTAAGTACCGTTTTTAGTGTTACAGTTTGGTCTCTCAGATATCTGGTCACCTATGTAAGTCTAAATAGTACTATGTATCTATATTGTATTATTAGCAAGAATATACTATTATTATAAATAACAGATATGATTTCAATACAAATACTTGAAAGCATAACGAAATGCTGCGTTGCCTCAGTGGAGAAGGGCTCACCTCAGGTGCGTGGGATCCTTGTCTGGATCCTAGCTCGCAGCAAATTCTGCTCTTCCTTAGTCTTGGTGGATATTCGTAGCACGTTAAACTTTAAAAAATGAAAGCACACGCACAATAATACGATTGATTTGGTGATTTCAGTTTAGCATCTTTTATCAGCAGCAACACTATAAGATGTAGACTAACAGTTTAAGGTGGAATCCGAACCACCGTAATCGTTCAAATTTTTGCAAGGCGATCCTATCGGGAATCGAACCCGGGACCCCGTGCACCAAAGATGATGCGCGCATGCTAGCCACTAGACCAGCGAGGAGAGCCACAATAATAAAAGTATTGAATGATTGTGTTAATGTATTTATAGATCTAAAATATAGTTTGCAATAACGTATCTTACCTTATGGAGCGTTTACACTTGGTCGATTTAGTCGCACGGCTAAATCGACTCGCTGCATTTGCGACTAAATCGAAGCAACTAGACCGAATGAGATCGATGGATGTGTTCAATTGTTCCAACCGAAACTGAATGCTGCTTGTCGACTCGCTCTCCTCTGGTCGATTCGAAATCAACTGGCAATTTTAAAGATGTCCAAGCAAAAAGTAATTGGTACAATTTGCGGTGTTATAGCAGAAGAAAATAGAATCGACCACAGAAAATAGAACGTCTTTCAATTCAGTTGCTAGTCGATTAGTCGCTTTCGATCAACAAGCGATTAAGTTGAAGTCCTGTTTACACGGTCGATTAAGTTGAAAGTGACTTCAATTCAACTGAATCGAACGCAAATCGACTAAGGTAAACGACCCATTAGATTTAAAAAAAAAAAATAAAGATAAAACTTCTCCTCTTCACTTTCTTTCCATGTGTAACGAGAGTTGGACATTTGATGGCCAGATGGAAGCCACATATCAGCAGCAATAACAGCATCCCAGAATTTTGAAAGAGGTCCATTGGGTTTAATTGTCAATAAAGATTGCAAGGTACTCGCTAATGCGGTTTCTGTCGGAACTTTTAATATTATGAACAACACTGAATCCACATTGACAGGCAGCAGTTGATAACGGCACAGAACGAACTTTCCGCGTTAAGGTTTTAAGAACTGGAAAATCATTTACCGACTTAGAACTTGACTTACACTCTCTCCATTCTGATACTGCAACATCAGGATTCAATCCCAACAGTTGAGCTGCTTTATATACGTCTACTTTACCGTATAAACCACTCATACTTTTACGATCTTTATTTTCAAACACTGAAAAGCACTTTAGCACATCATTAGAAGGAAACCTTCTTTCCACTTCATCTACTAAACCCTGAATTACCTGCCCCCTTATTTGATCAAACTCACTATCATCACTCGCTGTATCAGACGCTCTGCAGTGGACTAAATACTTTCTTTTACAAAGACTGAGGTAGATGCATATGCATTTCTCTCAGAGCTTGGATTGTGCATTGAATTGTTTTTCTCTATTTCGTTATACGAAGCTGCTTCCTCTTGCATCATTTTATTAATATTAGACAAAATGGATGCAATATTCAAAAGAAAACCTAGCAATAGAATGTTCTTTTTCTCCGAGTTGTTTGCAAATACCACTCAGTTTAGAGCGGTCTCTGCTGAAATGGTCAATATCTTCACACTTCGAAAGTAGAAATTGTATTGTACAAGAAAAATCTGTAAAGACTACCAATAATGCGTCTCTCTCATTTGAAATCCAACGTATGTAAAACATTTTTATTTTTATTTTCAGTAGTCCTGCGGCATCTGTGACTATTGCGATAAGTTTTTTGGAACTGCAGATGGCTTACTGAACACTTTGTAAAGTTCGTCTAACAAACATTTAAAGTTGTGAACAGCATTCATAACAGCAAAAACTCTTTCAGAAACAAAATCCATTAGATATGCCATGCAGTGTACCTTAATTAGGCATGGATTGACATTTCTTCTAATTCGAGCGGCAACCCTTCATTTCTCCCAGTAAACACTGCAGTCCTCCGAAGCAAATCCAACAAGCTTTTCTTTAAGATTTAAAAAGAAAATTATGCCATCTTTGGGAAACGTTTGAATATTTTTTTCTTTAAGAGATTTTGCATCGGCATTTTCTATAGGTACTAATTTATAAAATAAATAATAAAATGAAACAAGGGATATTTTCTTCGTCCACAGATGTCACATATAACAGCAAGTGCTTATCCGCAAACCTGTCTGTAGATTCGTCCACTGAAATTGAAAACCAATCTGTTTGTTTGAGAAATTTTACCAATTTTGCACGCAACTGATCAGCAATAAAGGTAGCCACAGTTGCCACAGTTTTATCTATGTATACCTTAATTGCTAGTAAGAAACCCCTTACAGCTTATAAGCCAGTTAAACCCGTTTTATGCATTGCTACAGATTTATTTTAGCACTATTTAGAAGCTGTGACCATGAAGATCTTTCCTTTTTTTATTTATGACATTTGCTTTCCATCTCTCCCTGTAGTCTAGTATTAAGGTGCCCCCCCTAGAGATTTTAGTGGGAGGAAAATGCAAGCATAAATTTTTTGGTGGGAGAAATTCCCCCGTCCCCCCGGGATTTCGCACTCTGACCGTGGCCCTGTAATTTTCAACTTTTGGGGGGGAAGGGGTTAAAATGTAGATTTCGATGAGCTGTATCCAATGACACTATTTATGATTTCTGGAACCGACCGCTTCAAGGTCAAATTAGAGATCAAATATAAAGAGTGGGATCATTTGGGCAATACGGATAGGGACACGAGCGAATTCGAGCAAGTTTTCATTAAAACTCGACTCGACTCAAAATAGACATCTTTGAGCTCGACTCGAGAACACGGTTCGAAAAATTTCCTCCAACTCGAGTCGAGTCGAAACAAGCCAAATCGAGATAAATGCCGTGTGTAGTTTCAAGTACTTTCTTCAAATATCTTACATAGACAATATAATTATTATCAGTGATACTACTACTACTATAACATTATTATTATTATTATTATTATTATTATTATTATTATTATTATTATTATTATTATTATTATTATTATTATTTAATATGCATTGCATACATAATATATATATGCATTGTTAAATACTTAAAATCAAGAGAACAAAACTACTGTATCTGTAATGAAAAATAAATAATAGACAGTAGACTTTATCTTTAAGAGAGTGTATTATTTGCGTCGTGGAAAACACACTTAAAAATACAGTGCCACACACACAACAAACTTTAATTATATATTCTTACTTAAACAAATTCGTGAAATTCGTTTCGTTTGATTTAATTTTTTATGCACGCTCAACAAAATCAGAAATTTCGTTTATTGCGTCAAATAAATTATTAGTTACATTTGGTTTAAATTCAAAATGTTCTTAAAATTCTCAACCATTTGTGAAGCTTCAGGTGAGGCTAGCAAATTTAGTTTCCTTATTTCATCGCCGATGTTGTCATGTTCTTCCTCATTATCGAATACATTCTGTTGTGGTGTCACTGTTTCCTATGGCTGCTTCTGGATGACTGGAAACCAGTTGAAACTGCATTCTTCTGCTTGTCAGCACTAAAAATTCTTGTACTATATTATTTCAAATTTTCCAAATAGGAGGTTCAAACTTCGATTTACCCATCATCTTTTACCATTATTTTCAACACAGTTTTCAAAGGGAATAAACTTTTGTTTGAATTAACGAGAGTCCACTGTCCGTATGCAGGGTGGCACGTAAGTAGTTATACACCCCTGCATTGATGAAGTATAGCATTCTAGTTTATGGGATTATTCACATCGGCAACATATCGCACAATCCTATCTGGATTAGAATGAGACAGCTCTCAAGCTAGAGGCGAGCGCGCTACCAATGGACCACCACAGCCTATACCTAAGTATTTCAATGTAGAGAATAGAGGAGAAGGCTGTTAAAGTGTCATGGTAACAAAAGTTTATTCTTGATAACTTAAGCAGGTGCGTTTACTACGGAGAGTCCTTAGGGACTTAACCCCCTAAAAGAAAGTCTGTTCACGCCAGCTCACAAGACGATATTTGGGACTGTCTCGCCTCGAAAAGTGTTGTTCGTCTCTGAAAATATATATCTTTCTATTGGAAGAGTTCTGTTTCGTCTCATTTCGTTGGCAACACTATTTACCACTGATTCCAGTTTTTTAATTTTAATATTTGTTAGACAACAACAAACACAACAAAATAATAATAATAATAATAATAATAATAATAATAATAATAATAATAATAATAATAATAATAATAATAGAAAATGAACGAATTACAGATTTCGGATAGTATATCAAAAAGAATATGTTGAGAGCGCTCTGTTCTGTTGCTAAAGACCAAGATGATAAAGAAGTCAATTTGAATGAACGAAAAAGTTGAACATAAATATTAAATGCAATTACGGATACAAATACAAATTTCAGTAATAATAATAATAATTAATAATAATAATAATAATAATAATAATAATAATAATAATAATAATAATAATCCATTTTCCTCATACATAACGTCATGAAATCATACCAGATAAGTAATTCTCTGGCGAAATTTACCTTGAATTTAAAAAAAAAGATTCTGTTCTTCCATAAAAAACAGTACTAAGTACAAGAAAACCCTTATGGTGTCTTTACTGTTTTGTCAAGATTGCATTGCTTTTACTTGTTTCATGAAAGTTAACAGTGTTGAATATACAGGTGTTTCAAAACACCGACGTTTGACAAAATAACACTAACAATGTTTGGGAGGTGATTCCTAACACCAAGATGAGACGAAAAGTTGGGACCGACCTGGGTGCACAAATTCTTCCTTTCCGGAATTATATGCTGCCGAAAACATGGAAAATTTAACTTTAAGGGCCCGATAGCTAAAAAAAAAAAAAAAAAAAAAAAAAGCTATAGGACCTACCGTAGCCGAGTGAAAGACTTCACTTAGGAAGTAATAATATGTGCACTATCCAAAAATACATGTTTCAGAATCCTGTAGTACTCACGCAACAATTTTTATAGAGGGAGTTTGTCTACGAGCATATTATTTGAAGTACTTATCAATTACCTTTATCAAAAATGTTGCGGAAGTACCGCAGGATTGTGAAACTTGGATATTATTTGGATGGCGCACGTATTAGTTTCTAAGTGAAGTCTTGACCCGAATACGATAGGCCTCATAGTATTAAAGCTATGAATCATTAAAGTATTTTTTTTTTTTTTGGCAGCCCATACAGGTGTCGATACGAAAATTCCACCATTCTAGATTGACAACCCACACTTGGCAATCAAAATGCTCTGTTATCATTTTTTCATATCTTCAATAGTTACCGAGTTAGCCTATGACAAGGGACTTTTGACTCGGTCGGTGATCCAATATATTTCATTCAATTAAAAATTTTCTTGTATGCCTTAAATCTGGAGAACTACATATAGTGTAGCCGAACCCAAACTGTCACTTAACTCGGTATGAAGTGCTTATTACCTAAGAAACACGAAAAATCGATTTAGGGGTTGTTCAACAATTTTGTGGACCCTGAAACTAAAATATTTTTCAACCAAAAATTTTCGTACGCTTTATATCTGGAGAACTGCAGGCAAAACTAAACTATCAGTTAACTCAATACGATGTCCTCATTCCGAAAAAATATACGGAAACTCGATTTGGGGGCCGTTTAAAAATGTTGGGCCCCTGATCCAAGATCCAATATATTTCAATCAAAAATTGTCTTGTACGCTTTATATCTGGAGAGCTGTAGCCAAACCCAAACTATCACTTAGCTCGGTATGATGTGCTCATTCCGAAAAAGAAAAAAAAAAAAAAAAAAACAGCGAAAACCCCATTTAGGGGCCGTTCAAAAATTTTGTGGCCTCTGATCCAAAAACTAATTGTTGGCCGAGATGACAATCTTTTGATCCAATATCCTTGGACCATTCCTAAAATTTTTGTTTATGTTGTTGCATGAACTGTAGTAATTATAGTAATGTGTTTATGTATTTGATAAAGGATTAAAGTTTGGTTGCAAATACTTAATTAATACAATTGTGAGGGGATGGAATGTTGTGTGGAATTCCTCATATCACTTACCTTAAGCAAGGAGAAAAATTATGAAAACCTTGTAAAACATGTGTATATTAGTTATTGGGAAAGATAAATATTATTTTTACCAAGAAATATTTTGATGAGATGTATGAGTCATGATTTTATCTAAGTGAACGTGCCACTGGCCACAGAAGATAGGAACTTTAATATTCAGTAGATACAAAATTGTATCTTTCCTTAACAAATATTAGTACTTCTAGACGGAGGTAAAAATGGATCTGAGAAGGGAGCTGGAAGCATGACGTCACGCCGTCTCCCGTGTCTATCTTTGCCCATTCTAATTTTCTTTTAGGAAGTGGAGGGTCGCTGTAGATATTTTCTGGAACTGGGGTAATGCCGTTCTCCCTTACTTTTACCATGCTTCAAGATCGTATATACTTTGTGTTCTGTGTTGTCCACGAGACGAGATAATATACACGATATATAAGGTTTTTCTCTACTCGTCTCGATTTTTTTTTTTGTTGAATTCCCGCCTCGATTCTAAAATAATTCTTTCTCGTTTCATCTTGATTCTCGGAAAGTTTCCCTTTCTTCTCGCCTATTTTTTTTAAATCACTGTACAAAATATAGAATGTCAATACTTGTGTGGTTTGTATATTTAGGACTCTTAGACTTTATGTTATGGTGATATATTTACTCGCTTATGTTTTCGCCTCCTATCTTTTTCTTGTAACTTTTTACCAAACTATTTTGGAACTGTTAGCGCGCGAGTTTATTGGTCTGCTGTATACTAAGGGTTAAAATTATGTCTAATTAGGACGTATAATCGTTTACGTTTAGCAAATTTTTGTTCAGTTTGCCCTCCAACCAACACGCGATTACACAAATATTAACGATAAAATCTAAATATGATTATCGTTCATGTATTTTTTAAAAATAAATAAAATAAAATAAAACAATAAACTAATAAAATAATAAATTAAAGCAATACAGTTTTAGAGCTGCAATCATTTCGTCACATTAATTTTAAATCGGAAAATGCTTCACGCTAGCAACATATAGTAGCGTGACTTTTTACTACTTGGAATTAGTGCGTGAAGCACTAATACTTTTGTCCCTAGTAGCAGAGACAACTCGCAAACCGCTTGCTGTAAGCTTGCATTGGAAGTCGGCAAGCTTGCATCCGACTTGATTGGAAAACGTGCAAGCATGCCGCAAGCTGGATTCCAGTAACGAAGTTATGTGGGTTCAACCTTGCATTCAGTGTTTCATTCAAGCTTAACGCAAGCGTTTTACGCTGGCGGCAATTGAATAGCTAATGAACAGTCAGTGATGCTATGACGCTCAGCGAAGGATCTAAAGCATCGCTTGCAAGTACAACAAAAGGCAGATTGTATGAAAGCATGCCTTTCAAGTGCAAGCGTAGAAAGCCAAAAGCCAATCACGCGCCAACTGGCAGAAAGCTTTCTTACCACTTGGGGTCGCTTATAAATAGCATTTCATCACATAATTTTCCTTTATCCTTAAAGGGTTAATACAGTGGAATCAAGCAAACTCAACCTAAGGTTGATTGAAAGATTTCCCGAAAATGGTAAGTTGTACGCGTAGGCGGACCCTAGGGGACAAAGGGTTCTTAGCCCCCTTCTCCACCATCAGCGACATAATCAACAGTCCTGCAAAAGCCCAGTAAGAGAGAAAACTAAGTATCTTTAACCCTCAATCTCCCAGAAGTCCGTCCTGAATCCGCTTTTGGTTTTACGGAATAAATTATAAGTTATTCACAACTCAATATTTTATTCAATATTGCTTTAATGTGACCATGGGCGCCCGAAGAAAATTTTCTAGGGGGGCTCAAATCCCTGGTTGCTATATTACGTTTGGTATTTTTTATTTGTATTAAGAAAATCTTAAGACATTTAATACATTTTCGTGAGCCCGGGGGGGGGCACGGGCCCTACCCTGACCTCCCCTTCGGGCGTCCATGAATGTGATAGTTGAACTTACGATAGGGTACAGCTATAAACCTTCAGGGAAGTTTGCTAGCATTAAGAGAAAGTAATGTTAGTAGTAATTCACAGCGGTTACGTGACTTTCTTTAGTCATTTCGACGGAAAATGGAGTAGATTACGAATTTCCATGAAAAAAAAAGAAAAAAAATGTTACCAAATTCTTTAGACAGTTCCCACCCTGCTCCCGCCAAGTGAACTTTGTGGTGAACAAACACCTTGTGCGTGGATTTTCTCGGGGTTCTCCCGTTTCCTCCCACTTTCTTCATTTTACCATTTCATTCATCTCTCATCATCACCGTCTGCTTTAGCCTCACCGGCATAACCATGGGACGTAAAACTCAAAGATTTCATTTTATTTTCTTTGGACAGTTCTAAGAATTAGTGTCACAAAAAAAGGGGGTGAAAATTGTAAAAAGAAAAGAAAAGAAAATACATTATTTTTTTTAAAGTGAGTTCAGTCTCTCAGGAATAGGTAATATTTTCACCCTTATCCCGTAACTGCAACCAGAAGTTGTAGAAATGTACAACCACTTTCGGTATCAGTAGCTATAAGAGAGAGCGAGAAATGACTTTCTGATATGAATTCAGAGTACCATGTATTTCAAGAACAGGTTCCATCTCTGATGTTATACTGCTACTACTGTATAAACGGAAATAACAGATCTAGTTCTTCCCGTTTTAATAATAAATCCCCTTTCCCAACGTGGAACGCAACTCACTTGTTTGATTTGCTAAGCTCTTTCTTTAACTCTTTCCTCCTCAAATAAACAAGGTCCGTTCTACTATATGTTCAACACGTGCATTTGCACTGGGCGGGAAGTTTCGAAGGGCGACAAAATCTGTCATAACTATATTACTTAAAATAAATATTTCTTGTTGAAAACAGATTTCATGAATGATGGTTGTTAAATTTACTAATCTTGCCTTCTTTTTGAATACTACACTCAAAAATTAAGTTTAGGTCGCATTAGTTTAAGGTCACATGAACAGTGCCAAAACAAATGGTGAAACAAATACCAGCATGAATTGCTTGATTGTTCTCAAATACAAGAACTCAATTCCAGGGCCGTAACTTGTAGGGGGGCAGGATGGGCAACTGCCCCCCCCCAGAGAAGCTCCCCGACGTTCGAAGGGGCCCATTTCAGCACAAAATTTTCTTACTCCATATACGATACGAACATGAAATTATAAATGAAGCATCAAACAGGTTCACTACACTACATAAACAAAACATCACACAAAAAGTCAATAAAACACAAATGAGTCCTGGGCCCATTTCAGTAAACAATGTCTACTATTAGGGACCCTACAAATAATATTTATTTGTGTGGTTTTGAGATTTGTCAATATTGTATCTTTAATTAATTTGCCATGTATGGAATGGACTCAGGGGCGTACAAACGGCCCCGCAGACTTTACCGTGCGGGAGAGCCCACAGGCTCCGGGGAGCCGATAAAGAGTAAGAGAAAGATGAAAATAGGAGCCCAAGAATTAGAAAAACAACTTTCCTAGGGGGCCCAAATACGCGTATTAATGCTTTGCCAAAAAACTAACTTACGGCGCTGTTCAATTCTCTAACAGTAGCGAACACCTGTTCCATTTAGTTATGTTTCGTTACGAAAACTAGTGTTGTCTTTGTCACAGAAAGTTCACTTATTATTGAGGTGGAACAGTTTTTTTTTTTTTTTTTTTAATTTTTAATACATGTAGAAGGAAAATCAAGAAATAAAAGATAAAACAGCTAGCTGCATTGGAATTACATACTGATATATTTAGATTGAAGCTGGATATTGAATTCTATAAAAAAGATTATAATCTTTCCTCTGTAGGTATGTTTGTTTTTGTTTTACTAACATAATAGATTATTATTTAAAGAAAAACAGACACAGCGAGATTGTATTTGTAGTGTTCAGGTCTTTCTGAGTGTTCATGCACTTTCCCTTCTCTTCGTTGTTCATGATGGCGTAGCATACTTAAAATTGTAGCTTTTAAGATGTTTTTTTTTTTCCCTGGAGAAACGGGAGGCGACAAATGATGCCATTGCACGGGGCGGCAAATTTACTAGGGCTGGCTCTGGAAATCATGAATGGCAAAAACCATAGTTTTATTGAAAAAAAAAACAACAAAAAAAAACGGTTTTTTGGATTTAAATCAGTTTTTTTTTGTTTAAATAATTTTCTGTATGCATTTATATCACATATGGACAGAAATAAGTTTGTTTCGCTTTGGTGTTATTATGCAACAATCGGGTTAAGCTGGAAGGGGTCACATAACCTTAAAGCGGAATCCAAACCGCTTCTCGACTTAGGGAAAACCGGGGTATTCGCGAACACTGGGATACTGCCGAACACCTAAGTTTATGCCCATGACTATTTTGCTGCATGCTATAGCAGAGAGACCTTGAAAATTGTAGCATAAATTTGGTGACAGTTGAGTAGATTGCCAGGGACAAGACGTTTTGTTGTTTTTGTCGATTCACTTATAACGTTGGTTCAACAATCTGGGCAAGATAAGTTGGCTCTTATCTCATCTATAATGTTATACATGAGGCTATATTTGAGCATTAGTTCTTTGTAATCTTACTAGCTTATATGCAGTCAAAAATTAGTTTCAATTTTAACAATAAAATAGCGTCTCATGGGGAAATGCCAGACAGAGTGTTCGGGATTGCCCCATGGTGTGAAATAAGTTATCAAACAATTTCAAATAGTTTTTTTTTTTTTTTAAATTGAAAGTAAGTAATAATTTAATGAAATTGGTTTGGAAAATAGATAATCTTCATAATAAGCGTTATTAGCTTATTTTAAGCCATTAGTAGCCTACTTCACTATTCTATAATTAGTAACTCTATTTTAGATATCTGATCTTTCATCATAGACTGCAATTTTTTCTGTGTGTCATTCACAGAAAAATTATTTACAAATTTACAAATTTATTTAGCCTAGTAGCGTCAATTAGCAGTTAGCCAATTTTGTTCAGCCTATTAACCACATTTGAACATTGGACTAATAAAGAATACTGTCTTTGGGAGCAAAACATTAATGCGAATATCTGTGATTTCTACAATTTCAAATAATGTTTTCATTTTAATTAATATTTTATTTCATGCACAGTTATTTCGGAATTTGTTTCATAAGAGTACATTTTGTTTAGCTTATTACCTATTAGCTTTCATTTGCAGTAGTTTCAAAGATGTTGAGGTCTGGTCATGTTTCTCATTAACTTCAGTTATATTTGTCATTATAATTCTTATTAAAGATTTAAATACTAAATTACGGTATAATTTTAATGCATTTCGCTTCTTTCGTAAAGGAAAGTTTGAAGTAATCAGTATGTTCGGGATTACCCCGACCACTGGGGCAATCCCGAACATAGCTACATTTTTAAAACATCTCACTGATTTGTTGGAAAATGTTATTTTTGACTTTCTTCTGCACTTTAATAAACAGGAAAAGCTCCAAGCTTTCTATACACAAGAAATCTTAATTTTATCTCTAAAAACAAAAGACTTAATTATAATCAAAGCTTAAGTACTCGTGAACATCCCGGTTTCCCCTCCATCCGAGAGAACTTGTCCTCCATTTGAACTCGAAACCAGAACTAATTGGCCAAAAATTCTATACTATACGTCTGCCGACTCATTCACGAACGACTCCTGATAAAAAATACGTTGTATTGATCTTTACATACTTGTTAATGTAATTGTCAAAACTTATTTCAGAAGAACAAAAAGATAAATAGTTGCACAAATGAAACCATTATACAGCATTACATATGGATAATTTCAAAATACTTCAGAGTAGAAGAACTAATTTAGTCCAAGTTAGTTCACTACGACTTTTATTTAGTCCAAATTAAGGAAATACGACGACTTAATTTGCATATCAGTAAGAAAAGGAATAAAGACGCGAATTATTTGAGTCCACTTTGGCTCTGGCCTATTTGTACATAAATAGATACCAAAGATATTTTGATTTCCATAAATACCTCTCATGGAGTTGTATGACCCCTTCCCCCCAAAAAGTACGGCATTTCGATATATTTTATCAATAGTAAACATGATTAAAACAAAACAATATTTACAGTTTTTCTTTGCAGTTGCATAACAAAAATAACAAACTATAAAAAATCATAAAAGAAACGTTAATAAACGTTTAAAAAAAAAAAAGAAGTTGCTTTTGTAGAATAATCTCTTTGAGTAATGAATGGGGAATTTAGGTCTGAATTTAATACGAATAATATACGGGAGTGAAACGTGATAACCACAAATGTGTGTTCATCACGATTTTATGAACACTTACACTTTTACGAACATTTTTCGTCTTTTCGTTTAAACCATTTTTTTTTTTTTGTGTGTGTGTGTGTGAAAAAAAAAAAAACAGCTGGTTTAAACCAGCCAACCCTGCTGGAAATAGAATTCTAGTGTAGTTGTTGTCCGTTAGACTTGTCCAGCCTTTTCGTTGCGGATTCATAGTCCGGCTCAAATCTCCTAACGTTTAAGGCGTTTCCTCCTTTTCACAATATCCAATGCAACTTGGGCGACGTTGTCTAATAGCTTTGTTCTTGGATTAGGAGAAAGCAAATTCGAAGGTAAGTCTTTACGGTATATGTCACTATAGCGTTAATAAATCTATAAGAACAAATTTGTTTTTCAATATCTTATTTCTTGTGTTAATATTTCACGTTATAACTGTACACGAAAGAAAGCGAAATCTGACAACGTCGCACTTGCTCATCATTGGCTTTCGACAAACGTCAAGAGGTTTGAGCAAGGGCGCCGATTTCTCTGTAAATTTGGGGGGATGCAGAAGGGATATATTAGGATTTTAAGATAATTGCATTCAAATTATACCAAATATCGTATATTCATAAATATAATGTGAGGGAGCCACATGAACTTGCCCCCCCTTAGGATCGGCGCCCTTGGGTTTGACCCGGACTTTATTGTTGTTAGCTGCCTTATGTGACATTTAGGCTAATACTCAAACTGTATAGACTTATTAATTGCCTAGTATTCAGGTCAATGATGATTTACGGAGGTGATCCGAGGAGAAAATCTTTCCCTTCAGGGAAGTACGAAATTCCTCTTGGGCGCATTCTTCGATTGTGCTGAACATCGATCACCAGTATTTTTGCAGTACTACCTTCACCCCCCGTGTATTGAGTCATTCCTATAGGCAGCGCCATAGTGGGTGCAACTACACCCACATTAACTTAGATTTTCAGATTTCCTACAACAATCCTTTCTATTTTGCATATTTATTGTTTCCTATGTTTGGATATATTTGAGGGACTTCTTGAATCTCTCATAACTTATTTGCTATCATATAGTGTTCTTCCATTTTTTTTTAAAGTAAAACTTAGGGACACGGCCGGATTTAGCATTTTGGCGCCCCTAGGCCCAATAATTTTTTCCGCCCCCTTAGTCTGGTTAAAGTTACTAGTCTGGAGCAGTGATTTGAACATTGGCACGCACACGGCGCATGGGCGTCTAATCACTCCGAGAAGTAGCGCCGAGCCAGCCTAGTAGCAGTGGCAATACGATGCGTACCGCTCAACGACATCCCTACAACCAGTTCTCCCGTGTTTGAGATCAAAAAAAATGAAATGAAATCTTTAAGTTTTACGTCCCACGGTTATGCCGGTTAGGCTAAAGGAGACGGTGATGATGAGTAATGAATGAAATGGTGGAATGAAGAAAGTGGGAGGAAACGGGAGAACCCCGAGAAAACCCACGCACACGGTGTTTGTCCACCACAAAGTTCACTTGGCGGGGGCTGGGATCGAACCCGGGACCCCAAGCACCAGAGGTGAACGCTCTACCACTGAGCCACCGCGGCCCCCGTGTTTGAGATCAATTTTGTAACGAAGTTGATGCATAATGTTGAAAGATAGTTTAACTTTACCAACAATTATTTGTTCTAATGAACTTCAAAATCAGAATGCTTTATTAGCCTGATTTTTTAAAATCAATTCAAAAAATATGTTAAGTTATGGCTATTTATTTTTATTTCTAGATATTTTTAATTTTTTTCTCTCGCCCGTGCGCCCCCTGGGAGCTTGCGCCCATAGGCCCGGGCCTACCAGGCCTATTGGGAAATCCGGCCCTGCTTAGGGATTATTTTTGAGATCTTAAGGCACAATAGTGCAGAGCGTTCTGGCAACAATGTTAGGATGTGTTGTTCCATCCTAATTAGCACCCACATTACCGAAGTCCTGGCGCCGCCTATGGTCATTCCCCCTCCCAGGAGTTGAATTGAATTGAATTGAAAAAGGCTTTATTCAAGCGGGCGAGGTTCAGCATATTGCTGCTCTACCACCTAACCCTTGTCAAGGAAGTACATTGTGTTATACAAAAAACATACAATCAATTGAGTACAAAAGATACGGTTACATACAAGAAAAATACAGGTATACAGTAAGATGATAAAAAAAGACAAAAGTGGTACTTTTAACAAAACACACGCACACCCACAAGTACGACAAGTGAAGAAAAAAAAACAACATACAAACATGAATACAAACACATACCAATCAATAACATAGAGACAAAATAAGCTATGCTTGTGATTCACGATGCAGGGAGGAGGGTGATGAAATATTTTTATAATGTATGATTATTTAATAAAGAATATGTACAAAGTCAAGTCTGATTTCATTTACGTGGTTCAAGTGATAGACTACAAATTATGGGTACCTGAACTTAAATTTTGTTGGCTGAGTAAATAAATTTTTAACATTTTCTTGAAAGAATTAAATGTGTTAGCTTCTTTTACTACATTTGGTAGAGCATTCCATGACCTTGGTGCTAATACTGAAAATACCGCAGTGGTTTGCTTGAGTCTATGATGTGGAATATCAAACGTATTTCTTTTGCGTGTTAAGTGAGTGTGAATAGTTGACCTAGCAGTGAGTTTCTTGTATAAATACGCGGGACGTGTTGTTTTAAGAATTTTATAAATGAGAGAGCAGTAATGCAAATGTCGTCTTCTGGACATTGTCAGCATGCTATTGCTGTTCAGAATAGGCAAAATATGATTGAATTTTCGTATGTTGTAACAGAAGCGGATGCATGAATTTTGTACCTTTTGGATCAGAATGGCATTGCTTTTTGTTAGAAGCGGGCCATACACAACATCACAATAATCAAACAAAGACAGTATCAGCGTTTGTATCAGGAGTAGTTTGGTATCTTTGGACAGACAGTCTCGTATTTTGTACAGGTTTTTTAGTATTCCTAGCACTTTTGAACACTGAGTAGAGACGTGGTTATTCATAGAAAGTTTATCGTCAATTTGTACTCCAAGACTTTTAACACAAGGTGAATAGCTAATGTTTGAGTCCATTATTTGTAATTCTAATTTGTCCGGAGCAATTTTATTAAGTTGATTAGCGGAACCTAGAACAGTATAAGTACATTTTAAGGGATTAATAATAAGACCGTTATCAATACACCAGTTACTGATAGCCTTAAGATCTTGGTTAAGGAGTCGAACAACTTGTGGTAAGTCCTGAGGCAAGGCTTTTATAAACAATTGAGTGTCGTCTGCGTAACAGTACATCTTTGAATGCTGTACAACAGATACCAGATCTGCAGTGTATAAGGTGAACAAAACTGGCCCTAAAATTGAGCCTTGTGGAACACCTCTATCAAGTACAGCAGCTTCAGAAATTTTATAATGAGATGAACTACGTAAAGTAACTTGCTGTTTTCTCTTTTGTAGATAGGATTCGAACCATTTTATGGTATTTACTGAAAAGTTATAGTATTTCATTTTTGCTAAGAGAACACCATGCTGTACAAGGTCGAATGCCTTTGAGAGGTCTAATAAAACTAGTATGACCACATTTTTGTCATTTAGTGCATGAAGCACATTGTCTTTAATACCTAACAAAGCAGTAGAAGTGCTGTGAAATTTACGAAACCCAGATTGTTCGCATGGAAGTATGCCAGAGCTATCAATATATGAAATCATTTGCTGAAGCACTAACTTTTCAATTACCTTTGAAAGAACTGGCAATATACTTATTGGCCGAAGGTCACTAGTTGATTTAATACAAGGCTTCTTTGGTAATGGCAGAATTGTAGATAGTTTCCAGGGATCAGGGAATTTACCATTCGATAAAGAGTAGTTCACAATATTAGTTAAGGGAGATGTGATAACAGGTAAAGCTATTTTAAGCATATGTGGGGTTATTTCGTCAAAGCCCACTGCATTGGATTTAATGTTAACAATTGCTCTTCTAACTTCATGTTCATGAACAGGTCTTAACATGAAAGGAGTTCCACAAGCAGTGTGTTTCAGTGAACTGTACCGATTTATTTGTTTATCAAATGTATCGTCACTTGTTACTGAGATGTCGGAAACTTTAACAAAATTACGATTTATGACATCAGGGCAATTTAGTTCTTCAGGGAGGTTCAACGATGAACTTTTTCCACCTATTCCCAAATTATGTAACGTACGCCAAGTGTCTTTATTGTTTTTAGCGTTATTTACACGAAAGGAAAAATACGCAATCTTTCCTTGTCGAATAACTGCCGTAGTAAAATTACGAAGCTCTTTGTACTCATCCCAGTGTTGCTGCAACTTAGTGCGTTTGAACCTGCGGAGCGCACGGTCGCGTATTTTCATTAGCAGCTTGGTATTACTAGACACATAAGGCAATTTGTTATTCGAAACTTTAGCTGTTTTTATTGGCGCATGCTGATCAAACAGATGTTTTAAAGAAGTCTGAAGAAAATTAACTTTAGCATTTATAGATTCCTGAGATTCAATTTGTTTCCAGTTCAAGGCTTCAGCATTTTGTAGAAATTCGTCGTGATTAAATATATTAAAGTTGCGATAACGAATAATATCAAATGACTTTCTTGGCTGTTTTTTAATGTTTAAGATAGCATGTGTCACCCAGTGATCGGATGATCCAATGGGTGGACTAACGCCACTTGATGCTATTGTGTCAATTTTATCGGTAATAATGAGATCGAGTAATGATTCACCGAACTCTGTTATTCTGGTTGGTTCTTTAATGAGTTGGACAAGTCCAAACATATCCAGGATACGGTTCAAATATTTTGTTTCGGGTTTGTCAAGACAGAGCTGATCACAATTAAGGTCACACAATCAACTTGTGGATATAAATGTGTAATCACATCCTCAAGAATAGACAATTTGGTGTAGGGGATATTTGGTGGTCTATACATTGATACGATACCTATGCGTAGCGAATTTATTTTCACCATTACCGTAAGGCATTCTACTTGATCTGTGTTAGGTATTTCAAACAGTTTTACATCCAAATTTTCAAGATAATACATTAAAATTCCTCCAGCATGATGTTCTCTGTCTTGCCGAAGAACGGAGTAGCCAGGTATATTAATGAGCCTTGTATCAATTGAATTGTCAAGCCACGTTTCACTAACTACAAAAATAGCACACTGTGATTCTAACATTAATAAACGTATTTCATCTATTTTAGGTAAAATGGAACGAACATTAGCATGCATAATTAAAAATTGAGACTGTTGTCCTGCCGTAAACTCAAACCTTTCCTGAAAAGTTTTGTTGATACTAGTATTTAAATATTCCCTTGTACCATGCCAGTGGTCATGAATGCTCCCTTGTAGGCTACTATGTCTACGTTACTCATAATTATTGTTAAACAGTTTCTTTACAATGCAATATAGCGATAATGTACCAACTAGTAAACCCTTTAAAGTTAGAGTGGTGCCCATCTTTGTCTCAGGCTTTGAAAAACAGCAATATAAATCTGATCCATCATCTCCATAGAGAATAAGTAACCTACGTTTTGCAAGAACAGAAATTTCTCTACATGTACACCCCTGAATATTGAGTTAATGTTTTGAAATCACTGCTGCTGCTACTTTTGACAATAACGAGGCGTCTGGCAAAAGAAGTCTTTTTCAATTATGTTGTTTAATTATTTGCATCAGATCGTTGATTGTATGATCCGTTTTTCATTGAGCGCAGAAAAACCGTTCTGCACAGATTCTGTCCACACGGAGTAAAGGAACAAAAGGCTGCTCCTGACATCTAGCGAAAATGAGTAAACTACCGCGGGGCTCATTCCATAGCAGTTTCCGTCAACGCAACATAAAATTTGCTGTATAGTTCGTGGTAATTGGGATAGCACATAGCAACATAGCATTTGCTATGATGATGAGACAACAAAGAAACACACAAGCATTTGCTCCTCTTACAGTCATTTCTGAGAGCCTAATCGTGACTTTATACCGTTTTTTTTTAATCTAGTAGAGATTGCGAGTTGGTTCTGCACTGCATTTGGGCGAATGCTTCCCTCACTGCCTGACATTCTCGGCCAGCATCGGATTTAGTAGGCGATTGAAGGCTTTGTCTACAAGTTGTGGACATCCTGTATCAGATTTGTTCTGAAAGAGTTTGTAAATTAATGTTTTACCATCATCCCTACCAAATATTTGATCCCTATACTTTTCTTTTCGTTTCACTAGCGTTCGTTCCCAGTTCGAACTCGTATACATATAATCCTGTACAACGTTTATTGGACACCGATATCTGTTGACATGTCAGAGCAAAATTTGTAAGAGGTGCATAGTATAAAATGGATGTGTTAATTCAACTTAATGGTTCTGTAATAATCAAATTCTGTTAAATTTTGACACATGCCTAGTGCTACTTTTACTCCATTGCACTTTTTTTTAGAGTAAAATATTCAAATGGTAGTTGTTGAATCAACCATCTAGTATGATGAGAAGTCATTTTAGTAACACGCCGTTTGTGTACTTTATATACATTTTCCAGTCAACCATTTTTACCCCCCCCCAAAAAAAAAACTTTCTTATTAAACGGATATGACAATTATGGGAAATAATAAAGTGTGGCATAAATTATTTAAGTGATTATCAGAAACGAAATATAGTCGGCAATGAAGAGGAACACATATACGAAAAACAGATGGCAGCACTTCTTCTAATGTAAATTTCGTCAAGAAATTCATACACTTAAAAAACTATTTTCATGAAAGATCACAGGCAATGTAATACATTGTTCGTTACTTAGGATAAATGTCACATATATCGCATGGAATTTTCCTTATAGTAAAAAACGAAATCTCATAAATTATTTTTGGAAAGTAATGTGCACTCTTAAATTAGAGTATAGGTGTACTTATCTAAGACAACTATTTGAAAACCTTACTAAATCATTGCTCTTAGCAAATAAGAGGTTCCATTGGCCACTGACAAGTAATATAGTTATTAATATTAGTATGTCATGATGTAGGGTCAGCATGCTAGGTGTGGTGTTACTAACAACACATCATGTATATATAGAGATCAGTGTACAGCTGTTTTTTCCCACTATTTCACCTATATCCTAGATAGTGTCTGATGAAACCAAGTGGATAGTTGAAGAAACTGTTAAGCGTTAATAAATATAGAGAGATCACTTTACAGCTGTTCTTATTTCCCGCTATTTCACCTATATCCCAGATAGTATCTGATGTAGCCAAATGGATAATTGGCGAAACTGTTACACGTTAATAATTTTTACAATAAATGTATTGTTTTGCTCAGCGAGTAGCTTTAATCAGATTTAAGTCTGTCTGCAAAGCTTGTATAATGTAATATATATAGTGTCTGATGTAGCCAAATGGATAATTGGCGAAACTGTTACATGTTAATAATTTTTACAATAAATGTATTGTTTTGCTCAGCGAGTAGTTTTAATCAGATTTAAGTCTGTTTGCAAAGCTTGTATAATATAATATATATAGTGTCTGATGTAGCCAAATGGATAATTGGCGAAACTGTTACATGTTAATAATTTTTACAATAAATGTATTGTTTTGCTCAGCGAGTAGCTTTAATCAGATTTAAGTCTGTCTGCAAAGCTTGTATAATGTAATATATATAGTGTCTGATGTAGCCAAATGGATAATTGGCGAAACTGTTACATGTTAATAATTTTTACAATAAATGTATTGTTTTGCTCAGCGAGTAGCTTTAATCAGATTTAAGTCTGTCTGCAAAGCTTGTATAATGTAATATATATAGTGTCTGATGTAGCCAAATGGATAATTGGCGAAACTGTTACATGTTAATAATTTTTACAATAAATGTATTGTTTTGCTCAGCGAGTAGCTTTAATCAGATTTAAGTCTGTCTGCAAAGCTTGTATAATGTAATATATATAGTGTCTGATGTAGCCAAATGGATAATTGGCGAAACTGTTACATGTTAATAATTTTTACAATAAATGTATTGTTTTGCTCAGCGAGTAGCTTTAATCAGATTTAAGTCTGTCTGCAAAGCTTGTATAATGTAATATATATAGTGTCTGATGTAGCCAAATGGATAATTGGCGAAACTGTTACATGTTAATAATTTTTACAATAAATGTATTGTTTTGCTCAGCGAGTAGCTTTAATCAGATTTAAGTCTGTCTGCAAAGCTTGTATAATGTAATATATATAGTGTCTGATGTAGCCAAATGGATAATTGGCGAAACTGTTACATGTTAATAATTTTTACAATAAATGTATTGTTTTGCTCAGCGAGTAGCTTTAATCAGATTTAAGTCTGTCTGCAAAGCTTGTATAATGTAATATATATAGTGTCTGATGTAGCCAAATGGATAATTGGCGAAACTGTTACATGTTAATAATTTTTACAATAAATGTATTGTTTTGCTCAGCGAGTAGCTTTAATCAGATTTAAGTCTGTCTGCAAAGCTTGTATAATGTAATATATATAGTGTCTGATGTAGCCAAATGGATAATTGGCGAAACTGTTACATGTTAATAATTTTTACAATAAATGTATTGTTTTGCTCAGCGAGTAGTTTTAATCAGATTTAAGTCTGTCTGCAAAGCTTGTATAATGTAATATATATAGTGTCTGATGTAGCCAAATGGATAATTGGCGAAACTGTTACATGTTAATAATTTTTACAATAAATGTATTGTTTTGCTCAGCGAGTAGTTTTAATCAGATTTAAGTCTGTCTGCAAAGCTTGTATAATGTAATATATATAGTGTCTGATGTAGCCAAATGGATAATTGGCGAAACTGTTACATGTTAATAATTTTTACAATAAATGTATTGTTTTGCTCAGCGAGTAGTTTTAATCAGATTTAAGTCTGTCTGCAAAGCTTGTATAATGTAATATATATAGTGTCTGATGTAGCCAAATGGATAATTGGCGAAACTGTTACATGTTAATAATTTTTACAATAAATGTATTGTTTTGCTCAGCGAGTAGCTTTAATCAGATTTAAGTCTGTCTGCAAAGCTTGTATAATGTAATATATATAGTGTCTGATGTAGCCAAATGGATAATTGGCGAAACTGTTACATGTTAATAATTTTTACAATAAATGTATTGTTTTGCTCAGCGAGTAGCTTTAATCAGATTTAAGTCTGTCTGCAAAGCTTGTATAATGTAATATATATAGTGTCTGATGTAGCCAAATGGATAATTGGCGAAACTGTTACATGTTAATAATTTTTACAATAAATGTATTGTTTTGCTCAGCGAGTAGCTTTAATCAGATTTAAGTCTGTCTGCAAAGCTTGTATAATGTAATATATATAGTGTCTGATGTAGCCAAATGGATAATTGGCGAAACTGTTACATGTTAATAATTTTTACAATAAATGTATTGTTTTGCTCAGCGAGTAGCTTTAATCAGATTTAAGTCTGTCTGCAAAGCTTGTATAATGTAATATATATAGTGTCTGATGTAGCCAAATGGATAATTGGCGAAACTGTTACATGTTAATAATTTTTACAATAAATGTATTGTTTTGCTCAGCGAGTAGCTTTAATCAGATTTAAGTCTGTCTGCAAAGCTTGTATAATGTAATATATATAGTGTCTGATGTAGCCAAATGGATAATTGGCGAAACTGTTACATGTTAATAATTTTTACAATAAATGTATTGTTTTGCTCAGCGAGTAGCTTTAATCAGATTTAATTCTGTCTGCAAAGCTTGTATAATGTAATATATATAGTGTCTGATGTAGCCAAATGGATATTGGCGAAACTGTTACATGTTAATAATTTTTACAATAAATGTATTGTTTTGCTCAGCGAGTAGCTTTAATCAGATTTAAGTCTGTCTGCAAAGCTTGTATAATGTAATATATATAGTGTCTGATGTAGCCAAATGGATAATTGGCGAAACTGTTACATGTTAATAATTTTTACAATAAATGTATTGTTTTGCTCAGCGAGTAGCTTTAATCAGATTTAAGTCTGTCTGCAAAGCTTGTATAATGTAATATATATAGTGTCTGATGTAGCCAAATGGATAATTGGCGAAACTGTTACACGTTGATAATTTTTACAATAAATATATTGTTTTCCGCAGCGAACAGTGTAATTTGAACTGAGCAAGCAACAAGAAATTGAACAATTGTTGTATCAAAACAAATTAATAGTTATTTCCATGACGAGAGTGTTAATTTTGTTGATACAAAACAGGTAATTATATATTTTTAACTTCTATCTTGTCTAAAATATGTAAATTATTTTGCTTTTTAACACTATTTGTGTAAAAAGTATGTGCTTATGTAATAGATTGTCAGTTTTGTAAAGACAGATACGAATTCAATTAAACCAACATTTCCATAACTGTGGTTAAGCTTCCTCAAACCTATGTGAAATTGGCTCATCTTTTACTTTCAAATTTTGATTCAAATATAAGCCAATTGTTTGTTTTTCGTTTGTTATTGACTATGTTGAAGAAAAAAGTCATTTGTTTCTAAAAACCAGATAGAGATATTTAAAAAAATAAAGTTGGAGGGCCAACTTCACACTGGCCTCCCACTTTCATATTTTGATTCAAAACCAAAACCAATCATTTGACAGTTTTGAACAAAAAATAGCATAATACGAAAAGAGATATTTTGAAAATTAAGTTTGAATGTGGCTAACCTCACCCTGGTCTGTCAAATTTCAAATTTCGATTCAAAACCGAAATCCAATTGTTTGTCTTTATTTTGTTGTTGATTGTTTTGAAGGAAAATTAGTTTGTTTCGTAAGACATAGTAATATATTTAGAATATAAAGTTGGGGTATTTCTAACTTCAGCGTGGTGCATTTACTTTGAAATTTCGATTTAAAATTGATGTTAATCTTTATTTTTCTTTTGTTATTGATTCTCCAACTTCACACTGCTACCTCATATCAAATTTCTATTCAAAATCCAAAACAGAGTTGCCATGTGGTTAAGCGCCTAGTGTACTTGCCTTTGGCGTGGGGAAACCCGGGTTCGATTCTCGGTGGAAGCTAATGTGATTGGGGTTTCACGTTAACTTGTAGGTCTACGTCTCATATAGCCTAGCTGCTGAAAGGAAAGTTAAACTGAAAATAAAATAAAATCAAAACACAAAAGAATCTCTCTTTGGAATAATATAAATATAAATCTAGATATAATATATAGATATTATATTTAAATATAATATACAGAAAAGTATAAATATATAATGTAAAGACTGGTCTGGATTTTGAATGAAAATTTCAAATTTGAGAGTCCAGTATGATGTTAGTCACATCCCAATTTTATTTTGTAAATATCTTATGAGTCGACAAGTAAAAAAGAAAAAAAATTCATATGACCATATGTCAGGAAATGCATTGTTACAGAGTTACGGTCACTGAGCCGCCTGACGTTGTGAAATAATCATATTTGTGGATGCCCCTAAATGTCACTCAATTTAAACCTCAATAGTTTAGCTCCTAATAAAACTACAAAGATAACTTTGGTATCAATGTCTTCCTGAAGTGCACGAAAATCTTCATTGGAATCCCAAGATGGTTATTAGACGTATATCATATTGTATATTCCAAGATGGTATATCATATTGTGTTAATGGTAGCATATTACAATTAATACTTGCAATTTCACTAATAAATGAAATATATGAACTATTTTTCAGCGTATATTGAAAATAAACATGCATCCTGAAGCTTGCAGCTGTCCTGATTGTATATGGTTTCGACAAATTTCATCACAAAGTCCGATCCCACAGGAAGTAGCATTATCTTCAGATTATAACGAAGTATGGTTTGAAACAAAATTGGATGTAAGATCTACTGAAGACTTAACAAATAAAAACGAATCGGTCTCAAAATTTGCAGAAAACGATTATTCTTGTGACCTATCTTCAGAAGCGCACAAAACTTTGGAAGAAATGAATGGAACTGATTCTGAAGAAACAAAAGGAAATATAGAAATGGAGCTCCAAATGATGAAAAAGAAGCTTAAGATGTTAGAATTGAAAAATACGTGTTTGGAAGACATGTTGAATCTTACTCAAACGAAGCTTGAAGAAAGAAACAAGGTATGTAAAACTCAAGAACGCAAGATTTCTAATTTACAAAGAAAACTGAAAACATACAGACCAAAATTATTACACTTTGTATATAATTTACGTAAAACAAGATGGCAAATGTTTTTTGAAAGATTGAAAACGACGAAGAATTCGGCAAAAATCAACCAAGAAAAAGTTAGTACAAAAACAATGACAGAAAAAGTTAAAAATTTAGTGCAGCAAATCGACGAATTGAAAGAAGAAAAGGAAGAAATACTGAGAGATAATGATGAACTAACCAAAGAAAGGGATTTCTTAAAGACTAGTATGATTCTTTCAGTTGGTAAGCAAAATAAAATGACAAAAGAACTAGACATAGCGAAAAACCAATTATTAATAACACAAAATCAGTTGAAATACGCTGAATATGATTTAGAATGTGTTGTAGATTTTCAGGAACGGATTCGGAATCACAAAATCGAACGTCAAAAAGAAAAAGTTAAAACTAACAGTAAAGGTTGCCAGATAAATAATGAGATATGTTGCTACTCTGATCTTGAGCAAGGAGAAAAATATTTTGAGAAATTTATAAGAGATCGAGTAATGAGGTCAAAACAGCAGTTGAACAAAGAATACGAGACCACAGTGGACAACTTTAAAATAAAATTTACAAAAGGTTTCCTGAAGCACGCTAAAGTTTGTCCTAACTTTAGAACAAATATTGACGATTTGGAAAAATTTTTACTACTGTGTCAAAACTTATCATGCACATCGATCAATCATACGTTATTCGAAGACTATCAAAATAATGACGAGACCACATGTCCTCCATCTTGGACCTGGAAAATGAATTATGATCGCTTTGTTCAAGTTTCTATGAAAACTAAGGATTCGACAATTAATTTCCAAAGATCAAGACAGCGATGTAATCTATGTAAACAAATTGGTATGGAAATTAAGAGTTACTTATTCAAAAACACAATTTTAGATTTAATCGTAGCACTTTTTGATTCGAATGATTCAGGAACTTCTACATTCGAGAGCAAATCTGAATTAATTCATACTGATTCCACTGGTGCGTTATATTTCTCGGAAAGCGATGTTTCAGTTCCTAGTGGATATTCTATTACATGATGTTAATATGTTGAAATTTTTACTGCCCAATTGTGTTTTTAATTATAAAAAATTGAATTTTATAATAGGAGAAGTAATGCTTGTACGATAAATGGAATCTTCCTTTGTTTCCTTTTCAAGGATGGCATTATTTAACCATACGTAGTATTTTATTCACTTTCTAAAATTTTGTTACATAGTAGTGTAAAATGAAGAACTCGATTAATAAGTAAACATCGGATTTTCATGCACATGCATATTTTGTTTGCGTATATGCATCTCTGTTAAAGTTTGTATGGGTTTCTAACAACAATAACAGCTCGAATTTCAGGTTTTATAGGCATATGTATGCATATTTCAGAGATTAATGCATATATTATTGTTTAAGAGCATATTCTATGAAGTTTTAGTTCAAATGTATACTTATAGCATGCAATAAATTCAGTTTTAGTTTGTATTTTCAATGTATTTACATGTCTTTGCAACAGAATCTTTCTGCATGGGAGGACCAATGACTATGGTAATTTATGGAGGACCAATGACGTTAGCAACCGATCAGCAGAGCAAAGACGTTTACAATTTCCAAGACGTTAAGAGAAATCTGATAAAGACATTGTAATAACGTGTGAACATTAATTCAGAAACAAGAGACGCCAGGAATGTTTAGCTGTAGTTGATGAAGTTCAGCACGAATCCCAGTCAGTTCCTGGTAAATTTGAGCACTCAATGGAAAATAAATTGACGGATGTTCCCTAACAGCACAAAATGTGCTAGGCATGTGCTATTTAGGTGTCCGAGCTACTTTTTAGGTACCCGGCACTTGGCACATATTATAGTCATGTGCTAAGTATGTACTTCAGCTACCTACAGTTTTAGGTACTTGTTACACCTAATTGATATTTGCAACTACAGCGTACTACAAATAGAGCATTTATATATCTGGTTCAGTTTCGCACTCTAACAGTCATTTGTTTTTATGTCGTCACTTGGGACATATATCTGTCATATTCTAGGTACGCCCTTTAGGTACATATTGTTTCAGATACTCTAACAGCACAAGATGTGCTAGGCCTGCGCCATTTAGGTTTTTTAAATTCATCTCCCACATTTGTCGCTTCTTTTTCTAAACGATTGTGTACTAGAAGCAATACACGCATCAACTTCATTAGATGGCAACTATCGCCGATCATTTGAAAGTGAATATGGAAGAACCATGAAATAAAGTAAATAGACACTCGCCAATTTGTTATAGAATTACATGGCGAGCAAATTTTATCTGATCCCAAATGGTTATAGTCGAATATATGCGGTTAAAGGAGCACTCTGATTAGCCAAATACAAAAGACCTCAAAAATTTATCCTTCTATAAGCGACGTTCTGTTTATCGCCTCTGTGGCCAAGTCGGAAGAGCACGCGGCTAGTAATCCAAAGTTTGGTGGTTCGCCCACTCTAGGGTAGCCCTACATTGGTTTTACTTGTTTAGACTCACCTTAATGTAAACACATTACGCATATAGGCGATTTCACATATTTTGGGGGAGTAATTTTGTGGTTCATTGGCGCTTACGGCATAGGGAACATACCTAGAACATACTAGACACGTTCCCCAGGTACATGTCAGGCATGTGCCTAGGGGCGGATGTAGACTTTGACTATCACTTGCCACGCATGTGATTTCTTTCTCAGAAGTATATAAGGCACATACTGGACTCATTCCCATGTACCTGAGAAAACTTGATAGGGATATGCCTGCTATGTAATTGTGCTGTTAGGGTTATTGCCGGAAACTCAGACTACAAAACAATTTAACATCTATTGATGTTAACAGCTTATTTTCTGGCTACAAATGTCACAAACTGACAACGAAATATGAAGAGAAGCATCTTCTGATATATTGTAAGGCTTATAACGCAGGAGCGTCATTTCAGATTTTGCTTGGGGGGGGGGAAACCCCTTACTGATTTACTACTATTTTATTGATAAAATCTATATAAATCTCAAACTCAGAGGGGCAATCGCCCCTCCCTGCCCCTCTAAATGACGCCCCTGTTATTACGGAAAGGAGTAATTAGAGATCATGTTTGCATATCACTGTGTTATTTTAATCTCCTAATTTGTGTTGACTTTAAAAAGTTAGGAGTATATAAAATGTAACTGTCATAAAAATACAATTCTGAAGAGAAGCCCCTCAAAGGTAAAGTTATACTGCAACTGCAAAACTTTGTCACAACTTTGCTAAACATTTGAAAATGCTATCTTTTGTTGCATTATTAGTGCATATTAAGTGCATATTTTAACACATTTAGCAGCATAGTTTCATGCATGCATTTCATGAATTTTAAGTGAATAAAAATCCGATGTCTGTCAATAAGTAATATAAATCATACTCTTTTATAACATTATCCATTATCAGCGACGGAACTACGCTAGTTGTCGGCCGAGGCAAGAATTCTTCTTAGCGCACCCCAGACCAACCAAACCAAAACGCTCCCCCAAATATTTGCCCAATTTGCGCCCTCCCAACCTGGCGCTCGGGGCAAGAGCCCCCTTTTCCCCCTAGTTACGTCACTGCCCATTATGACTCTGGAACTTATGCGATTATAAAAATCTTTCTGACCAGAGTAATATATTTCTTAAAACTGAAACAATGTGTAGGGTAGGTGGGGGGAAATCGGATCAGTCAAAAACAACCCTTGTGATTGGACTTAAAAGAATACTCTTTGCGTCGACGTGGGACGCATTGTAGTGTCACCTGTCAGAAGAAATGGGTACTAACGGAAGACGCTGTTGATTTGGCGCCAGAAGAGTTCCAGACAGCATTGTTTAAGGACGTGTGTTTTTTGAGTGATAAAAAATTAGCAAATTTAACTTTTCATTGTTACCAAATAAGTTTTATTTTCTAACCGTGTAAGAATTATATTTGGCTTTCAATGCTATTATTTCATTGATTAATGCGTGTATCATTAGGCCGTACAACAAGTTGTGCAAAAAAACACTAAACGTACTGTGTAAATAAGGAAAAAGGAGGAAAGTGCAGTTTGGGGTAAATCGAATCACTGAATTTGTAATTTGCATTAGATGCTTGCAAGATTGGGGAAGTATTGAAACTACTTGTCTCTATCTATATCGTTTTATTTAAAAAATAAACTCTCTTATATGATGTTGCTATGATCATAGGGGACACTGTAGTTCAGTGGTAGAGCATTCAACTCTGGTTGCAGAAGTCACTGATTCGATCCCAGGGCAAGCGATGGCAAATGTGGAACGTGGAGAGAACGTGGCGAAACTAACTTGTGTGTCAGCAACAGGAGTTTACATTCCACCGTTTGCTATTTTCAAGGAGAAGAGACTGCAAGTTGAATATCACAATGGTATGCCACCAGGATTCGACTTGTGTATGACGGAAACAGGATGGGTAACAAGGAGGCTTTCATGAAATGGGCGGAACATCTCCACAAAAGTCCTGGTGAAGTTATTTTAATTATGGATGAACATTACTCGCACACATTCCTGTCTGTAGAAGCCGTGTGTGAAAAATATGATATAGAAGTGTTGTTGTTACCATCTCACACAACCATGTTCTGCAGCCGCTTGATGTTCGTTTTTTTTTTAGGCCATTAAAGGCATATTTCTATGAGCAGCAACAAAATAGTTTATTTGTGGCATTTGCATATTACAATCATTGTGATCCGATTTCCCCCAAAACTGATCCGATTTACCCCACAACGTCGGGGTAAATCGGATCGGTCTATCATCTGTTATAAAGTGAAATTTTTGGGGTAAGAACTATAAAATTTAAAAAACTTTTCGGTTACAGTTTGTTAGATGAAGGTTTACTTATTATTATACGTGTATTTTTTGTTTAAATATAATCATATTAAACTTCTAATTTGGCGTTTTTTGCAGTGATCCGATTTTCCCCTACCTACCCTAACAGTTGAGTGTCTGAAGAAGACTTAAACATTATTTCAGTTTTAAGAAAGAACTATATTATTCTGATGAGGATTTTTAAAAATATACTCTCTTATTTTACATTCATTGATTGTGATTGCAGGTAGGCTTTCTACCAGAAAATTTTATCCGGAGTAGCAATATCAAAATGTAAGGGGGCTGCATTGGTATGCTATTTGTTAAAGGACATGTAATTGTAATTTAATTTATCTTAGCTCCGAGGGGATCCCCCGGCAAGTATACCTGAAAGAAATTCTGATCGCAGATGCAGTTCTCTCTACCACAATATTTTTCTTCCTATGCTAACCTACTTGCTTCACTTATAACAACTAGCGAGTTGGACGGCCTTCAACACTTGATGTTCTCTATTACAACCACAATGGATAGTTTCTGCAAGAATAATGTAATATAACAAATGCAGTTGACAGTAGGCCTTATTCCATATCAGCCTTCATTAAAAATATGGAGCGTGAAGTAACTTAAAATTTGCAAAAATCAGTTATAACTGCTATGCATATTATCGCAAACTTAAATACAGATTTTGCGTTGCGCTAACCCAAACTGTTCTGGATTAGCCCTCATATCAGATAACTTTACCTTCATGACTAGCAACTGTACCCTAGGCAATTTGTCGCCCCGTGCAATGGCATAATTTGCTGTCCCCTTTCTTCAGAAAGAACAAATCTTAAAAGCCACGATTTTAAGTATGCTACCCATCATGAAAAGTGGGAGGGGGAAGAGCATTCACACTCAAAAAGGCCTAAACAGTATAAATATAATATATTTTTGTCCTTTTTTTTTGTAATCTATTATGTTAGTGAAAGATAAAGCAAACACACCTGCAGAGGAAAGATGACAATCCTTTCTGCAGAATTAAATATTGAGCTTCAATCTCAATATAGCAGTTTACAATTCCAGTGTAAGTTACTTTTATCTTTATTTCTTGATTTTCCTTTTACATCTGTTAAAAAAATATTTATCTTTTTTCCATCTTCAAAAATGATAAAGAACTTGTTTGTGGCAAAGACAAGACTTGTTTTCATATCAAAACTGTGATAACTAACTAAATGGAACAGGTGTTTGGTAATGTTCGAGAATTGAATTCTTGTATTTGACAACAATCAAGGAATTCATGCTGGGATTTGTTTGACCATTTTTTTTAAAGCTCTATCCATGTGACCTTAAACTAATGCGACCTAAATATGATTTATGAATGTAGTATTCAAATAAAAGGTCAGCTTAGTAAATTTAACTATCATCATCATGAAGTCTGTTTCCAACAAGAAATATTTATTTTAAATAATATAGTTATGACAGATTTTGCCTGCCCGTGCAAATGCATGTGTTGCACATATGGTAGAAATCTTTGAGTTTTACGTCCCACGATAATGCCGGCTAGGCTAAAAAAGACGGTGATGATGAGAAATGAATGAAATGGTGGAATG
The DNA here is from genome assembly GCF_964235325.1 of Thermobia domestica. NCBI lineage: Eukaryota > Metazoa > Arthropoda > Insecta > Zygentoma > Lepismatidae > Thermobia > Thermobia domestica. The sequence continues at coordinate 259,038,682 of NC_137464.1, forward strand.
AAGAAAGTGGGAGAACCCCGTGGAAACCCACGCACTGAACACATGGTAAAGCCGACCCTGATTTTATATGCACTTTGGCTGTTTACGAGTGGAATTAGATATCTACCTGAACTAAGAAGCAGCGAATACCTGTCCAGAAAAGCAGAAATAGTGTTGCCTGGGAGTCGACCTACTGACCACTAGCAATAGGGGAGTCCAGTACTTCTATCCATCTATTAGCAAATTTAATTAGCACTTCAATATCATGTAACTATCTTCTTCTCTCTCGCAATTATTTTCTGACTACGTCACTTTTTCAGTACATAGAAAAATATGAACAACTGTTGAAGGTTCTTTTATTTTTTTAAAGATGCGATTAAATAAACACGGAATATTGTATTTACTTCTACACACCGTATTCTTAACCTAACTATAATTAAACATTAATATGTTCAAGCCCTGATTATATTATGTCATACATTCTGAATGTATCTGTTTACTTTACACGAGTGTGGATAAACAGACGCAGTAGTTTGCTACTTCAGCAATATTTCTCTTCTTTTAATTTTTCTTAGGTTACAAAGGCTTATCAGTTTTACTAAATGAAACAAAGTGATCAATATTTCATGGCAATATAACGCAATGAAGGAAGTTGTGGCAGGTAAAGGAATATAAACATTTCAAGGTGACCAATTTGGAATAGGAATCTGACATTGTAATAATAATAAAAAAAAATATTTATTTGCACAATTAGTCACATTGAAACGTGACGCTATGTTGCATTCCAGAGGTTAAACTGAATTTCCTGTTCCTTGAATCAAAACAATTCTTCTTCTTTTCATCGTTTCTCCTGTTTCATCTTTGAGATGAGCTGTGAGATATGTCAACAAATATTTTCAAATATTGAAATTCTGTTTTCTCATGCCTACTGTGTTCTCCAGCGCTTCCTATGACAACTTTGATATAATCTTAACTTTAGGCAGCATAGGAAATCCCCGTTTCCTTCTGCTTCTAGCAAAGAGTGATATTTCATATTTGAGGGATTTCATTTGATATTTCTTCTATCGGCACGTCGGGGGCATGGTGGCTCAGTGGTGGAGCACTTATTTCTGATGCGTTAGGCCCCTGGTTCGATCCCAAGCCTAGTAAGTTTGTGGTGAGCAACATCGTGCTCGTGGGTTTTCTTGAGGTACTCCCGTTTCCTCCCACTTTCTCATTCCACCAAATTTTCTATCATCGCGTCCCTTAGCCTAAAAAGCAGGGGCGGGGATTAGGGGGAAAGAGGGGCCGTTGCCTCACCCCCAATCTTTTGAAGTGACCCCTTAATGTACATAGTTTCATTTGGAAATGTAAAGTTTTTGTATGTATTACTGGTTCATAGAAAAAAGAATGGTGCCATATAATATTTACCGTTGCGTGAGTGCGTACTGGTTATTTATATATCTTCCCGTGGAATTAAAAAAGCTACAGGAATTGCGTTTTAATTGCAATTCAAAGCAATTAGATTAATATTGCAATTAGGTATTTCTTGAAATGTCGTAGCATATCCCTGTAGTATTTACTGTCTTTCATTTTCTAAGAGTAATAACATACATTTAATGGCATATATGGACTCAAAAATATAAGTAGATAATTAATCCCCAGTTTCAATATAACTTCTACAAAACAAATCCTCATTATTCATTACTATGATCAATATATCCTTTCTATTTATTTCTTTCGTGAATTTGTTATTAAATAATTTGATCGCATAATTTTTCAGACAGAATTTTAAGATGTTCATGAGCAAGGAACAAATCTCTTCTTAGAACTTCGTTGTTTAAGAGTTCAAAGCAGAGTTGGCGTGGGTCAATGAAAACTTGACCCACGATCCACTGACACCCACCACCCACCATGACCCACTCTGACCCATGACCCACTCTGACCCACGACCCACTCTGACCCACGACCCACCATGACCCACTCTGACCCACCACCCACCATGACCCACCACCCACGGTTACCCACTCTGACCCACCACCCATGGTGACCAACTCTGACCCACCACCCACCATGAAATACTCTCATCCACTTTGATCTACTCTGAGTCACCAAAATCCATCGTCATCAACTCTGAACACGATCCACGGCCTCTTCTGAACTGATTAAAGAGTTTACACTTGTAATAAAACAAGACTGTGAAATTGTCACTAATCGGAGTTTGAATTTCTAGTCAATCGCTCAAGCACCACTCTGTTACAAGAACGGTGGATCTGACCTTTACGATATAAAATGGTAAAGTGTTTGTCAGTGAGGAAATTGAAACAGTTCGAGGGGGGGGGGATTATTGTGTGCCTAAAATATACTTGTATTAAGAGAGTATTCTTGCAAGTGTTAATTTCTGAACGCATTCCACAAGAAACTTCTATTCGCAGGAAAATACCCCTGTACAATATGCAAAGGTTATGGTTTCTCAGTTCACAGTATTTTTCTCACAAAAGACTTGAAAAAGCAGTTGTTCATAGGGTATAAAGGTGCTCGGGTACCCTATGTGAGAGCATCTCCATAAAGTATGCTCATAATTATAATTTGTGTAATCACTAAAACACCATGTTAAATTTAAGTTACAAATATGCATAATTGCAATTACTGTATTATGAATATTTATTCAAAGTAGTTTATCTAAAGTAAAGAAGAGACTTACTAAAAATTAGGTACAAAGTTGAATAACACAAATAAGCCATTAGTAATACAAGTATACATTTTCCGTAACTCGTAATTTTCCATCTTAAAACAAATCTGAAATCGAATTTATTTCCTGTTGGTAATTTTTTGGCGGTAAATCATCCGCAATGGAATGATGTCCATCCTTCAGCCAAGAAATAACTAGCTCGTCTACTTTGAGCTTGTCTAGCAGTGGGCCATTAACATTGATGAACAACAAATTAGACAATATTTGAGCACTTAGTCTATTTCTAATATCAATCATCTGTAAATCCATAAGGGGAAATCCCCGTTCGTACTCTGTCGTGGAAATTGATAATATTTCTACCCGATTTTTGCAACTTCTCATCGACAATCTACTTGTTAGACTTAAGTGTGATAACGATTTTTGTTGGTCAGGTTTGAAATACTCAGCAAGAAGTATCATCTCTCTATCACCATACAACATCTTTTCCATATCGACCATGTCAGTTGGCAATGTCGACCCATGTAGAACAGAAACTTCATCTACCACGCCTTTGATAGGGAATCTTGTGAATAAATTATCAATTAAAGCCTGATAAACTGATGATTTTTTATTTGTTTATAAATTTAATTTTAGTAATTACACATGAAGGTTTGATACCATTTCCAAGTTCCCTCCCCCGTTTAGAAAGCGAAAGGGAACGAGGTTCCTGGAAAGTGTTCAGAGGTGAATGGGAATTTCCCTCCTTCTTCAACTTCAATTACCACACTGCTGTTTGCCATGTGCCAAATTACGATGAATTTCAATTAAATTATTATAGTATAATTATTTCCTTGTTGAATTATCAATACTTTTCAGTGGAAAAAAGGATGAAATTTCAAAGTTCCACATCAAAGTAAGTAGATCAACGTAAAGGGAGAAAAAGTGTAAAATTTTCCATACAATTATGCGTACAATTCAAAGTTCATATTTCTGTGTAATTAAGCTTACAGTACAAATTTTATGCCTATTTTTCTTACAACTTTATGGATTGATTGCCCTGTGCTGTAAGCGCTCCAAATAATAAACATAAGCTTCAGCAATTATTATAGCAGAAAGCAATGGATATATGAAGCCAAGCACTGTATTTTTTGTTTCTAATTTTTTTCTTAATCATTTTTACAAACCAACTCACTACCAATTTTCCATATATAGAAAGTGCCCCCCCCCCCCCACATAAAGGAAAATTTTAAAAAATGCTAGGACATACACTGTTTATTTTCAATAAAGAGTTAATACACTGAATTTCATCTCCGTAAGTTTAACGGCTTGCGAGATACTCATTTTTTTTCGCAAAAATTCGGATCCTCACTACCTCCTTAGGATATTATGCATTATAATAAAAGCAATATAACATCCCAATTTGGATTAAGGCCTAACTATATACCAAAAGTAATTTCATTTGACTTTGCAATTTGACCGTGATGATCAGGCACACATAGTTACATTCAATTTTTTTATATAATAATTTATATATTACAGTGATTCAAAAATGTATTTTTTCCAGTACTTAGCTCTAAAAACTCACAGGTCTCGATAGCCAAGTAGTAGTGTAAGTCCTATTGCTATTATTACTATTAAAAATATCAATATCCAAAAGTGTCTGAAGTTCTTTTTTCACTTGGTTAGGTATACTCACCTCAGGTAAGTAGACAGAAACAAGTGGAAAAGAAAAGGAAATGAAGGTCTTGAAAGTAAAACGGAGACAAATTTACCAGTCTTCAGAAGATACTGTCTACAATGCAGTGAGCAGAGAGGGTCGGTAGATCATACTGAGTCGGTGGGTCGCAGTGGGTCACGGTGGATGGTGGGTCGCAGTGGGTCACGGTGGGTGGTGGGTCATGGTGGGTGGTGGGTCGCAGTGGGTCACGGTGGGTGGGGGGTCACAGTGGGTCATGGTGGGTGGTGGGTCACAGTGGGTCACATGCTGTTGACCCACGACCCACTGACCCACCCAGAAAACTTGACCCACTTGACGCACTGACCCACCGACCCACTGACCCACTCCATCTCTGGTTCAAAGGGCTAGCACCTACTTGTGTTGCTCTTGTCAATTTACTTAATAAAATATGAAATATGATTTGGTATTTTTACTGAAAAAGATGGTATCCTATTAGTTATACGACCTTTCGTCAAAGTGTTAGAAACAACCAGGAAAACTAACATTGACATACAAATATTCAGATCATGTCTTCCCCCTCCTTCTTGTAACGTCCAATCGTTGCCACTGCTAACAGACATAATCGTGGAACGTTGAACTCAGAGACTTAATTTCATTTTCACTTCTATCGGCATCTACAGCCAGGCACCTACAATTTATAGTACCTAAAGTCCCACAGCTTAATGGTTACGTGGGCTTCTAAGTATGGAATGAGGCATTGTAAAGTTCTTTGTAAAAAAAACTGATTAAATAAGTGTAAAATTATCGTATCTTATAGGTTTAGTTTGCCGATTTCGCATATACAGTATATGGTTCGGATTCCACATTAATCAGTAGGTCCACGTCTCATAGCCTCGCTGCTGAAAGGGACGTTAAGCTCAAAATCAATCAAAAATGTGAAGCATGGGAAATATATTTCTTTCTTTTTTTTGTGCAACTCGCGTAATTATCAGACTTCACTAACACATATCCACTGTCAAGTGCCTACCCAGGAATTTTTATTGGCAGGGCTCTAGCTTTCGCGGGGGAGGGATCCAAGTCACTACTTCTATGTACTATTCAACAGATGTTATTCTGAATCCGAAAAGACGATAAGTAATTGTAAAATACTCCTACCAATCTATCTATCTATAACTAGATAAATTTTATAATTGAAAGAGTACAGATGAAGTGTAAGATCAAATTTTCATGCTACATCAATCATTTCCCTGTTAAACAAATATAGTTTTATTAAGAAAGGGTACAAATGTATGTTGATTTAGAATGTTTCGGAGGAGGTCGGACCCGGTGCTCCATCCCGTGAGTGTGCCACTGTCTCCTGAAGGAGGAAAACTGTTTCATGAGGTAATATTCTCCAATTATCACCATACTTACAAAGGAAAGTCACGAACTGGCTCTGCTCAGATTCGAATGAGACAATTGTATTTGCATTTGATTTGTTATAACTAGATGAATCCCAAAGTTATACGTGCCACCGGTCGGGATATCGTGAGTTAGAAAATATTTTGTAATGTAAAAGCCATAACCTGGCTGAATAGTTTGAACCAGGCCATTTGTTCGGAAACGGTTGGGTAGATGGAAAACTCGACGAACACGTATCGCATCATTTTCAAGGACACACTTTTTGAGGTAAAAAAAGTTTGCTACAACGTCCCGCGCAGGGCCAGACGGGGTCCAACTGAAAAGATTCAAATGACAAGGGGGTTAAGTAACACATTATTTGAAAGCTGTTGTGCAATGTTGCAAGACGGAGCAAGTTGCGACTCTACAAGAACCCTATGCACAATGGCGGTTGGTCAAAATGTAAACAAAAACTTAATTGAAAAGTCCATGGCCACCACTATAAATCAGAAATGGTAAGACAAATGTGAAAATAGGAAAGTAAGTGTGGTATTATTTTTAATATTCAACGATTTAAATCAAAACGTATTGTCCCAGGGCCCAGCAGGGATCCAGGTGGGGTCCAACTCTAAGTTTTCATATGGCAAGGGAAATTAAGCAGCACCTTCTTTGAAAACTGTTGTTAAATGAAAGAAGATGGAACAAGTCTCGACTCTCTACAATAAATTGTGCAAAATAACAGAGGATCAAATTATAAACACAAACTTAATTAAAAAGCCTATGGCCACCTTGAGTGCAAGATGTGCACTGGAAACGTACGTCGAAAGTATAGGCACTCCAAATTGTTCAAGGTAGAAAAAGCAAATTTAGCATGAATGTTGATCAATAAGCGTAGGTGACTTAAAGGTACGAAATGCTTAAAAACACGAAATCTTGAGCTCAAAATGCCACACTATGTGTCAGATGCATGTCCACCTCAAACCACTGGAGACGGAAAAACCAAAGGTGACATTCACATTTATTGCAAATATTAGGTATCCACAAACTGTCAAACACGTGTGATCTGTAATCCAATATGGCTGCTATTTTGACAGAAAAAAAAGGGGAGATATACACGGCAGAACCATATATTCCAGAACCCAACCGAATAGAAGTTGAAACCGCTATAAAGAAATTAACAATTCTCCAGGGGTAGACGAAATTCCGGCTGAGTTAATTTTAGCTGGAGACGAAAAATTGTGGAACAAGATACACAAACTCATTCTCCTTATCTGGAGCAAGGAAGAATTGCCACAAGAGTGGAAAGAAACAATCATTGTTCCAATTCACAAGAAAGGCGACAAAACTGACTGTAACAATTATCGAGGCATTTCTCTTCTGTCAACATCCTATAAAATCCTTTCAAATATTCTATTAGCAAGATTGATCCCATACGCAGATGAAATTATTGGAGATTATCAGTGCGGACTTAGACGAAATCGATCAACTATTGAACAAGTATTTACCATTCGACAAATACTCAAAAAGAAGTGGGAATTAGAGATGCAAGGGCTCGGAAAAAACGGCTTTTTTGAAAGAAAAAAAACTCGGTTTTTTCTGCTTCGCTTTTTTGCTTGGGAAATTTTGGGCTTTTTTGAAACTTCTGCTTTAAATTGATAAACCAGATTTTGTTTCGCTTCTCTATAACACAAAAAGTCATTTAATTAGTGGTTGATTCCGATAATAATATAAAACCTCGAAAATAAACCATGAATTTCGAAAAGATATTTCAAACAGTTTTACTTCTCAACATATTTACATTATGAGTCCCAAAGGATTAACCAATGTATATAATAAGATTTTTAACCTCCTACACTTGGCAAGAACCATCGTTGTTTTTGAAAATGCCAAAAACCCGTTTTTTGGGGGGTGTTTAAACTAGTTTTTTTTTTGTTTTTTTGTTTAAACCAGGTTTTTTGGGTTTAGATATTTTGCATTATGTATTTATATTACATATTGACAGAAATAAGTTTGTTTTGCCTTGGTGTTATTATGCAACAACGGGGTTATGCCGGAAGAACTCCCATAAGCTTAAAGAGTCCGGTCAGTAAATTTCTTAAATTGAGAAACTCCCGCCCTAGCCATCGGGAAAATCCCGTCATTACTCTAAATGTAAAACAATAACGGAAAAATCCTGTTATTGCTTTGCATGTAAAAGGTCAACGTGTCGTAATCAGTACGCTAAAACTGAGGTATTAAATTACAAATTTAGTACGTACATATCATTGAAAGTACAATCCAAGCTAATGTTGGAAGCTACGTAGGCAATCAATAAATTTTGCCAATTCCTATCAATATATTTAAGCAACCTTGGCTTCTTTATAAAACAACAGGCATTCAGGCATGCAGAAATATACAATTTAGTTTCGTTTCGTTTGTTCAGGCTTAACATCCTTACGTAATACCGAGGTTATCAAGGAGAAGACTTCGCTTAAAGTTGCATCCGAACCGCTACTTTGTTTACGCATGAAAGAAGGGTTGTGGTTCGACCGAGAATTGAACATGGGACACCTTGATTAAAAGGTGAAAAGGAAAACTAATGCAGATGGTTTGATGTGTGGGAACGTCACCATGAACTTCACACGATTCGCATTTTTCGTTCTTTTTATTTATTTATTTATTTATTGGTTTAAACCAGTTGTTTATTTTAAAAAAAAGAAAAAAAAAAACAGCTGATGTAAACCAGTCAACCCTAAAAGTAAATACTTCTTTTTAAAAAATAGTCAAATAAGTAGTAAATTTCTATGTAGTATTTTTACTTCAAAATATTCCATACCCTCTTTTTGGAACAAAATAAAATTAAAATAAAACATAAGAAAAATACTTAGATTTATATGATACACTTAAAGGCTGCACATCTAGAGCTTTTGGTTTTGTATATTCTTGAAATTCTACAGTTTTATATAAGCACTATCACGGCTTACCCAGTCTTCAAGTTTTCTGTATTTTTAACAAGAGGGATTCAACATATGAAGGGTATGAGGTAAGAACATGGTAAACCACAATTTTACTATTTTAAGGAATTAGAAATTTTCTGCTGCACAATCCATTTTGAAAGTCGGAAAGCTGATTTTTCACATAAGACTATACATAAAGGATTAAACGAAGCGGTATGCATTGCTGTCTATCTGGTGCTGCGTGACTGAGCAATTGAAAATTTGTTAGTTACCATGTTCTTGGCTCACACCCTTCATATCATTATGGAACTCTCCCCGCTTCACCACCACCAAAAAAAGGACTACGGAATATATTTAAGTTAAGATAAATACAACTGCACAACAAACATAACTGAGTGGAGCTTTTGCGCTTCTATCGGGAAGTCCGGGATTCAACTCAGCGTTCGGCCATTCTGACAAAACTTTTCTTCATTCCATCTATGAAGTAGAAATAGTGCGTGTACTGTGAGTTGGCCGACTTAATTTCTTATTGTTTTTAAATCGTTATTATTACTAATTACCAGCAGTGACGATTTTGCGAAGGTTAGGGGGACGGTCTTTCGGACTGAAGCCTGTTCCCCAAAATTACGGAATGTCTAAAACAAACGAAATATCTATTAGTTATGCCTTTACTCATAAACTTTAAGCTTCCGTCAAATAAAAATTACGAATGTTTAGAAAAACTAAACATTAGTAAGAAAAAAACCCTCCCAAAATATTTTTCTAAATCCGCCACTGATTCTCAGTATAAAATGATCTTCAAGGTTGTATCCGGAAGATTATCTCTAAATATATAAACGAAACGAAATACAGTATTAGTTATGCCTGTACTCATAAACTTCAAGCTCCTCCCAAATAAAATTAGGGCATTTTAGAAAACGAAACAATCAGAGAAACCCGTCCCAAAGTACGTTTTTAAATCCGCTACTGATTATTTGTATAAATTAGTATTCAAGGTTATATCCGGAAAATTATTGCTAAATCGTTGCACACCTACAGTATACCAGAAATGTGGAAATACGGTTAGACGGATATATTGTAAAACGTACGCTTTCACGAATATATAGAAAAACGTAAGTTTAACTTTTGCGCTGGAAGCTAGAGTACTAAGCTCTTAGAAATGAAACACAGATGACAAACTGAAATGATCCCGAGAAGAAAAAAAATGTCAACTCAAAAGTTAAAATGAAGTTAAATAGCCTCTAAAATTGTCCTCAAATACTACATTCTTCATGTTAGCTTTAATTCGTAAAACATGTGCTACACCCATCTTGATGGTGAATTTTAGTGCGAAATATGGCATTTAGGTCATGGAAATCTTATCTAACTATAGAATATACTATAAGAAAGTTATTTAGATAGAAAAATCATGAAAATGAAAAAGACCAAAATTTCCAAAATTCTCGTTTTTTCCCCAAAAAAGCCGGCTTTTTATGTAAAAAAAAACATCGATTCAAAAAAACCCGGCTTTTTTGCATATCTAGTGGGAATACAACACCCCAGTATATCAACTATTTATTGATTTTAGAAAGGCCTACGACTCGGTTAGGAGAGAAACATACAACGTTCTTATAGAACTTGGAATACCGAGAAAGCTAATTAGATTAATTAAGATATGTTTAAATGAATCCCAAAATAAAGTCCGGGGAGGAAAATTTTTGTCCATGAGCATTCACGTCGAAAATGGCCTGAAACAAGGAGATTTCGCATCTCCTTATTCTGGAATACGCTATAAGGAAAATCAAAGATAGCAACCAGGGCCTAGAGTTGAACAGTATTCACCAGGTTACGGCATATGCTGATGATGTAAATTTAATAGGGGATGATAGGAGAACAATAGAAAGAAATGCAGAGATCTTATTAAACGCTTGCAGGGACATAGATTTAGAAGTAAATGCAGAGAAAACTAAATAAATGGAAGTTCGTCGGGACCGTAATCCTGCAAATTATGGGTGCATTACAGTATTAAATAATACTTTTGATAAAGTGGATACTTCAAATATCTAGGATCAATATTAACAGACGAAAATCATATTCACAAAGAAATTAAATGTCGACTAAAAGCAAGGAATTCGTGTTACTATTCAGTTCAAAGTCTCTTGTCGTCTTGAATTCTGTCGAGGAATTTGAAGCTTAAAATATATAAAACGATAATCATGCCTGTTGTTCTGTATGGTTGCGAAACATGGTCGCTTACTGTGAGGGAAGAACATAGACTGAAAGTATTTGAGAACAAGATCCTGAGTCGAATATTCGGACCCAAGAGGAACGGGAATGGGGAATGGCGGAAGCTTCATAAAGAGGAACTACATAATTTATACGGTTTACCCAACATTGTTAGAGTCGTCAAGTCTAGGAGGCTTAGGTGGGCGGGTCATGTAGCTAGAATGGAAGAAAGTAGAGACGCTTTCAAAGTCTTGACTGGAAGACCAATCGGAAAACGATCATTAGGAAGACCTGGGCGCAGATGGGAAGACAATATTAAGATGGATCTCGCAGAGATAGAAATACAAAGTAGAAACTGGATTCAGTTGGCTAAGAATAGAAGTCTATGGGGAGCTTTTGTTAATGCGGCATTGAACCTCCGGGTTCCATAGGCCAAAGAGTTAGTTAGTTATGATCAAGAATAAGTCGCTAATTCCCGTGATTTCTTCAAAACAGCCTGCATCACCCGAACTGCTGAAACTAGTGTTCTGTACATGAAAATTATTATGTACTAACAAACATGGGCGACCACAGAGGGGGGCAAGAGGGGGAAATTGCTTCCCCCCCTTGGATTTTCGAAAAGGGCTAACTTTTATAGGCTCTTCTGGTGACAAAAGTTTGAGTTTAATTGCTTTCGGATGTCGAAGATGCTTTTTTTTATTTTAATCTTGTTAAAGGTGTAGTGTTGAACTGACACACAATCATAGTCATACATCTTGCAAATAAAATCAGAAAAATAAACACACTGCTGAACAAGACTGCACTTATTTAATATAAAAACACATTTACACGTGACGTTTCGATCTTCTAGCCAAGATCCTCATCAGACGTACACTCATGGATCATGGATGAGGATCTTGGCTAGAAGATCGAAACGTCACGTGTAAATGTGTTTTTATATTAAATAAGTGCAGTCTTGTTCAGCAGTGTGTTTATTTTTCTAGGTGTAGTGTTCAGAATGGATATAAGACTTTTTCTTTTCTAAGAGGCAAAAAGGTGAGAATAGCGTTGTCGGAATTCCGGAATCAAGCAAGTTGAAAGTAACAGAAAGAAAGTTAGGTCCTATATTATCTTCCATCTTTTTCTGCACAACACATGATATATCTCTTCGAGGTAATAAATCAAACTCGGGCGTGTTCTTTGATCTGTTAGACTTTCGTGTCGAGCCTAGAGAGACTCCGCGTTACTCAGAGTCGTTTTGACGTATGATTAGCGTCATACTAAAGGCCTCACTACCGCAGGAAACATATGTTAGTCGAAGTCTAGTATGGCACTAATCACTCGTCAGAACGACTCTGTATAAGGCCCACTGTATTCAACGAACACATTGAAGGACTATCGGCAATGCAAAATATACTCCACAATGAATTCAAAATGAATTGATTTCAGTTAGTGAAAAGGAATTTTAAAATATTTTAGTTAGGAAGCAAATAAAGAAGATCATTCTGAGTAATTGTTGATGAAAGTGTGGACATTTTATCCTTTTTATCAAAATATGACTTGATTGGCGAAATTATGTGAACAGGGTTATGACGGATGCACCACAATGGTAGGAGCGGAAGGTGGTGTGAACAGAATAATACAAAAACAATATCCTAAGGCGTTATTTCTTTACTATACTAGCCATAAATTATATTTGGTTATTAATTACACTAATGAAGTTAAAACGCATTCGAAATTCAGTTGCAACTATGCAAAATATAATCATTTTTTTTTTTCGTGAAAGGTCTGTCAGAAAAAAATCTTGTTCCTAATGTACCTCTCTTCTGTGAAACATGGTGGTCTGCAAAGAACAAAATTACAAGAATATTTTTGGAAAAATCTCAGAAATAGTGAATTGCCTAAAACAGCTGTTCCCTGGTGGAAACAGAAGCGCGCAACATAGTACTCATTACATACTTACATTCTTCAGCGTCATCTGGTATATTAATAATATCAATGCACATCATGGCCAAATAGTACACTGCTATTTTAGAGCCAACTACAAATGTTCTACAGGGAGAGGCAATAGATCTTTCCAAGGTACTAGAATACATTGAAGTTATTTTGGACATGTTTGAAAATCATCGCTGAAATGTCACCAACTGCTTTCACCAACTTTCACAATTGCTACATGGGATCCGCGGTACAATCCTAACTCGCGCCAAGTGAACTTTGTTTTGGACAAACACCGTGTGCATGGGTTTTCTCGGGGTTCTCCCGTTTTCTCAAACTTTCTTCATTCCACCATTTCATTCATTTCTCATCCTTACCGTCTCCTTTAGCCTAGCCGGCATAATCGTGGGACGTAAAACTTAAAGATTTCATTTCATTTGCTTTCACCAATTATACACACCTACCGAAGCCTCCACTGTCGCTGTTGGGATTGTAACAGAAATAAATGTTTCTTTCGCTTCCAGCGACTACTTGCACAGTACGAGTAGAATGTTCATTTAGTACGTACTAGGGTGGGTCGTTTTGCCACTTTTTTTTTTCGGAACGAAATGTAATACCTGGCAAAAGTGGCCCACCCACACGGACATTACAGGTGTAGATTTTTTTTTTTTTTTTTCAAATCAGATAATATCTTCTGTGAGAACTATTGCCTCAAAGTTTCAAAATTTCACTGAAAATTACAAAAAATACCAAAATTGTTCATTATTTTTAGTTATGCTAAAGTAAACATATTTTTGGATTTATACATGCCAGATGCTATGAAAACTGACATTCAAGTCTCAAAATGCCAGTTATATGCTCCTGCGGTGGGATAGGGGTGCCTCCTCTGGGACCGGCAAAGGGAGCAAATTCAGTACAATTAAGCGTTTCTACAGCTATTTTCGTCCTTGCCTTTTCCTTCTACTGGTGTTCATAGTGGTAGCAGAGCATGGTTATTTTTCACCATGACACTCCCACCCCTCCACCTCACAATACTACAACGCCCTTCTCCTGTCCCGATCTGCGTAACTCAGCGTCACTATCAGGAACGAGCCGGATACGCTTCAAATTGGGCGCCATTTCTCAAGCGCTATATTTGGTTACTGTTGCCTTTAGCTTATATGAATTGGCCGTTACAGATAATAGTTTGCTAAACACTATTTTCACAGAAAATTCTGTATTTCTTTCTTTCTTTCTTTCTTTTTTTTTTTTTTTTTTTATAAAAAAGGTCAATATTATTTATTATATCACAAAAATGACTTCAGTGACAATGAAGCAGAACTTGAAGAGAAAGGAGAGGAAAGCTCTTCTGAGGAAGACACCAAACCCAGAGACAGAACATCTAAACCGAAGCTAGATTTGACTGAAACTGCTATGATTACTCAGAGATACAATGTAAGCAAAAGTGCTGAGGCACATATAACATCAACTGTGCTTCAGGCAGCTTTAAAGGCTGGAATTATAAGTTCTCAACAATCTAGCAACATAACTCTGCTTTAATTGTGAACAGGAGCAAAATATGGCGTGCGAAAATTAAAATCGTTTGGAATTTAAAAGGAAGTTCTAGAAATGATGATCCCATTAAAAGCCTATACTTTGATGGTCAAAAGGAAGACACTAAAACACACGCAGGCATCGTTAGAGAAGAGCACTTATCACTTGTGGCTGAACCTAACTCTCAATATGTTGGTGACGTGACACCATCCTCTGGCTCTGGCCATGACGAGACCACGGCTATTTTCGAGTACATCATGAACCAAATCGAAGGTGGCTTTGATGACGTTGAGGTTCTTGGGTGTGATGGAACAAAAACTAACACTGGTTGGAAGGGAGGTATTCGTCGAAAATTAAAGAAACTAACAGGCTATTTGTCTCTTGCATTTTAATGAACTGCCTCTCCGAGCTCTCTTCACGCATATGGCGCTAATTCAAGCCTCTATTCTTACACAGGTCCCATAGGTTCAAAACTATTTGACTGTGAAAAGCTTCCAGTGGTGTCATTCAAACCAATAAAATGTGACTTACCTCATCATAGTCAGAATATCTCAGAAAACTTAGTAAAGACCTGAGATACTTATCTCAAGTTTTCCATTGCTAATGGTCCTCGTCACGTCTTTGAAACCATTCATAGGTCTAGATACCAAATGAATACCAGGTTGTAATCCGTTCATCCATTCAGAGGAATGTATTTCTCGCACTCCCACTGAATGTTCTTTTCGCCATGATGACTGATGGTCTACTTGCTGTTCGACAAGATGCATTACATAATATTTATTCTTAGTCCTCGAAAACACGAAGCAGAGAATCTTCATAACACTAATAGATATAACATCATTCCCAGACCGAATTTTGAGGCGAAAGATTACACTGAAATGATCTCTTGGGAAAGCACTGATGTTTCAATAACTGTACCACCAGTTCAAAGGACGGTATCAAACAAATAGCTCATGGACAAACTTTCACTTTCTGACAACACTGTGCCAGAATAGTCCTCCACCGTCTATCCATGCCACACGGTGGCAGTAGAACGGATAGTAAAATTAGTCACTGAAGCAGCCTCTCGAGTATATGGTAGTGATACTAGGAACGGGATCATCAGGTCAACCTTATTTTCTAGGCAAGATCTGTCTAAATTTCAATCAAAGTCCCAATTTGTGACAATTTTTCCGGACAGTGACGAATTGGATTAGTTAATCCGTCCCTATCTATGGTTAGTTGGTTGGATAGGGCTGGCGCAGGAGCCCTAGGTGCAGCCACTTCCACGTGGTAGACTCTGGGACGCTTGGACAGGCTATATGACCAGGTGAGTGAGGACCTGCACAACCTCTTAAATGTACTGAATTTGCCCCCTTTTCTGGCCCCACAAACATTAAATAAGTGCACTCTTGTTCAGCAGTGTGTTAATTTTTCTAAAAAAATTACGAACATCAAAGTACCAAAGTATATTGTCGGAACCTTTGGGGGGCCGTTCCCCCTGGGCCCACCCCTTTACTACGCCACTGATAGGTACTACGGATAATTGTTACATGTCGTATGAAACTTTATTTTATTGTTATTCTAACGACGTATAATTTGTAACAATTGACCAACTAGTGTGCTTGCTATATTATTTTAAATCTAAATCTGCGACTTCCTTCGTAAATATTGGGTTTTCAGCCATTTTCCAAGGTGGCGGCTTGAGCACAACTTTTATTTTTGGGCACTTTATATTTTTGAGTCCTAAAGGTATGTAGAATGTTCGTACAAAGTCCCTTGCTTGTACGATTTTTTCTCTAAAATTTTGTATAATGACTGGACTAATATACGTATATTTTTAACGTTTAAGCGACAATCGTCGAATCGGTAATCGATTCTTGCCCACACAAATTAATTGATTCCTCGTTATTGAACTCACTGCTGTAACAATTCGATTTCGCTGATCTTGAAGAGTAGCAGGCAAAAGTGGTACATTCACGCTGCTTTTTATGTACTTCTCTACAGATAAGAAGCGGAAGGGCTAAGGGCCATTAAGATGAAAGAAATCATGTTGCCCACCTATTTCAATCCATTGTCCTGGAATTGAGTCGTTCAGATACTGTAGTACCTCGTGTGGAAGCAGGGCCGGATTTAGCATTTTGGCGCCCCTAGGCCCAATATTTTTTTCGCCCCCTAATCTGGTTAAAGTTACTTTCCTTAAAACCTTTATTTAAAAATTATATCAGGCCTATGTGTTAATTGCTTAAACACCACTCCACGATGCAATTTTATCATTGCAAGTTTTTTGAGGAATTTATTTGGTTCTGGGCTTAACAAAATACCGTTAATGTATTAACAAAAGATTGGTGAACTTTACCAACAATTATTTGTTCCAATGAACTTCAAAATCAGAGTGCTTTATTAGCCTGATTTTTTAAATCAATTCAAATAATATGTTAAATTATGGCTATTTATTTTTATTTCTAGATACTTTTAATTTTTTTTCTCTCGGGCGTGCGCTCCCTGGGGGCTTGCGCCCATAGGCCCGGGCCTACCGGACCTATTGGGAAATCCGGCCCTGTGTGGAAGTGACCTGGAGCATCGTTTTGCAAGAAGATAAAATAATCCCGATCTCGTTGAATTTGTATGGAAGCAACCAGCCTTGGAGCATGTCCAAACATGTATTTCCAGTCGTAGTTTCCTCCATAAAAACCAAGGGCCATAATCTTTATTGATAGAAATGGCGAAAACACATTTAGCTTTGGAGAATCTCTTTGGAATTCGATGATTACGCCGGGATTTTCAGTTCCCCAAATTCTGACGTTGTGGTGGCGATTTACTTCACCAGATATTTAGAATATTGATTCATTAAAAAAAAAAAAAAAGCCTTTCAGAAAACGTGTCATCTTTCATATCGTAAAATTCTAATCTTTTTCGTGATCACCAGGATCCAATGCCTGGAGTAACTGCAATTTATACGACATCAGATGCAGACGTTTTTTTAAGTACACGCCATACCGTTGGTTGTGGAATTCCAAGTTCTCCGCTTCCTCTGATTGTGGATTTCCTAGGACTATATTCGAAAGCAGTCCAAAAACGATCAACATTTTCATCTGACGTATGAGGTTGACCAATGCTTTTTTTTTCCCTTTGCGTATGCAACCATCTTCTACGAACTTCTTGTACCAATCGTAAATTTGTTTATGACGAGGTGGCTCTTCGTTGAACTTACATGCTGCACACTGCAACAACATATTTACTCTTTATATACTGCAGTACACAAAACTACTTCTCTTGGGGCGTGTCCACTTTCCTGTAAACAAACCACAGCGCAGCAGTAGGCATTGAATGGAACTAATAGAACTTTGAACTTTCTCCTATTCAGTGACCTATCATATGTGTTCCTATCTATTGCCATTCATTACAAGTAAATAGCTTAAATCCTCTCCTTCTTTTTGAATAGTCCGGTAGTTTTCATCTTGGTCCTTTGACAAAATTCAGAAGTTTATTATACGTATAGTTTCCTATGTGGTGTACCGAGTTCTGAGTTCTTGTTAACCTCAGATTGTTATATAAATATAATAAGTTGTTCTAATGTATAATTGGCCTAAGTCCAAATTTAGTGCAAAATTTCGCTTATTCATGTGTATTGTAAGAATCTGTACACCCATATGTACTATAAGCCACATGTTTTCACTATAAACATGTGTTTTTATAACTCATAAACAAACAGTAGCAGATGACGAAAGGAAACTATACCTCCCGGAAGAGACGAAGAAACACGAAGAAATACGAAGTAAAACGACAACCCCTCAACAAATTCTCCCTCCAGAAGGATGACTATAAAAGAGAACGACGGGGCCATGGCCAAGAAAGTATCGATATCAGTGCTGATTGCTCATATACCAAAACCTTTTCTCGAGGCAGCTATGGGCTACGGAGAATTCCATTAATACTTACTCCCATGGCTGCTATGAGCTACGGAGTATAACCGATCCCGTCTGAGGCTGCTGTGAGCTAAAACAAATGACCTTTCTTCCCGAGGCCACATCGTGTGCCGAGCACTTATTGGACATTGGAAACATGCGAAGATTTTGAGAAAAGAACTTACAAGAATTTTGTAAAAGTTTTATAAGACATTTTGTATAATAAAAAGGTGAAGGGTTAAAATTCCCATGTACATTATTTAGACTCTACCTACAGAACATTGCAGTATAAACGAAGTTATTTCCAGAATGTATATACACAGTAGTGCTAATATATTTAGCCGTGGATAGCGTGGTCTTCTATGTGTGTATAAGGGAGCTAAACAGTTTTATTTTAAAACTTTTTATTGTATTTTCACACTAAAACACTATGACTTCAAGGAGTTTATTCTATTGTAGCAGTTAATGTATTAAGAACAGACGAAGAAGAGGGAGAGGTTCCCTTAGTGTATATACAATAACGTTAAAGAAAATACAACTTTCTAGGAAAGAGCTTTTATTAATAAACACAGTTACTGTTTTTGTTTCATCACTTTTTTTTTATCATCATCTTACAACTGACAACTTAAGGGTATGAAGGGGTTCGAAAGGGGTTTCATTCAGCAATATAGACGAAAAGACGAACACCTAACCTGGACCTCTTTTTGTTTGAAGATCCTTTGTACATAACAAAAGAAATAACGCTCACACTGAATGTTTAGTAAGTATACATAGTGTTTGGTACATGTACAGAAAAAAAGAACACATCTATTAAGCCTAACATCTACAGAACATTTTTTACAAATGTGTAAAAATAACAATAGCAAATAAAAACAGTTCAGAAAATAGAACATCTCAGTGAACAGTGTTAGCAACTAGAGCACAAAAAAGTTCGTAGTTTTTATTATTATTTTTTTTTTTTTTTAAATTCGTTTCCTTAAGCAAAAAAGTTGTGCACACAGCCACTTGTTTTTTGTGAATGGTTTAAAGTGTTCAGTATAATGGTGCATATGCAGGTACCATAGTGAGAATAGATAGGATATAGTAACACATTACAGGAAAGAAAAGCACATACATACAACTTTAAAAATAACATCGTAAAGCTGGGGAAAGAATCATATATCAAAGGCTTGATTTTTGGAAAAATCTTTTCATGCTATTACGTACGAAAATGTTAAAATATTTGCTTATTTCGTCTGCTTTTTACTGAGTTTGAGAGAAGTGCATAACCATACTACTCGGAAATTCATCTTTTAGAACACTGTACAAGTGAAAATACAGTTAGTTTTGAATTGTACAACTATCATCATTTACAAAGACCAACTCTGGGTGTACATTTTTGTTAAGACTTTTAAGATGAATTGACCTATTCTGAACACTACTCTTCTGGATGTAGAGTCTTATCCGTCAAAAATTTCGGAAAAATTTGAGCCCTTAATTTCGAAATTATTGACAAGGGAACTCGTTAAGAGTATCAAATTTCATACAATTTTATGAGCTGTCCATTTTATAAAATTAATTAATATCTTACTCCAATTTCATGTGCACTTACTCATTTTAACCTTAAAATTACTTTTTCTTTTTTTAAAAAACGGTTCGTAGCACTGCACCCTAGTTTTCATGGCTACCTACAATTTGACTCTTTTTTATGCCAGAAAATGTAAGCAAATTATTGACTTTAGGTCAGATAGCGTAAAGATAGCATTAAAGTTTTGCTTTTTCAAGCTATTCCTAAGTCGAAATTAATATATTTCCAGTTCAACTTTCCTTTTGAAGTATTAAATGCGAGTCCGAACATTTCCAAATATATGCTCATCCAAAGTAAATCAGAACAGAAAATTATCACTTGTGTAAGTTGAGTAGTTAAGATAGAACAATGGAGTTACTGACATATGCATTTTTTTTTTTTTACCGTACATTGATTCTCGTAAACTATTTGCTCTCTCAAACACAGTAAAAACTATTGACAACACAAACAAAATATTTTGGATAAGATTATACAAATGTCACTTTCATACACTTATTTACATACTTCTTACAAACTCTATTTTGAAAATGGAGACAAATGATAATATAAAAAAACTTTTGGTTCATATTTGATACATAATAATAGGAATAACTTAGTTACATAACATAACTAAATTAGTATACGAACATAGCTCAGAAATGTACACGCTCTTTAGTTTATGTTGAATATTTTACCATACTAACTCAAATTTATATCAGGAATGAGTTTAACACTTTCCGTTCCGTTAATCATATTATTACGACTTTCTAGATCTCGCTGATTCTTGACAAGATGGTTAGTTTATCTTATTTATTTATTTCTTTTGAATTGTTAGAAGTGGTTTGTGTCTAGTGTTGCACCCTAGATTTCCGCCATCTTGATACTTGGATTTATCGCGTGTCATTTGCTTTTGCGCTTATAAAACTAAGCAGTCTAATTTTAGGCATGCTAAAAATTTGATTACTGTTGTACAAACCAGTACAACTGGTCTGATTTATTATTTTTTAACTTAGGAATTAGTGGACCAATTTAATTCATGTAGACAGAATATAATGGTGCTGAAAATTGAATTGTAATCGATCAATTTGTTCGAAAGTGTTTGATAAAGTATGTAGAACGCTTATGAATATTTTTCACTCTCTGAAATTCATGTGGGACATTAATTTTCGTTATTGATTGATGATTATACAAATATAGTCAAATATTATCAGGAAACTTATTGAAAAATAACTCTTTCTATTTACTTTTGAAATTTGATATCCTGGTCTTAGTTGGCAACATTTTTCGAAGAAAGGTTGAGGTAATATGGATATAAAGGTAACACGAAAACAACATTCACTCTAAGGCTCTTTCGTAGAGAATATACAACGTAACTTTCCGTCATTAGCTACGACCTTCGACTGGGCTAGTTTTATAAGGAAGGTCAAGAAGTGATAGTTTATTATTATTTAGTTTCTCACGTACCAAAATTATACCAGTTCTGATTTAGATCTGGCAACATTGACATCAACAAAGGCAATAAGAGTGGCAAACAAACGGATTTTAAACATAAGTGACAGAAGATTTTATAATTAAGATCATTCTAATGTTCTTTTCCGATTGTTTCACTTTACAGTTACATTCACAGATTCTTCTGCAGTGATTTTCTGCGAGCTGTAGCTTTTTCTTCTTCCTCTTCTTTTTTTTTATCTATTTAGATGTTTGACTTGGCTACAAATCCTTCCATCAAAGTATCAGGCTGCGACTTCAAGAACGAATTGCTACACATGACCGGTCTCTTTTTCTGTATATCCTGGCCTCGAGACGAAATTCTAGTAAATAGATGTTTAGTTTCTTCAATGATTTTGTTCATAATGTAAATACCTTCATTTTTATTAATTTTCATTTATTATCTTTTGTTTTTTATTTAAACTAAAATTAAATAAAAATATAAGATATATTACGGAGTTACGGAAAAAGTTACTATAGGAAATATAAAAAAGTGTTTTCTAAGCTTTCAAGAAATTGTCTCATTGTCGGAGAACATAGAAAAGAGAGAAAAAATTAAAAAGGATATCTGATCATATGAAGCAACTCATTTCCGAATATTTTGGCGAAAGTATATGTCAAATAAAAGTCTGGATATTTATCAAGATGCAGAGTACAATAGCGAGTAGAAAACCATTGCAAGATAATTTATGGATATGCTTGTAACCATTATACTGTGAAACAATGGGAAGAAATTTGTATATTATCGTATGTACGTATATCTATAAACAAGTCTGATCGGCAACATGAATGGATTGCGAAGGGAAACTACGAACATGATTGAACAAATTTTTTCATTATAATTTTACATCCTCATTGCGCTCTAAGGAGACATTTTTGATAGTCAAATATTTCGTAAATTTAGGTCAATAGATATATTTTTTTAAAAAAATGATCTTATTAATTTATTCCAAAATGTAAAGGCTACCACATTGTTATAGAAGATGTAATTCAGTACAACATATTGAATATTCAGTAGAAACATGTCATATAAAGGCAGAATGATATTTTTCCTATTATTTCAATGGAGGTTTATACACTAGTTTGACATGAAAAAAGTATAATTAAATTTTTCCATCGTGTATTGTGAAGTTGCTCTTGGTCTCTGGATTGAATGCCCTTAAAAGATATTGAATAGAAATCCAATTATTGCAGATAAAGTAGACCAATGCTATCTTGTGTAACTAGAATTAAAAACAGCCGTATGATTTTAGAATCATAATTACATTGGTTATAAAACATTTCAAGAAACCATGTTGTTCAATATGACTTTTAAGCCGCTTTGCCTATCTTGGTTAATTTAATATTTTTATTAAGGTAATAAAGCCACGCACTACTACATATGTTTATGTCGTATAAAATTTGCATACGCCAAGTCAAATTTCCTATTGTTAAATTATACGAAAAGTTATCTTACTAATTTATTTAAATGTAGCTCCGATAATAGTGGTCTTCACGTGTGTAGTTTCATTTTTTAAAATCGAAATCAAATTCACCTCAATAATATGCGCATATAGACTTTAAAATAGCAATCCACACGGGAGAAAAAAAATTGTTCTAGCCTCGGCACGGAAAGTGTTAAGTACAGTTTTGTTTAACAAATATAACTAAACAAATCTTTATATTGAATGTTCAGTATGCACATGTGTGTTCTTTTTTCTTTCTTTCTTTTCTTTTCTTTTTTTACCACAACCAAATAAACTACAAATATAACAGGAACATTTTTGTACCTGTCTATATAAAAAAGTAATATTTGACTTAAATCCTTTTGAATATGCGCCAAAGAATTACTTCTGCATTTCCAAACACATTCTCAAAATATAAAGTTTAAAGAATTTACAGCAGATACACACAAAATAACATCTTACATAGTGAACCAGAAATCTGAGTGTATTTACGTATAATTAGTTTTCCCGTTAAATTTAACAATTTCATATAATTATCACTACGACCATGCCCAGAAAAAAAAAATGGGAGTATAGAAAAAGAAAATACTTGATAGAGATACGTGAAAATTACTTAGCATGTAACTTTATCTCGTTTAAATTTGAGAATTTCGAGGGGATTTCACCCACAATATTTTCTCTCCCGAATATGGACTTTGTTGCAACTAAAACGTATATGTACTCATTTATATACATTTAAAATATATCCATTTCACAAGAACAAAATGAACCAATTAGGGGTTAGCTTTTCGGTAAATTTATAGAATGCGTTCTCCCTACACCTAATTTATCTACGTCAAATTGATCAATTCGATTCAAAAATATTAAGAAAATAATATGCTATGAGATTAATATTTATATTTCTGACAGTTATATATATATATATTCTTGAAACCCAGTCACTTGCCTCTCTTTGAAAGGTTTTATTTTTATTTTTTGATACATATCTGGGTTTCAAAGTATATTTGAAGTTTACCGGAGTGTAAGTAAGAAGTTTGAGTTATAGTACAAGTGTAGGAAGGTGGAAATGAAATTGATAGTAATTTATTTGTAATTATAAATTGTAAAAGCGTAATGTACTGTAGAAAAAATTTCCTTTGTATGCCTGTGCATGTTGCAATATCCTCTTGATCATTGTTGTTAATATTGTAATGAGCACATATATTACGTCTTCTTTATTCTTTTTTTTTTTTTTTTTTTTTGTGATAATATTCGGAAATGTATGTCTCATGCACCTATTGTAATGGGGGACAAACTCCTGTTATAGGTAATAAATAAATAAATAAATAAATAAATAAATAAATAAATAAATAAATAAATAAAAGACCGTATTTCACAACTGAAGGTAGGAAAAATTAATGCTGAAGTTTCAAATAAATAAATAAATAAATAAATAAATAAATAGCTTTCAGTTCAACATCCCCAAGATTGTGTCCTTTAGGCAAAGGGAGACTGATGATGGAAGAACTGACGGAATGAGAATAAGGGAAAAAACGGGAGTACCCCGAGAAAACCCACAGATATAATCTTGTCCACCACAAACTTATTTGGCCGGGAATCGAACCAAGGAACTCACGCACCAGAGGCAAGCGCTCTACCAATGAGCCACCATGTTCCCAGCTTCAAATAAAATTTACAATTGAATCAAGAAAGTATACATTTGTTTAAATGTATTCTACAGATGAGAAAACACCCCGTTAGCCATATAATGTATTGGCCCATTGTCGGCACATGATTGGCCCACAACCATAAAGTCGGCCCATTATCGCGACAAAAATGGCATGCGCATACGGACGATAATACAAAGGGAGGTAGGTGTTCAGATTTAAAAAAAAGCTGTACTCTGGTTTATTTAGTTAAGAAATATATAATTAACTGAATAAACATACCAGTAACTGAAAATGCTATTAATAAATAACATAACGGAAAATTTTACAAAAATAATTTTAAAAAAATTACTCTTTTAATTTTTTAAAAGCATTTTGTCACATTTAAATTACAAGTACATTATATCAAAAAGCTGATTCTTCTCCGGGAACGAACGGATATTTCCAACAAAATTGTGTGTGTTAGAGTCGATTGATGAATCATAGTTCCCGTTTAGAATCATAACTTAATTAATCTCTATCACAACTTCTGTTTTGGAGGCACTCTGCAGTAGCTCTTCAAAATTCATGCTATAAAAATTCGTTTTCTATTTTCGCAATTGAGGCAAAACCAAATATGTAACTCTTCTACAAAAATAAATAAATAAATAAATAATAAAATAGTGTGTCAAAGAAAGAAATTATACTTTCCGTGGACAGAATGGGTTAAATTTTTTTCTCTAGAAGAAGAATAGAACCAGATGAAAATACAGTGGAGTTCCGGTAATCCGAACAGGTCCGGGAGAAAAAAAAAATATTTATTCATTTATTGTGGCGAAAATAGGCAGTTTTACGAAATTAATAACTAAAAGGATGAAAATGGATACAAGTTTTCGTAGAATGAACTACACAAAGATAGTAATACCCTAACGGAAAGATTTGTAACTACTGTACGTACAGTACGTAGAAAAATAAAAGCATCAAGTTTTTTCAACATTTTTTTAAAAATTTTTTTTCAGTACAGTACATATACTGTAGTCAGAAAACGTGTTTTAAAATACTATACGCAATGTATTACAACACAATAGATCCATTCACTCGCTTCAAACCGCGTTTTTACTGTTATTCCGGTTAATTCGAACAATCACGTAATCCGAACAGGGTTCGGTCCCAATTAGTTCGGATTATCCGGACTCCACCGTAGTTCAATATGTAGTCCTAGTCAGGTATGAGATCTAAGAAAGGCAAAAATTAAAACTTCACTGAAAATGGGTACACGAGGTTCATTCAATTCATGAAAAGAGACAATTAACAGGTTAAACCGAGAACCCTATAGTATAAGTGAAGAAATTCAAGCATTTTTTTCTCTTATCACATAAAGTTTAGGAAATTTGAAAGTTAAACCTATCATCAGTATATAAATAATATTAGAGATTAACAAAAACTTAAATATAATTTCTTTTACATAATTATTTTGAGAGTAAAATTTTCTTATAGGTTTTAATTCATGATCAATGGCAAAACCTAGCAATATACTGGAGATACTTAAAGCAGACGCTGGATAGATTTAACATAATGCTAAATTTCTTTTTTCGAAAGTAATTTAATATAGTTTTCTGTTTTCAAAAATATTTCTTAAACATTACACTAACACGTAGGGATGGCAAGAATATTATTTGGGGAGGTGGGGAAATGTATATTTAAAGTCCTCGAACAGGGAATTAAAAAAAAAAAAAAAAGAATCACATATTTTGCTTAGTATACTGTAGGGGGACAGAAACGGTGGCATACGAAAAGAATGATGAAACACAAGTAGAAGGCTTCAAAATGTGAATATGAAGAATAATGGATGAAATTAGATGAAAATTCAAGAAATTAAATAGAAAATGTTGGAAATAATAGACAGAGAATAACAATACTAATATATAAACAGGTCTTCTCGGATTAGCAAGCAGGTAAATACTGTTGTATCTTGCAACGTTTCGAGGGCTAACTTTGTTCTCATCAACAGGCAAATATGATGGGGCAATAGTGTGTGTGGAATATATACTTCATGTGTGTGTGATTGGACTCTTCTGATTAGATCTGAGAAAGGTGATTCTGGTTGAAATGGCGGCTTCTGATTGGTGCTTGAAACAGCGGGATATGATTGGTATCCATGTTTGATTCAGTTGGAAGGTTCGTTTTTTCTTGAGTGATTGCAACAGCTTCTGTTATCCTTCTATTCCAAACACTTGAGTATTTTGCTGTTATTTTAGTATCTGTAAATAAAATGTTCTGTTTCTGATTGATGCTTTGCTCGGTCAGACCGGACTTTTCTGGTTGGTTTAATCTGATGTAACTGTTGTGTTCTTTTAATTCCAATCAGAAGAGTCCAATCACACACATACATGAAGTACATATTCCACGCACTCTATTGTCCGATCATATTTGCCTGAAGATGAGGACAACGTCAGCCCTCGAAACGTTGCAAGATACAGTATTTACGTGGTTGCTAACCCAAGAAAACCTGTTTACAACACGACGCCAGGAAAGCTTCAATGAATACTAATATAATTAAAAAGAGGGAAAAAAAAAACAAGTTGTTTGGAGTGTGCAAATTATCTCCCTGCAATGTGATACAAAGTATGGTGGAACAAAAGAGAGAAAGGTAGATATACAGATATAGATAAATTTAGATATAAGGTTAGTAGTATCAGTGACGTAACTAGGGTGAGGCAAACGGACATTGTTCCCCGGGCACCGGATTGGGAGGGCGTAAAAATTGGGCAAATATTTGAGGGAACATCTTGGTTTGGTTGATCAGGAGTCGCTCAGGCAAGTTCTTGCCCGGGTGCAACTACCCTATTTACTTCACTGAGTAGCATTCCATTTAAAGACTTTATACTTTATTGGGTAACATTATATATATAGATATAGATATATATATATGTTACCCGATAAAGTGTACTGAGAAAGGTGATTCTGATGTTAAAACACACATACACACAAAAAGCTGAAGAACGTAATGCATATAAGGTTCTGAATTTTTGGCAAATATCCTGGGATTATAAAATACAGTAAAACCTGTCTTTAGCGGAATCGAACGGGACTCGCAAAAATGTCCGATAGAGATAGGTTTTCGGTTAGCAAAGGTAGACGTACGCAAATAATAATAGTAATAATAATAATAATAATAATAATAATAATAATAATAATAATAATAATAATAATAATAATAATAATAATAATAATAATAATAATAATAATAATGAACATACTGAGATAAAATATGATGCCGCACGTACCTTAGTCAATTTACATTTATTTCTATTACGATTTAATACACGCAGAACTTACAATGAACAGTAAAAATACTGTACACACGTTAACTTAATTTTTCCAGTAGTCAAGGTTGGTTTCTGTACATATCGCTTCTTATCTGCTCAACTTTCCACAGAGACTTCAGCCTGAGACACTACACTAAGCATATCAGCGTCATTTCAACGTAAGGCAAATGTTACAGTTCCTTTAAACTTTTGACAGAATCTTGATAAGTCTTTAGCCTACATTCTTCTTCCAACTCAATGCCTTATTTCTCATCTTCCTCCACCTCCTCTTTTTCCTTTCAGATTCTCCATATAATTCTCAATTAAAGCATGCATATCTGTCATGCCTGCTTCGGTTTGCACATCACTATATGTTTTTTGTGAAAAATAAATCTAACCTCTCATATGATGTCTAAAAACTTTCTTTAATACTGCACTCTGAAACTTAAAATTTTCCGTTAAGAGGCTTATTTTGATTTTCGTTGTTTGTGTAATATAGTTTCCGCTTAATGAAGGGAATTTAACACAATTTTCGCCAGTAAATTCATGGGACCGTGAAATATTTCCTTTTAACACAAGTTTATGTTTATAGTCCGCTGAAGACAGATTGTACTGTACTTATGATGACATTAGCTTATATAAAGCATCCGTTTGTACATTAATATGATTATCTGCACGGTCTGTACGATCTCCCAAAATGGCTAACGAAGTACAAAATGAGAGGAAACTTAAAAAGAGGATTTCAAAGGGCTTTTTCTATGAATATTATAACCAGGATTCGTTCGAAACCTTCTTGTATATGATAATTGAACAAATTCGTTTGTTCCTAGATACGAATAGTACTGTATCAGTAAAATATATATTAACATGTTACTCTAATCAGTGATAGCCAAACATATGAAGCTTTTGAGTTACCATACCATTTTTAAATCCTACTGTGAGCTACCAACCAAGAATTGCCAACCTTTTCTTTAAAAACAAAAACAAAAACAAAACACGTTTGTTTATGGAGGAATCAAGGTTAGCCAACCAGAGCGTTAAGGTTAGTGTACTGAAAATGTCCCTGCGGGCTACTAGTAGCTCGCGATAGACGGTTTGGCGATCACTGCTCTAACTCAAAGAAAATGTGCTAAAATCTTATGGATTCATATCTTCAGCAGTATCTGCAACAACTTTCTGCAACATAATGCTAGATCTGTTGACCCAAAAACTTGAGATATTTTCATCTTAAATGTTTAATAGCACACATACGTACACACACACACACACACACACACAAACATTTTCTGTTCTTCAATATAAAACTTTGTTTGCAATATATATATAATTATATAAGTATGTACACACAATTATTTTCTCAACTCTTTCCTTACAGGATAGATAACAAACAAATAAGCAACAGAACAAGGTTAAGAACATTGTTGTCACATACATTAAACAAAGATAAGCCAACAATTTAAGGAGGGTTGGCATTCTCACATATAGTATATAGACTCTTCATAAGAAAGTTCTCTTTTTTATATATATACACTTATTTTCTTCATATAAAATTTTTCAAGGTCACACTCTTCTGGATATCACATCAATAACACAATGGCTACAGAGAGTACACAACAATATGGCATCCCTACCCCCCAAACTGAGCTAGAATATTTTCTAAAGGCATTAAGTAATTGACAAACACTATATACAGGCACACACTACTGCGAAACTGCAGCATATGATATGGTAAACTTCCTGTAGACGATTTCTGTTGTAAGAACTTGAGCATTTCTTAATGTAAAGCAATGGGATTATACGAGGATACACAACATAAAAAAAAGGGGCTGTTATTTATGTGATACCAGTCTCCAGCTTGACCTCAGGACAGCCCACATAAGATTTTTCTTCTTTCTTTTTCTTCAAGGAGTTCTTTTTAAACGAGGATGGTTTACGGCCACACTGTGTGCCCGAAATCTCGTCCACACTTTATTCCGATTCAAACACCAATAATATCACGGTACTCTTCTTTGCAATGCAGTGCTTGTATGACATACACTTTATCACTTCCGACGAGCAGAATAATGGGAGTGTCCCTTATATTTCAGTCGCGGGCGGCAACCTTTTCCAGAGGATTTCTTTTTTATTTTTTTTAGCAAAAGGAATGTAATTTTGGGTACATGAAACAAGGAGAAGTTTTAAAGGAAAGCAGGCGTCAAGAAACTTTATCGTACGGAACGGATAAGTCAAACAAGTGAAACAACTTAAACTAGTGGAACAACTTAAACAAGTGAAACAACTTAAACTAGTGGAACAACTTCTTCGTCAAATTGTTTATTATAATATTCAGGTCAATAATTTACAAACTTATGCAAAATAAATTTTTTCCATCTTTGTAATTTGTACAGACAACTCCACATTTACAGAGAAATATTTTCCTAAACATAAATAAACAGAAACTAACACAAACTCAACCAAATTTACATTCGTAAGTCGACAAGATCTTTATTTATATATCGTTTTCTATGTATTTTAAGGATTGCTATAGTAACGTTTCCTGTCGCCTGATTTTCTTAAGAATTTCATCTCGTCTGACGTACCCGAAATTACAATCTTGTCGTAATAAATTTCACCGAAGAAGCCTCAGGTTCATAAAGGTATGAAATATCTTGAAACATGATCATTATTCTTCTCAACGGAAACGTTACGTTTCACTATGTCGAAGTGCTCTCCCAGCGTCTTCTGTGTTGCAAGTACAGCCAAAATCTTCGTATGCTAACTTACAATCACGCGTAACCCGGAACTCAGTGATTTGAACATGGAAACAAGAAATTGAAAGCGTTCTGATGACACTTAAAAACATGAAAACAAGAAAATATTCTTTTTTTCTGGAGGTTTTCTGTCGGGATTTTTCTGCACACTAAGACACAATATATTTTCTTCATTAGTGTTATCGAATTATGCGATATCTAACACACTTCACCGTGATACCCACTGCGACGCCATCTTGTCGCAGCTCTTGTTGTTGTTGGGAATTGGACAAAATATCGCAATAAGCCCAAATTTCAATCCTTTTGCCACCTTAGAAGCTTACTGTCACTCTAAAAAACAAAGAAGATATTTATATATGAACGTTATACCTATTATTGACATATAGTGACACTATACTACTCTACAGGATGGTCCAAAAGTGTGGAAACACCCAAATAAAATCAAAATCGTTCAGAATTGGAGAAAAAGGAAAGAAGTGATGATAACAGACGAGGGGGAAATCTTTTTGAGACATATGGCACCATCGGCCGCCATCTATTTATACGACCAACCGTTGCAAAGTTCTAATCAATTTTCTTTTGTAACACGGAATGGCACTAACAAGGGATGAGCGAATAGAGTTCGTGTTGATCTCAGGAGAGCGCAGCAGCAGACATATCTTATTTGGATTTTATTAGGGTGTTTCTACATTTTTGGACTACCCTGTATTTTAGATAGAAGATGTGCATTTATTTATAGATAAGATTTAACACATATTGAGGGCCGTTGCTGGCCCAGGTCATTTCAAAAATGCTGCCCCCTCAATGTCAACAAATACCGGAGTAGAAAATTTGAGGCAGTGAAGTGAATAATAAATATTTAATTACAACTGAAAAAATAAAATAAATACTATAACACATAACCCACGTAGACCCATATGTAAATACGGCCCTGGCATGATACACAAAGCGTAAAATCTTGGATGACTGGACTAGGACTCGAACCCGGGATCTTCGGCATGTCATACAAATGCGTTAACCCCTATGTTACCCAGTCCGCTTCCCAGAATAGCCATACACTCTCTTACTCTTGAAGTCGGTTTTCTTTACTTAGACCACGTGACTTGTACTACAATCTAGTTGCCGTGCTTGATCAATCCAGTATCCATATTCAAAACACCTTTTCACGGCTATAGCTAGGTTATGATTCAAGCCATGTGATCTAAGCAAAGAGCATCGACTTCAAGAATGAGATAGTGTGTGGATATTCTGGGAAGCGAACTGGGTAGCGTAATGGTTAACGCATCGGCACGACATGCCGAAGATCCTGGGTTCGAGTCTCATTCCAGTCATCCACTTTTTCACTCTTTGTATACCATTGAATTCGCACCTACAGAGAATTTATTGTGTAAAAAGTCTGGTTGTTTCCTCACTTCATTAATATATAACGGCCTTGGAATGTTTTCATACAGTGTTAAGAAATATAAGGACAAATTACTGCGTTCACAGTTTGTTAAAGGATCTGAAAACATTAGATTGAATTTAAGTTTTGTAAAATTGTTTCAGAGGTAAGCATAAATTTAAAAGAACAGGCCCTTTATTATATTCAAAAAAATTTACAACTTTTCCGGTATGTAGCTATTGCTTGACAGGAATTTCAAGTAATGGAGTGGAAGCCGAAAAAGCGGTGTCAGGGCCAGAAGGGTATGGAACATATAGGAACATATTCATTATTTATTTCAACGGAAACGTTACTTTACACTGCATCGATGTGCTTCCCTAATGTCTTTCGTGTTGTATCTACAGCCAAAATCTTCGTACACTAGCTTACAATCACGCGTAACGCGGTTTATAATCATATCTTATAAGTTTAGAATTACAACAATAACTTTACACGTGTTTTCTACTGCCTAACATAAATCTACGAAGCTAGTTCCACATTACATATGTCCATATAAAAGAAGTTCTACTAAAGTGTTTGCAATAGCAGATCGTTCAAAAGGAGAAATGTTTGAGTACAAGGGATTTATATTAAAGAGTTTAACTCTCATGATTTTCAATTGGGAACGTGAAAAGAGTACAAAATCACCTTCTAAAAACTGAAAAGAGTTTCCCAGAGCTACTGACGAATGCATCAGAAATCGTTGAAACAGTTTAGTGTACTACAAGTAAAGTACTCCTGGATGGAGTAAGTTGTTATATTTTTTACACATTTAAAAGATGTATATTTTGTGTCTATCACGTAGTCAAAAAAGCATTAAGCCTTTTTGCGCACGAGATGGCGTTAGTGTCCAAAATCTCAAAGTATATGAGTTGCAGCAGGTTGGGCCTAACATCATTTGAAAGCTGACAGTTGAAGGCAGTAAATTTGCAAAACGTGTTGGAATTCTTACAATCAGACGTAAGTTAATTGCATCATGAAGATGAATGAACTGTGCCCAAAACTACGTTACATTTTATATTTTATTTCGGCAAAAGCACAAATGCAGCGCAAGAACAATTCTTGCAAGCCTCCATGAATTGGGATACGAAATTCTCCCACATCCACCATATAGCCCTGATCTCAACTCTACTGACTACTATCTGTTTCGGGCTCTGCAGGTGCATTTCTGTGGAAAATGATTTAACAATGCAGACTCCATAATTAAATGACTTCTCATCTTTCATCACTTTCAGACTTCAAAGCTATAGAGGAACTTTCCCCTTCCTGGTAGAAATGTATTGCTTCTAGGGGGATTATTTTGATTAAATACATGGTTTGATAACAAACTTCTGCATTTCTCATCCTCAAAAGCGACATTTCATATTACACAATCTAATATAAGTTGCTGTTAAATCGATTTTTATCTTAATGGTTCTTAATCATATACCAAAGGGAACTTAGATCATAAACAAAATTATTTTGCATGCATTCTTCAATTCAATCTACACTCAATGGTTAATCGTAAGAATAGGCCATTATTATTTAAGAATATACTATTGTTATTTAAATAGATTTCAGGCGTAACTGAAATATTCCTACTGTGATGAAAATCGATAGCACATGACTCATTGACATGACAGGTTGGAGGCAATATGGCGTCAGGATATGAAGAACTGTCTCGGACTCACGTTTAATATTCTTATTTATTTATTTATTTTATTTTGGATTCAATCTTTATAGTGCGTGGAGATCCCTGGCGTCATTATTTTAATTATCTACAATGACTTTACTATATAACAATATCGTTTAATGAGGCGAATTCGGGTTTCTACCTACACAATTTTGGTTACGACTCGTGTCATGACTATTTTTTTTAGTGCAAACAATTTTAATATTTGATAAATTCATATTATAACAATTAAGGGGCAATAGAGGACTTGGTTACCACGGCTGCCTCCTAACTTTAAAACCGTATTACGGATTTAAGACAAGACAAGACAAGACTCATTGACATTTAATACTAATTCTCTTAGTAGTAACAGTAATAATAGTAATAATAATATGGCCTTTTAATAATGGTGTTAGAACTAGCTGATTTAAAGTAAATTCTGTTGGCTGGGTATATACTACTGAGAAAATATTCAAGTTCACAGCATGTTGGATTTTTTTTTTTTTTTTTTTTTTTTTTGAGTGCTACTTATACATTCTACTACGTATTAGAATTGGCCATTTGGAAATAGTTAAGCTAAGCGTCTATCCGAACAGTTTACCAAATAAACTTTCAATATTGAACCAACAGTGCAAACCACAAGCAACCTACGTTTGTTCAACTAGTGTGTGTGCTACTTGAGAAGAATTCAATAACTCACCTTGTTCATGTTCTTGAAGTTATTTGGTGAAATAACTACACAATGAAATGGACTGGACAGTACACAAAGACTGTGACGAATACAAGCCCTAGCGACAGCTTCGCAGCTGAAATAAATTACACAATAAATATATTATCTATTATTTTACTATGAAATGAAAAAGTAAAAGTAAAACCACTAATAGATTAATAGTAAATAAAAACTAAGTTATTTGTTCATATAGTTTGCATACTTTTTAAAACTACTTTAGCTACTGAAACCTCGGACTGCGTAAATTATGCGGATTTCTTATAACAGCGGTCTTGATCTGAGTTTTGTTCTATTATACGGTAATGGTATACACGATGTGTCTATTAACTTTTAAGACTGGCATTATCAGAAAATAATGCAGCAGAGAATTACCTTGATTGGCTACTAATCTTCAATATATGACCCTCTTTGTTGTATACAGGCAATTACATGTATAGTTTCTGAATTCCTTTGTGGAAGTCCTCTTGTTCGATAATGTTGAGTTCCTTCGTCAAAGCTCTTTGGATGTCCGAAATTGAGTCAAAATGTTTGCCTTTCAACATGGACGACCGATTCATCACCAGTTATAATTTTCTTCATCCATTCTAGGTCATTTTCGGCCAGTTGAACCCAGTCCTGACCCGACGACACCCGGTCTCCTTTTCGCTCTGCTGTCAGACTGTGGGGCACAAATCTGGAACAAATCATCTTTTTCTGTACATCTTGTTCTACGAGCTTCCAAATAGTATTCTTACCAAAATTCGTGCCCTCTGCAATTATCCTGAGGAATTGACGACTTAGAGCCAGCTTTTCCTGCACTTTTTCAACATTTTCGTCAGTTCGAACTGTCACTGGATGGCCAGGTCTAGGGTTGTCCTGACCGTCTCCCGACCCTCACGGAAACGACGATGCCACACAAAATGGTCGCTTGAGAAAGATAATTATTGTTGTAAGCTGTTTGAATCATGTCCACGGTCTCCATGGGTGTTTTGCCATGTTTTACTTAAACTTGATGGCTACCCTCTGCTCCACTTTACTGTCCATGACAAACAAAGAAAACACAGATCTCTGAAATCACTGTAACTCACAAAATTTGGAACATAAATTCGTGAATTCTTCACACAATGCATAATGCACCGGTACTAACAACTACATACAATAACCGCTTGGTGGCTACAGCGATTATCTTAGAGTGTTGCCAGAATTGAAATTTAATAGACACATTGTGTTTCTATAATTTCTTAAACAATAATTCTACCATACCCTCTTTTCTTACCACAATAAATTCATCCCCTTTATTTACTTGAACCGCGCGCAAACTGTAATAAAGTAGAAGAATTACGAGTATATACAATTAGATATTCCGTGGTTCATTGTGCAATCAGATCGTTATTCAATCAGTTTTTTTTTAAACTAAGAAAACTCATATTGAAAAAAAAGTATTTAAACATATGAACGTAAAATGCACGGAGTTAAAATGAGGTTCAAAATAATCCTTTAAGGGTGTGTATAATGTTCGGTGGCGCAAATTACATGAGGAAATATGGTAACTATTGATTTTAAATAACTACAATAAAAATGGTACAAATAACATAAGGAAATGTTGTAATTATTGATTTTAAATAACTGCAATAAAAGGTCATAAATAGTGTGAGGAAACACGTTAATTATTGATATTAAATAAATACAACAAAAATAAACTCAAAGCACTCACTTTGGTTTTCTGTATTCTGCTATGGATTCATTCACTACACTACATGATTGAATGATTTTGTGAATGTTTTAAATACTCAACTAAGCATTCCGAAATGAGATAAAACTGTTGATTTTCCTTTAACTGTTGATTGTTCTGTATGAAACATCCTTCTTATGCATTTCAGATAGTTCGTATATTACCGAGAATGAATCCTTAAGCTTCGGTTCCCTTATCTTTGGCTACAGTGTGAACTCGTATTTTATTAACAAACCACAAAATTATCCTAATTGGAATTCAAGATATACTACTAAACCCCAGGAAGTACTGTCTGAAATACGTTTGTTAATTTCGGATAAATTTTGCAGACAGTCAGGTTACCTATGAAAAACCTCCTCTCCTAGCAAATGTAATGCTGAATCAATCATTTTGAAACAAAAAATTTAAAATCGAAAATGAGAGGACATTCATTTTCTTTTTGGATCAAAAATCGATTATATTTCAATTGAAAATTTTCTTGTAGGTCTTATATCTGAAGAGCTACATATAATGTAGCCAAACCCAAACTATCACTCAATTGAGTATGATGTGCTTATTCTTTAGAAAAATCGAAAACTCGATTTACGGACCGTTCAAAAGTTTTGTAGCCCCTGATTCAAAAACTAATTATTAGCCAAGATCCCAATCCTTTGAAACATTTTTTTCTTTGGATCATTCCTAAAATCCTTGAGCAAGATCGCAATCTTTCGACCTATTTTTTTTTATAATTTTTAAAATTCTTGTTTCTTTTTAGTTCTTTCAACAAGAATTATTATAGATTTAATTATATTTGTTAATAGGTTATGCTTTGAAACCGTGTTTCTTTCAGAAAAAAATGTTTCGGGTGGACACATAATATTTTCACACGATACTATGCTATTTATTATTATATTATAGACGTATTATTTTGGTCTCCTCCAGAGGGGCAGTGTCCCCCAAAAAAACATGTCTGGAAGAAACACTGCCTTACAATCCTAACCTTGTATTCCTGCCGACATCATTGGGTTCCATGTAGATTTTCAATAATCCATAACAGGACAGAAAAGACCAAAGTGTATGTCTTCTGAGTTTATTTATAAAACAGATCTTCAAGCAGTTTATGTTGACAACAAAGGAAAACAAAAATGCATCATATTATTTACTATAACTTCCTTTTTTATTTAACCCCGATCATAACGACTCATTGGAAAGTTAATCCTAATAAAACGCTCTTAAGAAATCATCTCACTTACTTTAATATCTGATTGCTGAAACTTCCATGTACTTTCAACCTTTTAGTTTTCCCCTGAAGTCTTCTCTTTGAAGGATAAAAGTAAATGTAAAAAAGAAAATATTAAAAATCGAGGAAATATAAAGAAATGGACTCATCAGGGAAGAGTAGCGAAGATATATATTTTCAATTGCTGCTCCTTTCTCGTCAAGTGATGGTGTGGCAAGCTCTGAAAATTGACAAAGGTGTATGCACTGCTCTTCTCCGGTGAATCAATTGAGTTATATTTTCATGTTTTTTATTTCTTTTCCTCCTACTTTTATTCTTCGTGAACAAGTCTCCAGGTGGAAAGTCGAAAGCTTAAAGTTCATTCTTTTGTATTTTCTTTTTTTTTTATCCCTCTTCCTCCTATTTTTTCCTTCGTGAACAAGGCTCAAGGTGGTGAGCTGAAAACAAAGTTCATTCCGTTATATTTTCTTGATGTTCTCATTTCTTTTCCTCCTATTTTTATCCTTTGTGAACAAGGCTCCAGGTGGAGAGCCGAAAGCTTAAAGTTGATTCTTCTATATTTTCTTGATGTGTTTATTTCTTTTCCTCTTTTTATCCTTCGTGAACAAGGCTTTAGGTGGAGAGCCGAAAGCTTAAAGTTTATTCTTTTATATTTTCTTGATGTTCTCATTTCTTTTCCTCCTATTTTATCCTTTGTGAACAAGGCTCCAGGTGGAGAGCCGAAAGCTTAAAGTTGATTCTTCTATATTTTCTTGATGTTTTTATTTCTTTTCCTCTTTTTATCCTTCGTGAACAAGGCTCTAGGTGGAGAGCCGAAAGCTTGAAGTTTATTCTTTTATATTTTCTTGATGTTCTCATTTCTTTTCCTCCTATTTTATCCTTTGTGAACAAGGCTCCAGGTGGAGAGCCGAAAGCTTAAAGTTGATTCTTCTATATTTTCTTGATGTTTTTATTTCTTTTCCTCTTTTTATCCTTCGTGAACAAGGCTCTAGGTGGAGAGCCGAAAACTTAAAGATGTATCTCCACTGCTGTTTCCGGTATGTTCTTTCCTTTATATTTTGTTTATGTTCTTATTTCTTTTTGTTTCTATTTTAATTCCCCCTCCCCGTGAACAGAGCTTCAACGGAGAGCTAAAATTTGGAAGCATATGGAATTTTCAGGAATCAGAATTTAAAATGAGATAAGTGTTAAAATTTCTGAACGTGTTAACATATTACTCTTACATAAATTGATGTGTGATATACAGGGTATATCAAAATAAATATCGGGCTTTAAAGATGTTGCAGTATTTATTACATTTAACATACAATTATAAATAATACATCAAATGAAAGAGCAACTCAAACAGGTTTTGCTACAAGTGTTCAATGTCAGCACCATTCATCAAACGACACACATCAAGTCGATAGGCGAGAAAAGACCATAAAATTTTCGCTGGAATATGGCACAAAACGCATTCAATTTAGGGGAATCTCGTTGCAACTGTACCATCTTGTGGGGATTTGCTGACCCCTAGATGCGAACATTATGAATGTTCACATTACCAGATAGGTAAAATGTCGATTCATCACAGAAGACGACACGATCCAGAAAATCTTATCGTCATGCAACAACATTTAAGCAGATACGTAAACCGCAGTCTGTAGGTTTAACTGCAAACGATAAGGACGTAGTTATAAGTGTCTTCTCCACACAGACGGTTGCACTGTAACTACAAATTCAGTCTTTGCAAAATGTAAAACACGAAAGCTTTCTGCTCACTAGTCGCCATCTTTGCTACTAGCGCTTTCTAACGGCAGATAGAGGAAACTGTGCAAGCGCATGCGTGCGTACAAAACTATTTGAGTTGCTCTTTTATTTGATGTATTATTTATAATTGTAAATTAATTGTAATAAATAATACAGACCCTTAAAACCCCGAAATTCATTTTGAAAACCCTGTATTGCATTTTGCCAAAGTTACCTATATGACTAAATGTTGGACATTTAGAGGAGTCAGAGTATTGTTAAATTTTGTAGATGTGGATAAAGGAAAAAGTAGAGAGAAGATGGATACTATTCCTTACCACAGGAGACATTCCTCGATCAGGAGTTTATCTTTATGAAATCGTATTTAGCAGCTAAAAATTCTGTTTCCCGAGATAAAT
Source organism: Thermobia domestica (assembly GCF_964235325.1). Taxonomy (NCBI): domain Eukaryota; kingdom Metazoa; phylum Arthropoda; class Insecta; order Zygentoma; family Lepismatidae; genus Thermobia; species Thermobia domestica. The sequence continues at coordinate 259,077,884 of NC_137464.1, forward strand.
CTTGCCACTTGATACTATTGCTTACCTACAGAACAGAAAGTACAAACGCGTAGTTATAAAAAATCTAAAAATGAAAAATTGTAACTTACAAGATCCAGCTCCTTGCGGTGTTCTATCCCCTTCAATGGCTTCTTCGACGGCGTCCACTTGGTTTTCATTCAAAGCAGACTTCTGTTCTGAAGTCAGAGCCTGCGCTGCTGGCACTGATAACCTATGCAGTTGCTCTGTTGTGAAATCCTACAGACATTAAGAGAATAAATGAATAATAATCTTAGTTGAAACACAAATAATCATAGTTTGATCTCAAAACTTTTCATCCACAGTCTTAAGGAGTTAACTTTTGAAATTTCCTAATCACTTGTAAATAACGATTCATATAATAATTACTTATTTGGGAACTGTCCTTTACCGAACTAGCACTGATGAATGATTAGCGTTCTTGCCCATGACTTGGGTTTTCAATATGTGCCTTTAGAAAAATCTTATAGAAGCTTGACGAAATATAAAATCTACAAAATTGACAAGTCCTGACAATAGAGAAAAATAGTTTTTCATATTATATACACACACGCAAAACCTATAATAATAATAATAATAATAATAATAATAATAATAATAATAATAATAATAATAATAATAATAATAATAATAATAATAATAATAATAATAAATCAATCTGCAGAGCGCAACATGGCTGGCTCCGTAGGTGAAACCGTTAACTTGGGTCTATTACACACAGTCTTGATAAACAAACACGACAAACTTATGATAACGAATCGCCCATGCCAAATTTAATAGGGATATTTTGAACTTTCCAATTAAATGGAGGTGAGCTGTCTAGACCGGAATCATTTTTTTTTTTTTTAAATCATCAAAAGTATACTACCATTATTGGTAGGTCACTTGCCGCAACTGAGAAGCCTCCATGCTCCATGGTCTTCCGCTAACCTCTTCGTTTTCACGTACGATTTTTCAGTTTTCATATAGTCCATTAATTGTAGTCTCCTTCCCTCTCTTTCTTGCCACCATACCCTCTAGCATGTCCCTCATGATAGAGTTCTTTCTTAGCCAATGTCCCAACCAGTTTCTTTCTTTTTCTTAATAATATCCCAAATTGTTCTTTTCTCCCCCACCACTTCTAACACCCTCTCATTCGTTTTCTGTTCGAGCCAGCTAATTTTCTCCATTCCTCTCCATACTCACATTTCGAAAGCTTCCAGTAGTTTTTCAACATTACCTACGAAAGACCATTGTACATATGTTTTCTTTCTGCTGTTAGCAAACTTAAACAATATACTATGATTTTTACTTGTTGTAATATTGTGTTTGGGTTGTTATTTATTTTCCTCACTCAACTTTTGATAAACAACCCCATGAATTCTCCAATTACTTTGGGGTCACCCTTGCACTGCCCCAGCGCCATATCTAATTGTGAATGAATGGAATCTACGGCTAATGTAATAGACATTCTCTTTTACCTGACTTAAATCCGACATCTTGTTCTCGAATTATGTCTGTTTTTACATTTTTCTGACAACTTTTTGCCTGGTCATAGCGCAGAAAGGAACCATTTCAGTGTCCAGGTTAGTCTATACTTTTGCCCTATCTTAGTGTCCGGAACCACCTTCCAAACATTATCGGTATTGTTTACAAATACCTTGTATAATTTCTCTTGAAAAGTATTAGAATAGGTGATACTGAAATGATGAGTCGTACCTTCAATGTTTCTGGAGGTAAGCACCTAGCAGTCTCTGCTGACAGACCGTCCATGGATGCGGGTGGAATGCTGACCAGCGCATTCTGTGGAAGACCACCCAACACACAGCCAACTGAACGGACCTGAAATTAGTAAATAGCAGTAAGTAAGTTAGATTATTATCAGAAATAAGGTAGGTTATCAAGATAAGAGTATTGAAAACAGTAAGTCGGATTATCAATTAGAGAAATTCCAGAAAATTGGACGTAATATATCTATACATATGTTATTGGAATTTAAAAAGTTTTATTATTTGTTTCCGAGATAATGAATACAAATAGTTTAATATCTTTCTGCTTTCAATATGTGTCTTCAAAGAAAGAAAACAGGAGTGACTAATACAGGTTAAGAAAAATTGGTAAAATTATGAAAGTAGATCGGGAAATAGTAGATAAAGAAGTTACCTAATGTAAGAAATTGACAGATATAATATTCAATATTTAACATAGACTTACTTTTAATGCGTCATGATTTCAGAAATGCCAAGCAGTTTCAACACGGCACACCATCTTCCTCAGTGGCTTAGAAATTCCTACTGCGAACTTGTTTTACATCTTCTTCTGGTGGTGAGGAAGTACATATTTCGTTTCCGTGTGTGCTTACAAGAAGCTAAGATATTTTAAGGAATTGGGAAACATGATTTTGCAACTTACAATTTTAACATGGGAAACTCCATTTTTCATTTATGCAGTACCATAGATACTGCAAAATGGTATCATTCTGTTTTTGGAGCCGCAATGGTTTAATCATAGAACGTTCACTTCTTAGCGTAGGATCCTTTGTTCAAATTCAGCTCACGCCAAGTGGATTTTGTGCTGATCACACTTTATGTATAGCTTTTTTCGTTTTTTTTCGTTATTTTCCTACTCTCTTTATTCTATCATTATCAGCGTCTCTTTTAGCCTCAGTGAATAATCATGAGACGCAAAACTAAAAAAAGAAACAAGTTTGCAGTGAGAATTTCTAAGCCACTGAAGAAGACAAGAAACTTTGTCGAAACTGTTCGGCATTTTTGAATCAAGGTTACTAAAGTAACTCTTTGTTAAATATTGAAATAATAATAATAAAAAAAGTTTCTTTATATTTATCATAACTGTTCTGAGCTATGGCATGTATTTTAAATTAAATTAAAACTACTTTCTAGTGTAAAAGTATTTCAAAGGCACTTAACTGAACAGTCATCCTTTATATCTTAATATAGTTCCTATTAATTAGTTAGAGACAGACACAGAAAAATTCTGAATTGTAATCCTTTTATCATTCTAGAATGATGTAGCAACAAATTTACATCATGTCAACTAATGTTGATTTGATTTAAACCATCATTTCAATTTCTTTTCTACTTATCTCTCCAATATGTTGGTTCTACTCACAATGACTATTTCGATATTCATCATATACATACACAATCCACTTACAGTATCTGTTTTCAGACATTTGGACATACACTAAGTAAGGCTATGTGATATATATAAATAAAGACGAAGAACACGCGGAACATTTTCAACACACTAACTGTGTCTTCATCAGACTTCCACTCCTTCTGCCTACTTGGGAGTTGGTCATCTCTTGTATACCTTCCGCAGATCAGCCAGCTATGCCCCTTCATTAAAAAGTAACACTTGTGTTTCTTCACTTTCACCTGTTCAGCAGCACACTTGTCTAATTATATATATTCTTCCTTTTTCTTTCTTCTTCTTTAAGTAAAATCCTCTCCTATCTGTTATTTATAACAAATCCTTCAGCTGGATTTGGCTTCTTTTCATTTTGTTACCAAGTCCTGTTCTCTGTTTCCACGACTTCTGCTTGTTCCCTCCCTATCCTTTGGTTTGTCTCTTTCTGATATCTATATATTGCATTGTTATCACTTTTCAATTTTACGTCATCCTTGTGCTGCTTTATCCTTTCTTCTATCTTCTTTTTTGTTTCGTCTATGTAAACTTTGTTACACTGTGCATCCCACATTCTATATTACCAACTTATGTTTTTATATATATTTATCACATAAACTTGCTCAGTGTGTTGTGGTGTTTAGTTTGAATCTCCTTGAAGCCAGTCTTTCACTGTAGCCTAGGCAATAACAGAAGTGAAGACTGGAACGTTGACATGTAGTATACAGGCTTAACACAGACAGACTGATTCAAACGACCGCCTCCAATGAACTGACGCAGCTAAACAAGTTGAAATTGATGCATTATTTCTTCCATAGATGGCACTATATATCATGAACGGCTTATTACCAGTCAGTGGTGCGATATTTCAGTGTTAGGCTTAAAGCGTTTGGAAATGACCTCGTACTTCAGCAGTTATGAAGGACAAAATGAAACTCTCCAGACCGGAACAAACAAAACTGCCCTTATCAACATGAGTCCACAAGAGTTTTGTTTCTGAGTTAAAGAAGTTAGAAAATTGGGCTGCCCAATTTTGAAGCTAGAAAACTACTGAAACAACTTGATGCATCGATGCCACTAAACAAATGATAAACTACATAAATAATACACCAAGAATTGACCAGAAGAGAAATTACAAACTATGTGGGTCTTGCGTAATGGAATTTCGCTACGAAGTCTTATCGAAAAATTGCTTTACAGTTTTCCATAGGAAGTTCAAATGCAACATAGTACATGCTTTAAGACATAGTTTTCGATCTGTTATTTCAGTTCCAGTCAATTTTATGACTTGCTTAGTTTGGCCTGTGTTTGACATTTGTATCAATAATAATTTTAGGAATATCCTAGTATTAAAATCGGACGTCCGAATTTCAAATGTCCTTAGATCTTGCGGACCCACTTTAATGTGACTTTCAAGCTAATGTCAGTCTACAATCGTCAAAATCCGTTTTTGTTCTTGCTTTTGGTCGAGGCATAAACCAAACCACTTAGCGTTAACAGCCCTTTGTGGGCATGAGCCGCTCCAACGACATCTGTTAACGACCAGCTGAAATATATCCAACCTAGCGACTAACAAGTGGTTAGCACTTCTCTAAGAGGCATATTAGAACTTTCTAGATCTGGTGGCCATCACGTCTTTTATTTACGCGATTCCTCAGTTTGCCTCCTGATGCTGGATGGACGCCGCGAATTGGTAAGTACCGGCCAGAAATCTAACCCAGGACCACGCGAACGTGCGTCCAACTACGGTGCCCTTGATCGAGACACAACACTTAAGTAACATATGATATTTACTCTGATTTTACTCCAAAGCTGTCAAGCCATTCCTGAAATTTAACATTAAATGTGATTTCTGCTTTTGAATCTCGGCCAAATATGGCCACTTACCTTCAATGGCAACAAAATTTGACAGGCCACTTAAGTAAACCATCAATGATTCTTCTACCAATTTAATCCAATTCATTTAAGATATTTGTGAAATACAAAAGTTTCACGAGCAAAAACTTTAGTGAAGAAAAGTGACCAAATATGGCCAAAGGCTCACAGACTTGATGGAAGGTATAGTCGATCGCTGGAGGAGTCAAGAATGACCAAACAAATATGCGTAACATAAAACGTAATTACAGATAACAGGATGGAAGGTGTAGTCGATCGCTGGAGGAGTCAACAATGACCAAATAAATAATACATAACATAAAACGTAATTACAGATAACATGATGAAATACTGTATTCGATCGCTGGAGGAGTCAACAATGACGAAATAAATAATACATATCATAAAACGTAATTAAAGATAACATGATGAAATGCTGTAGTCGATCGCTGGAGGAGTCAACAATGATTGAATGAATAGTACATAACATAAAACGTAATTACAGATAACATGACGAAATGCTGTAGTCGATCGCTGGAGGAGTCAACAATGACCAAATAAATAATACATAACATAAAACGTAATTACAGATAACATGATGGAAAGCTGTAGTCGATCGCTGGAGGAGTCAACAATGACCGAATAAATAATACATAACATAAAACGTAATTACAGATAACATGATGGAAAGCTGTAGTTGATCGCTGGAGGAGTCAACAATGACCAAACAAATAATACATAATATAAAACGTAATTTTTAGGTATACTTACATCAGCAGTCGTCCATGTCGAAGGATCACCAAATGCATTGCTATGAACTGCCAATGTGGCCAGTCCCTGAAGCGCTTCAATAGGACAGTTTCTAAGAGTCTTTAACACTTGGGCTGCTCCTCTGAAGGAGAAATATATATTCAACTTTAAAAAACGAATTCAATCACGTACAAATTTTACTTATAAAACAAAAACTTGCCAAAAGCTGACAGGTATTTATATAGGTATTAATTGTAATTAATTTTATTATTTCTATTAGGTAGAAAGTGTGCTAATTTAAAATAGGCCTTTTATGAGTTGTTATTATGAAATAGTCTATGCAGACTAGGTTTCATGTGTACAATAATTTATTGAGATTGTTAAATGAAAATTAAGTCTGAAAGATATTTAATAATTGATGTGATATCTTATTCTGATCTGTTTAGAACAAAAATATATATTTCCAAAATTTGTTGACAAGTGTATGGTTTGTATAATTATAAGTACACAAATAAATGAAATGAGATGCAATACTAATTTGCTGAGTTACTATATCTTCGGTTATTGTAGTTTGCTTAGTACTTCGTACTCTAAATATTGACAATTGAGGTAATACAAACCATTCGGTTTTACGTACTGATATCGAAATTCATAATAATCAAGATAAAGTTAAATACTATTTGAGAAAAATTTAACAATTTCCATTTATCATTTTTTTAAAGTCTGAAACTCCTATATCTACAATTTAAAGTCCAGTATATATACACGAAGTGTGTTCAAAAAGTATCGAACCTAATTTTCTCCTGCGTAAACCAATGAAATACAGGAGAATTTCTTGAGTGTAGACGTAGAGGGGACACTCATGCCCAATCGTGATTTTTTTTCTCGCCCGAGAAACGTCAGTCGCTGGCAGTCGGCCAACGAGTGAAGACGTGTAGTGAGCGGTCTCAGATTTCAGTTTTTTGTAAAATGACAGAGCAACTTGAGCAGCGATGATACATTAAATTTTGCCAAAGGGTTGGTGATATCCAAGCGAAAACCATTCAATCAGATCGGTACATTCAATCTTGAACAAGAATTTGGGCATGAGGAGAGTGTCCGCGAAATTTGATTCAGGCTTTCATCACCAAACACAATATTCCTCTGTGTCGTGAGGATCTCTACTCACCCGACATAGCTCCGTGTGACTTTTGGTTATTTCCCATGCTGAAAATGCCACTAAAAGGGATCCAATTTCAGTCAAGAGAAGACATCATGCGGAATGCGACGACACGGTTGCTCACCATTCCAAAAACTAAAATCCAGAAGTGTTTCCAACAATGGCGAGAGTGCTGGAAGAAGTGTGTGCATTACCAAGCAGACTACTTTGAACGGAATTAGTGTTTCGGATTTAAAAATCAATAAATGTACTTTTGCCAACCAAAGGTTAGATACTTTTTGAACACAACTCGTATAATAACAAATTTTTTGTAAAATATACAATGGACAAGGGAGAAGACTTACGCATACGCATCTGCATGTATCTGTTCTATCTCTGACCGATTGAAGCCACATAAGATCTGTTTCAAAGCAATTAGATGGAAATACGTGTATTCGTCAGGTGATGCTGTCCAGTCCATTTTCACCTGCTCCGCCAACGCTTGAAGCTGAAAAGCAAACAAAATTTTAAAATAGAATTTCTCCTCTCATTCCACAATTATTGATTTTCATACATATATTTAAACGTTAATTAAAAATCTCCAAGAATTCGTTATCAATATTATTATGACCATACGTGTGTAGAGAGCATATAGATATATAATATACGGGATGATTCAAAATAACACCGACAACGTTTGAGAGGTGTTTCCTGATACTAAGATAAGACAAAAAGTATAGACCAACTTGGGTGCACAAATGCTTGCTTTCGGAGTTATAGGCTGCCGAAAACATGAAAAATGAACTTTAAAGGTCCATAGCTCCAAAACTATGGGACCTACCGTAGTCGGGTCAACACTTCATTTAGGAACTAGTATGTGCCCTATCCAAATATTCATGTTTCAGAATCCTGCGATACTTCCGCAACAATTTTTATAGAGGTAGTTGATGAGTACTTCAAATTATATGCCCGTAGCCAAACTCCTTCTATAAAAATTGTTGTGGAAGTATCACAGGATTCTGAAGCATGTATTTTTGGATAGGGCACATATTAGTTCCTAAGTGAAGTATTGACACGATTACCGTAGGTCTAATAGTTTTGGAGCTATGGACCTTTAAAGTTGATTTTTTTTCATGTTTTCGGCAGCCTATAACTCCGAAAGCAAGCATTTGTGCACCCAAGTTGGTCTATACTTTTTGTCTTATCTTAGTGTTAGAAATCACCTCCCAAACGTTATTGGTGTTGTTTTGAAACACCCTGTATATATAATTAAAAAGATTTATTTTGTTTTACCTTTTGAGCATTTACTTTCTCTTCGACCAAAAATTTCGACTTCCAAATTGTCTGAAATCTTCTTCGGGATTAATGCTTGAAAGAAAAGTAGCTATTGTCCCACTGTATTGAAGATCACATATTTGGATTGTATTCTGTGACTTCGGTAATTATCCTTAATGTGCAAAAAGTAAGTGTAAATCTTACTTTTCTTCTTGAAATCCTCAGTATGATAAAACACAATCCTAATTAAAATATTTTAGACGACTAGCACCTGTTCATGGTTGTCCATTACGGGTGTCGCCATTATTATTCAACTTTGTTTTTGGAGTATGCTACAAGGAAAATCAGACAGCAACCGGGGCATAGAGTTGAATGGTATTTATAAGGTTATGGCGTGTGCTGATGATGAAAATTTAATAGGGGATGATAGTAGAACCATACAGAAAAATACAGAGAACTCATTAAACACTTCCAGGGACGTAAATTTATCTTTAGCTCTCACCAAATTTTAAAAAAATCATATCTAAGTGAGCGTAAGCACACCGTTATCTATAAAGAATTTCAATCAGACGAATATTTGGCATTATCAGGAGCTCCACAAGGCTCCAACCTAGGGCCTTTACTATTTATATAATTTAACAACGATCTTCCAGATCATGTACCCAACAGTGAAAACTTATTGTTCGCATATGATCTCAACATATACATCAAGATAAAATCTGTGCATGATTATCTTGATTTACAACACGACTTAGGGAGTATTGCGAACTGATGTTCAGTAAATAAACTTGGAGTAAACATACACAAATGCAATGTATTATAATTCAGCAGAAACAAAAGTACCCTTAAATATGATTATAAGCTTAATAGTGCTTTTATAAGTAGACCTGATTCAGTTAAAGATCTAGGCGTTACATTTGACCCTAAATTAACGTTCATTAAACACATCGAAAACGTTACGCATGGGTGTTTAAATTAGTATTATTCATAATTAAAAGTGGTAAGGACTTCAGAAATCTTGCAACACTATTGAAAATGTGTTATTCATATGTACGCACCAAATTGGAATATGCTGTTATTATTTAGAACCCATCTCAACAAAAGTATCGTCAGAGTCCAATCAAAATTTTTTAGATATCTAATGCACAAAGCAACTGGAATTTGTCCGTCACTTGAAAACCATAATACACTGGTAGAGAATTTTAATATTTACTCATTAGAACAAAGGCGTAATATTGTCGATCTCGTATTCCTCCAAAAAATAGTTCAAAATGAATTCGATTGTTCAAACTTTATATTTTCATTGTACTTCCATGTACCTCCAGTTAGAACTAGCACTAAAAATATTTTGTCTCTTTTATTGTAAAAAGACTAGGACCAACATAATCCTGAAGTCACCATTCTGAAGAATATGTTCTTTCTATAACAAATTATGTAAAACACATGATGAAATTGATTTATGTACAATGTCTTGTAAAGCAAAAAAAAAAAAAAAAAAAGTAAAAGTGAATTACAATATTTCAACACTTTAATTGAGCATATGTCTGTTGTGTTGAAAAATAAATAAATAAATAAACATAGGTTTGGAAGTAAATGCAGAGAAAACTAAATACATGGAAGTTCGTCGAGATCGTAAAACTGCAAATTATGGATGCGTCAAAATATCAAATAATACATTTGACAAAGTGGATACTTTCAAATATATAGGATCAATATTAACAGATCAAAACCATATTCACGAAAAATTAAATGTTGACTAAAAGCAGGGAATTCGTGTTTATTATTCACTTCAAAATCTTTTGTCGTCACGAATTCTGTCACGGAATTTGAAGCTTAAAATATATAAAACGACAATCAGGCCTGTATGGTTGCGAAACATGGTCTCTTATTTTGAGGAAAAACCATACACTGAAATCGTTCCAGAACAAGACCCTAAGACGAATATTCAAACCCAAGAGGAACAGGAATGGGGAATGATGGAAACTTCATAACGAGGAACTACATAATTTATACCGTTTACCAAAGATTGATAGGGTTATCAAGTATAGAAGGCTCAGATAGGCAGGTCATCTACCGAGAATGGAAGACATTAGGAACGCTTTCAAAGTTTTAACTGGAAATCCAATCGGAAAAAGACCATTAGGAAGACCTAGACGCAGATGGGAGGACAATATTAAGATGGATCTCGCAGGAATAGGAATACAGAGTAGAAACTGGACCCAGTTGGCTAAGGGTAGAAGTCAGTGGAGAACTTTTGTGAACGCGGCATTGAATCTCCGGGTTTCATAGGCCATAGAGTTAATTAGTTAGTCATCATACTTGCATCGATAATCCCAAATTCCAATTCTGTTAAAGATTTTGTAGATGTATGGATGGTTCCCTATATTGAATCCTGCTGTAAATTAGTATATACAGATAGCTTGAACTTTTATATACAATGGTTTACAATATAATGAAACTTCAGAAATTTGAAAGTCGAAATTATCGGTGAAAGAAAATATAAAATAAAATAAAATATATTATTAGTATTATTTTGAGATACAAGTGCATTAAACTAATATGAAAATATTAATCATCTGCTGTACTATTTATTATAGGCACATCTAGCCAAAACGTCATAATTGATTCAATGACACATTTCTTGACAATGGGAAACATATTGACAACAATAGGTATCTCATTAAAATTATTTGCAAATACTAGAAAATTACACAGGAAAAAGAGTTAATTCTTTGAATTTTGCTATATACGTGGGTGGTTCAGAAAGTAATGCCTCCAAACCCACGACTTGGCGAATAGTACTACAAACATTCTGAACTGTTTATCATTAATGCACTGATGTTTAAGCTATAGAATGTCACTTATTTCACCTTCCTATCTCTTCTCGTTCCAGAGTAATGGAGCAATCCATGGCATCCAGTGGTGACGTCCGATTGAAACAATGGGCTGTTATTGATATACATCTGAAGCGAAACTATGTACGTAATTCAGAAAGTAAAGCCTCCAAGCCCATTACTTGGCCAATAGGACTGAAAACATTCTCAACTGTTTATCATTAATGGACTGATGTTTAAGCTATAGAATGTCACTTATTTCACCTTCCTATCTCTTCTCGTTCCAGAGTAATGGAGCAATCCATGGCATCCAGTGGTGACGTCCGATTGAAACAGTGGGCTGTTATTGATATACATCTGAAGCGAAACTATGTACGTAATTCAGAAAGTAAAGCCTCCAAGCCCATTACTTGGCCAATAGGACTGAAAACATTCTCAACTGTTTATCATTAATGGACTGATGTTTAAGCTATAGAATGTCACTTATTTCACCTTCCTATCTCTTCTCGTTCCAGAGTAATGGAGCAATCCATGGCATCCAGTGGTGACGTCCGATTGAAACAGTGGGCTGTTATTGATATACATCTGAAGCGAAACTATGTACGTAATTCAGAAAGTAAAGCCTCCAAGCCCATTACTTGGCCAATAGGACTGAAAACATTCTCAACTGTTTATCATTAATGGACTGATGTTTAAGCTATAGAATGTCACTTATTTCACCTTCCTATCTCTTCTCGTTCCAGAGTAATGGAGCAATCCATGGCATCCAGTGGTGACGTCCGATTGAAACAGTGGGCTGTTATTGATATACATCTGAAGCGAAACTATGTACGTAATTCAGAAAGTAAAGCCTCCAAGCCCATTACTTGGCCAATAGGACTGAAAACATTCTCAACTGTTTATCATTAATGGACTGATGTTTAAGCTATAGAATGTCACTTATTTCACCTTCCTATCTCTTCTCGTTCCAGAGTAATGGAGCAATCCATGGCATCCAGTGGTGACGTCCGATTGAAACAGTGGGCTGTTATTGATATACATCTGAAGCGAAACTATGTGCGTAATTCAGAAAGTAAAGCCTCCAAGCCCATTACTTTGCCAATAGGACTGAAAACATTCTCAACTGTTTATCATTAATGCACTGATGTTTAAGCTATAGAATGTCACTTATTTCACCTTCCTATCTCTTCTCGTTCCAGAGTAATGGAGCAATCCATGGCATCCAGTGGTGACGTCCGATTGAAACAGTGGGCTGTTATTGATATACATCTGAAGCGAAACTATGTACGTAATTCAGAAAGTAAAGCCTCCAAGCCCATTACTTGGCCAATAGGACTGAAAACATTCTCAACTGTTTATTATTAATGGACTGATGTTTAAGCTATAGAATGTCACTTATTTCACCTTCCTATCTCTTCTCGTTCCAGAGTAATGGAGCAATCCATGGCATCCAGTGGTGACGTCCGATTGAAACAGTGGGCTGTTATTGATATACATCTGAAGCGAAACTATGTACGTAATTCAGAAAGTAAAGCCTCCAAGCCCATTACTTGGCCAATAGGACTGAAAACATTCTCAACTGTTTATCATTAATGGACTGATGTTTAAGCTATAGAATGTCACTTATTTCACCTTCCTATCTCTTCTCGTTCCAGAGTAATGGAGCAATCCATGGCATCCAGTGGTGACGTCCGATTGAAACAGTGGGCTGTTATTGATATACATCTGAAGCGAAACTATGTACGTAATTCAGAAAGTAAAGCCTCCAAGCCCATTACTTGGCCAATAGGACTGAAAACATTCTCAACTGTTTATCATTAATGGACTGATGTTTAAGCTATAGAATGTCACTTATTTCACCTTCCTATCTCTTCTCGTTCCAGAGTAATGGAGCAATCCATGGCATCCAGTGGTGACGTCCGATTGAAACAGTGGGCTGTTATTGATATACATCTGAAGCGAAACTATGTACGTAATTCAGAAAGTAAAGCCTCCAAGCCCATTACTTGGCCAATAGGACTGAAAACATTCTCAACTGTTTATCATTAATGGACTGATGTTTAAGCTATAGAATGTCACTTATTTCACCTTCCTATCTCTTCTCGTTCCAGAGTAATGGAGCAATCCATGGCATCCAGTGGTGACGTCCGATTGAAACAGTGGGCTGTTATTGATATACATCTGAAGCGAAACTATGTACGTAATTCAGAAAGTAAAGCCTCCAAGCCCATTACTTGGCCAATAGGACTGAAAACATTCTCAACTGTTTATCATTAATGGACTGATGTTTAAGCTATAGAATGTCACTTATTTCACCTTCCTATCTCTTCTCGTTCCAGAGTAATGGAGCAATCCATGGCATCCAGTGGTGACGTCCGATTGAAACAGTGGGCTGTTATTGATATACATCTGAAGCGAAACTATGTGCGTAATTCAGAAAGTAAAGCCTCCAAGCCCATTACTTTGCCAATAGGACTGAAAACATTCTCAACTGTTTATCATTAATGCACTGATGTTTAAGCTATAGAATGTCACTTATTTCACCTTCCTATCTCTTCTCGTTCCAGAGTAATGGAGCAATCCATGGCATCCAGTGGTGACGTCCGATTGAAACAGTGGGCTGTTATTGATATACATCTGAAGCGAAACTATGTACGTAATTCAGAAAGTAAAGCCTCCAAGCCCATTACTTGGCCAATAGGACTGAAAACATTCTCAACTGTTTATTATTAATGGACTGATGTTTAAGCTATAGAATGTCACTTATTTCACCTTCCTATCTCTTCTCGTTCCAGAGTAATGGAGCAATCCATGGCATCCAGTGGTGACGTCCGATTGAAACAGTGGGCTGTTATTGATATACATCTGAAGCGAAACTATGTACGTAATTCAGAAAGTAAAGCCTCCAAGCCCATTACTTGGCCAATAGGACTGAAAACATTCTCAACTGTTTATCATTAATGGACTGATGTTTAAGCTATAGAATGTCACTTATTTCACCTTCCTATCTCTTCTCGTTCCAGAGTAATGGAGCAATCCATGGCATCCAGTGGTGACGTCCGATTGAAACAGTGGGCTGTTATTGATATACATCTGAAGCGAAACTATGTACGTAATTCAGAAAGTAAAGCCTCCAAGCCCATTACTTGGCCAATAGGACTGAAAACATTCTCAACTGTTTATCATTAATGGACTGATGTTTAAGCTATAGAATGTCACTTATTTCACCTTCCTATCTCTTCTCGTTCCAGAGTAATGGAGCAATCCATGGCATCCAGTGGTGACGTCCGATTGAAACAGTGGGCTGTTATTGATATACATCTGAAGCGAAACTATGTGCGTAATTCAGAAAGTAAAGCCTCCAAGCCCATTACTTTGCCAATAGGACTGAAAACATTCTCAACTGTTTATCATTAATGCACTGATGTTTAAGCTATAGAATGTCACTTATTTCACCTTCCTATCTCTTCTCGTTCCAGAGTAATGGAGCAATCCATGGCATCCAGTGGTGACGTCCGATTGAAACAGTGGGCTGTTATTGATATACATCTGAAGCGAAACTATGTACGTAATTCAGAAAGTAAAGCCTCCAAGCCCATTACTTTGCCAATAGGACTGAAAACATTCTCAACTGTTTATCATTAATGCACTGATGTTTAAGCTATAGAATGTCACTTATTTCACCTTCCTATCTCTTCTCGTTCCAGAGTAATGGAGCAATCCATGGCATCCAGTGGTGACGTCCGATTGAAACAGTGGGCTGTTATTGATATACATCTGAAGCGAAACTATGTACGTAATTCAGAAAGTAAAGCCTCGAAGCCCATTACTTGGCCAATAGGACTGAAAACATTCTCAACTGTTTATCATTAATGCACTGATGTTTAAGCTATAGAATGTCACTTATTTCACCTTCCTATCTCTTCTCGTTCCAGAGTAATGGAGCAATCCATGGCATCCAGTGGTGACGTCCGATTGAAACAGTGGGCTGTTATTGATATACATCTGAAGCGAAACTATGTACGTAATTCAGAAAGTAAAGCCTCCAAGCCCATTACTTGGCCAATAGGACTGAAAACATTCTCAACTGTTTATCATTAATGGACTGATGTTTAAGCTATAGAATGTCACTTATTTCACCTTCCTATCTCTTCTCGTTCCAGAGTAATGGAGCAATCCATGGCATCCAGTGGTGACGTCCGATTGAAACAGTGGGCTGTTATTGATATACATCTGAAGCGAAACTATGTACGTAATTCAGAAAGTAAAGCCTCCAAGCCCATTACTTGGCCAATAGGACTGAAAACATTCTCAACTGTTTATCATTAATGGACTGATGTTTAAGCTATAGAATGTCACTTATTTCACCTTCCTATCTCTTCTCGTTCCAGAGTAATGGAGCAATCCATGGCATCCAGTGGTGACGTCCGATTGAAACAGTGGGCTGTTATTGATATACATCTGAAGCGAAACTATGTGCGTAATTCAGAAAGTAAAGCCTCCAAGCCCATTACTTTGCCAATAGGACTGAAAACATTCTCAACTGTTTATCATTAATGCACTGATGTTTAAGCTATAGAATGTCACTTATTTCACCTTCCTATCTCTTCTCGTTCCAGAGTAATGGAGCAATCCATGGCATCCAGTGGTGACGTCCGATTGAAACAGTGGGCTGTTATTGATATACATCTGAAGCGAAACTATGTACGTAATTCAGAAAGTAAAGCCTCCAAGCCCATTACTTGGCCAATAGGACTGAAAACATTCTCAACTGTTTATCATTAATGCACTGATGTTTAAGCTATAGAATGTCACTTATTTCACCTTCCTATCTCTTCTCGTTCCAGAGTAATGGAGCAATCCATGGCATCCAGTGGTGACGTCCGATTGAAACAGTGGGCTGTTATTGATATACATCTGAAGCGAAACTATGTACGTAATTCAGAAAGTAAAGCCTCGAAGCCCATTACTTGGCCAATAGGACTGAAAACATTCTCAACTGTTTATCATTAATGCACTGATGTTTAAGCTATAGAATGTCACTTATTTCACCTTCCTATCTCTTCTCGTTCCAGAGTAATGGAGCAATCCATGGCATCCAGTGGTGATGTCCAGCTGAAACAGCGAGCTGTTATTGATATACATCTGAAGCGAAACTATGTACGTAATTCAGAAAGTAAAGCCTCCAAGACCATTACTTGGCCAATAGGACTGCAAACATTCTCAACTGTTTATCATTAATGTACTGATGTTTAAGCTATAGAATGTCACTTATTTCACCTTCCTATCTCTTCTCGTTCCAGAGTAGGGGGCGCGGTGGCTCAGTGGTAGAGCGTTCACCTCTGGTGCTTGGGGTCCCGGGTTCGATCCCAGCCTCCGCCAAGTGAACTTTGTGGTGGACAAACACCGTGCTCGTGGGTTTTCTCGGGGTTCTCCCGTTTCCTCCCACTTTCTTCATTCCACCATTTCACTCATCTCTCATAATCACCGTCTCCTTTAGCCTAACCGGCATAACCGTGGGACGTAAAACTCAAAGATTTCATTTCATTTCATTTTTTCGTTCCAGAGTAATGGAGCAATCCATGGCATCCAGTGGTGATGTCCAGCTGAAACAGCGAGCTGTTATTGATATACATCTGAAGCGAAACTATGTACGTAATTCAGAAAGTAAAGCCTCCAAGACCATTACTTGGCCAATAGGACTGCAAACATTCTCAACTGTTTATCATTAATGGACTGATGTTTAAGCTATAGAATGTCACTTATTTCACCTTCCTATCTCTTCTCGTTCCAGAGTAATGGAGCAATCCATGGCATCCAGTGGTGACGTCCGATTGAAACAGTGGGCTGTTATTGATATACATCTGAAGCGAAACTATGTACGTAATTCAGAAAGTAAAGCCTCCAAGACCATTACTTGGCCAATAGGACTGAAAACATTCTCAACTGTTTATCATTAATGCACTGATGTTTAAGCTATAGAATGTCACTTATTTCACCTTCCTATCTCTTCTCGTTCCAGAGTAATGGAGCAATCCATGGCATCCAGTGGTGACGTCCGATTGAAACAGTGGGCTGTTATTGATATACATCTGAAGCGAAACTATGTACGTAATTCAGAAAGTAAAGCCTCCAAGCCCATTACTTGGCCAATAGGACTGAAAACATTCTCAACTGTTTATCATTAATGCACTGATGTTTAAGCTATAGAATGTCACTTATTTCACCTTCCTATCTCTTCTCGTTCCAGAGTAATGGAGCAATCCATGGCATCCAGTGGTGACGTCCGATTGAAACAGTGGGCTGTTATTGATATACATCTGAAGCGAAACTATGTGCGTAATTCAGAAAGTAAAGCCTCGAAGACCATTACTTGGCCAATAGGACTGCAAACATTCTCAACTGTTTATCATTAATGCACTGATGTTTAAGCTATAGAATGTCACTTATTTCACCTTCCTATCTCTTCTCGTTCCAGAGTAATGGAGCAATCCACAGCATCCAGGTTGTGCGCCACTGCGGAAGGTTGTGCGCCCAGGAACATTCATCGCCGGCGACTAGTCGTGGATACACCATTACAACCTAGAAACGAAGCATCAGTCGGGGGCCACACGTCCTCTTCTCCGCCATAATTTCAAAGTTGTCCCATCTATGGGTTGACATTCTGCCTCATTCTGCCTATAGTCCGGATCATGCGCCCTGCGACTTTTGGCTCTACCCCAAACTTAAGGATCACCTTAAGGATTAACGCTACAGTTGTGACGCAGAGGTGGAAGTAGTAGTTCAGCAATTGTGTCGCCAGCAGCCACTACAATTCTTTGTCGACGACATGAAACCCTTGTTTCGCGTTGGCGCAAGTGTGTTGCCCGTAATAGGGATTATGTTGAAAAATGATGCCACCATTTGTAGCTGATATTGCGAACTTTCCACTGATACCTGTATCGGTGCTATCTGTCAAACACAAATAAAGATATCACCTTGGAGGCATTACTTTCTGAATGACCCTCGTATATAGATTTTTTTTAAGGATATCCAGCGAAGTTAACTAAATTTAATTTTATACTAAATTGTTGTTATTTTTTTAAAAAAACGCATAATTTGTTGATGATACATTACAAACATCTTCAACATCTTTGAAACAGATTAACATTTATACCCATCAGAACGTCCTTTTTAAATCTCAGAAGGGTTAAATGGTTAGCAGTAACGTGAGGTGATTAGTAGCAAAAGTTTCATTAATATTGTTGACAAACATATTAATGAAACCTTGTTTTAAAACTGTACGGTGATTAAAAATATAGAGTAAACTGGGATAAGGTTTATAGATTACATAAGTTATTACCTGGGAGACATTTTGATTTCTATATTCGCCAAAAGCCTTTACAACATCGATTTCCATGAATGTAATATTCCGAATATCATCAACGGAAATAGCAGAGATGATCCAGCCCAACAACTTCAAACTTTCGTCCGTAATTGAAGATATTCCGCCATATGCCTGGTAAGACAGAAAAGAAATTTTATTATTATTAACTACTGCTGATATTATAAAACAATCGTTATTTGCTCATAGTAATATTTTAAACAACATACACATTAATATTATTATAATTTATATACAGAAAGATTTTAGGACTAATATAAAAAAATTATATTGGATAAATTTTCTAGAAATTTTGGATATGGACTTTACTCTGTACAAAATCTGCTGGTAACAAATAATTGGAATCTAATTCACTCCATTATAGAATTCCTACAGCTCTACGAATATATACGGGTGGTAGGTAACTCCGCCGACAAACTTTGGGAGGCGATTCCTTATACGAAGTGAAAGAAAAAAGTTCGAATAAACATGGGCCGAAAAATACCTCCTTTCAGAGTTATGATCCATTGAAAATTCGAAAAATCATTTTTCAAAACTCCCTAACTTAGAAACTATAGGACCTATCCCAAGCGGTTTAAGGAATTACACAGGAACTGGCATACGCTCTATCTAAATATCGATGTTTCAGAATTCACCGGTACCAGCGAAACGAACGCACCACTAGTACTTAAAGGAGTATTCCTATACTTCAACTTCCTTTTTACAGTTCCTTTCACCGATAACGGAGGATGGTAAAACATGGATATTTAGATAGAGAACATATTAGTTCCTGTGTAATTCCTTAAACCGCTTGGGATAGGTCCTGTAGTTTCTAAGTTAGGGAGTTTTGAAAACTGATTTTTCGAATTTTCAATGGATCATAACTCTGAAAGTAGGCATTTTTCAGCTCATGTTTATTAGAACTTTTTTCTTTCATTTCATATAAGGAATCGCCTCCCAAAGTTTGTCGGTGGAGTTACCTACCACCCTGTATATTATAAAACTCGGGCTCGCTCGCGGGGCACTAGCTAATTCGATTAGACCAGGACACATTTACCCGCAACCAGGGAAAATTATAAACGGACCTTTTTAATAATAATGTTAATAAAACTCCTAGGCATGAGAAAACTTTTCTACTGATATAAGGCAAGCATGAATTTTATGCAAAAGTAGATATTCCAAAATAAGATCTCTTTTTAAATAAACTTTCTCAAATATAAACCAAAATAGATATGAAAATTGTCTCAATACAAACATTCAACAAGGATTGCATAACGGTCCTTTTAAACAATTAACTGACATATTCTACCATCAGCCACCTAAGGTTTTTTATACTAAATTAGCTTCATATCACTTAATTATTTTTAATATTGAAACTTTTCGCATCAAATATATATATATATATATATATCTATATATATCTATATATATATATATATATATATATATATATATATATATATATATATATATATATATCTGACATCTGACAAAGCATTTAGCGAAAACTCAAACTTACAAGATTATAATAAAAATTTACTAAACCATACCAAATCATTAATTTCTTTCAGACCAGTCTGTAAATCCAAATATGATGTACTTTATATATATATATATATATATATCCAAGATAGATATAATTCAACAATATTAACTTTACGTATATCAACAGGCAATAACAAAAACAGAGAAGACTTTCAACTTGTTTCAAGGATTATACGGAGCCTCATTGATAAGGAATTTTACGCAGAGTTGGATTATTGAGACAGCATATTCAACTTATCTTAAGTAAAACGAACACAGAGTAATAGAGAATCCAGCCTTAAGGCTGCCTAAAATCACCTAAAACCCTATGACTGGAAATGAAATGAAATCTTTAAGTTTAACGTCCCACGTTTATGCCGGTTAGACTAAAGGAGATGGTGATAATGAGTGAAATTGTGGAATGGGAGGGAATGAAGTGGGAGGAAACGGGAGAACCCGAGAAAACCTACGAGCACGGTGTTTGTGCACCACAAAGTCCACACGGCGCGAGCTGAGATCGAACCAGGGACCCCAAACACCGGAGGTGACCGCTCTACCACTGAGCCACCGACCCAACCCTACGACTGAGTTACAGAATAAGAATAAGAATAATAATAAAAAAAAACTAATTTAAAACGGACTTCATAGAGTTAGTAAAGTCTTCATTTAGAATCTTCTTTTACAATATGTGTTAACAATTTCTACTGCTATTTAAGTAATTCCTAACCTGTACTACAGCGTGCCAAAGGTATTCTGCTTGTTCTTTGTCTAGTTCATCTTTGCCTAAAAATACCAGGCAATCCTTGAGATGTTCTAGAGGCAGCGTTTGAAGCTCTTCAACTTTAAATTTTGCTCCAGACCCCGCCATCTGTACTGCTTCGCATGTTAACGGAAGGACGTGAGGTGCTTCTGAAACAAACACAAAACATAAATGGTTACAATACATTAATTTTGCATCCTATGATATTTATAGTCATCAATGCTATGATATTTTGCATACTCATCAATGATATTTAAATTATGGCTATTTTTAAACGTTATGTACTAAGGGGTTATCAGAAAGTAAGGTTACGAAGCCTGCAGTGAAACATATATATATAATTTCATACAACCAATACAGCCAACAGATAGTACATATATTAAACTGTCAACCGATATCGACATAGTCTGTATTTTGGTTGAGGCACTTGTCTCATCGTGGGATGAGTTTGAAGATCTCTCCTGATAAAAATCCTGCCCTTGCGTATTCAGCCACGTTGTGCAGAAGTGTTTGACCTCCTCGTCTGAAGGGAAGTGACGACTTCCTAGGTGATCCTCCAAGTGCGGGAATAGGTGAAAGTAGCTTGGTGCGAGGTGCGGGTTGTAGGAAGGGTAGTCGATGATGTCCCAGCAAAGCTGCTTCAAATCTGTTGATGTTGTGCTGGGTCGGTGACGTATTCTCTACCACCCACAAACTTTCGACACTATTCTGCGACATGCTGACAAGATATTACAGTCTCTCCGTAAACCTCTACCAGCTGCCGGTGAATTTCAGCCGCGGTCACATGTTTCGTCCACAGAAATTGAACAGCTGAGCGGACTTCTTCGCGAGATTAGTTAAAAAAAAAAAAAAAAGAACGAGTCACCATTTGTGTTTACCTACAACTAGTGCCGTAGGTGGCGGTGCCTGAAACTACATATCGCACACGTCTCATTTCTCTCAGAAATATCGACTTTGTAACCTTAGTTTCCGATTCTTCCTCGTAATTTTTCCTGTAATCTGGATCCTATTCCAACAGTTGTCAATATTTAATATTCACATACAGACAAGAAATTTGTGAAACTTTTATTAGCTAGGGAGCCAGACACAATTATGAATTTTATTATTAGTAGTAATCATTGGCGGATCCAGGATGTGATCAAGGGAGGGGATAAACCATAGTTTGCCGCTTTATCCAGTGTAAAGCAGGATTGAAGCCCATTTTATCTAGTGTATACCTGATCAAGAAGGAGCTATAGCCCCTATAGGCCCTCTTGGATACGCGCCTGGTACTAATAGCGCAAGGATATACAGAAAGAATTTGTGAAAGACAGTCTTGAGAATCCAACTTTGCCCAACGTAAAAATTCAAAGGGCACGAGTGGGATTCAGTTTATTTATTGATTAAAGTGTACACATTAATATTGTCTCCAACTTGATAAATGAATGCTTATTGGTACTTTCATGACAATTATGAAAATTCATTTTGAAAAATAAACTTGTTTGGACTTGCAAATTTATATCGTGATACTATTGATTATGTCTTTGCTATGACTACTTCACTAATATACTACTAGAATCCTCAGAAATATGTTAATACATCAAGTTATCAACAGTTCTTATGATTCACTACTACTGTATGTTCACAAATTGGAAAACAATGTAAGAAAAGTAAATTTAATGCTATAATTAACATAAAATCGGATACGATCTGAAAGAAATATTAAGAAAATTTGTCAAAGAGATATGGATTTCTTTTAGTATTTTGTAGATTATCGTAAGATGATAAGTGATGAACAACATTAAAAGCGAAATCCAAGATTTCTCAAATATACCTAGGCAGGTTAACAATAGATCACAGTTGATTCGGCAAATGTGTGATTAATTCATTCTACACGATGAGTTCGTGCAACTTGTTCCAGTAGAAGCCAACAGCATTTTTCTCCTGTAATGCATTCATTCCCTGTAATCTGTTCTTCAACTATAATGCTTTCTTCTCCTGTGATGTGTTTTTCCCCTGTAATGCATTCTACCCCTATATTATGTTCTCCCCCTGTAGTTTGTTCTTGCCCTGTAGTGCGTTCTTCCCCTACAATGTGTTCTTCCATGTAATGCGTTCTTCCCCTGTAATGTGTTCTTCCCCTATAATGCGTTCTTATCCTGTAGTGTGTTCTTCCCTTTAATGCGTTCTTCCCCTGTAATGCATTTTCCCTGCAATGCATTCTTCCCATGTAATGTGTTCTTCCATGTAATGCATTCTTCTCCTGTAATGTGTTCTTTCCCTATAATGCGTTCTTTCCCTGTAATGTATTGTTCCTCTGTAATGCATTTCCCTACTGTAATGCGTTCTTCCCCTATAGCGCATTATTTCCCTGTAATGTGTTCTTCTACTGTAATGTGTTCTTCACCTGTAATGCATTTGTCCCCTTAATATGTTCTTCCGCTGTAATATGTTCTTCCCCTTAGTGTGTTCTTCCTTTGTAATGCGTTCTACCCCTGTAATGCGTTCTTTCCTTGTATCGCGTTCTTCCCCTGTAATGTGTTTATTCCTTTCAACACGAATAAAGTGCTGTCAATTAATGGTCTAGAATCTGTGAGTGAACAGTAAGAAGAAATTAATAATTTGCCGAACACTACGTTTATTGGATAATTTGGCAATTTACTTTTATTTGATATTTAATAACAAACTCACTGAAATAATTACCTCTTTTCTCCCTGTTCATATTTTTCCGCGCTTTCTCCACTGACAAATACATGGCAGCTTCTGCTTTTCTTCTGCTTACGTTGTGAAGTGATTCTTGTAACGAGTCCCATTCTTTGTCCAGTTCATATTGACAAGATGCCTTCAAGGAGAAATAAAAACATTTATAAACAAGGTACCTGCATATCTAACATTTACTCTCTGTTGGTACTAACAGCACAAAAATAAATTTATATTCTCTTTCTTCTTTCTAACGATTTCAAACTATAGCTTTAGTGATTTGGAAAAATAAATTATTTCTTTGTACTTTATTGCATCTGGAGTTAAATGTTTCAACGATCATAATGATAAATGGAGAAAATAACTTATTTCATCTCATACCAAATGCTCTCTATACGTGCAAATTCAATGGTATACAAAGAGTGAAAATAAAATGCACGACTGGATTTAGAATCGAAACCGGATCTCCGGCTTACTGCGCCGTGGAAACAAACAAATCAGTGGCGTAACTACTATGGCGCGAAACCCCAGAATGCGAAGGGAAGGGGGGGTGACACTTCCAAGGGGACCCTTCACTCTAGCCTCCTAATAAGTCGAATCAACACGCTTTTCAATCTTGTATTAGTCGGCAATGTTCTTCCACCCCGCCCCTTTTTTCGGCTATCTTTGAGAGGACTGATGTGTAGGTCAAGCACCGCGAACAAAAAAAGAGGGAAAATCGGTTCGGTCGGCTTTTATAAGTTATATATTTTTTCTTCGGCAGGAAATATTGAATCAAACTTTAGAATTAAAGTCTATATTAAACTATTTGATGTGCTAAATTCACAATTCCATTGTCGTTTTACATCTTCGCGTGACTTGGTATATAGTATCCAAAACTTTCTCTTTGTTTCCTGCCAATATAATTCATCTCACTGATGACGAAATTCTAAGGACACAAATACTTCAAACAACTTACAGTTGTGATATTGGTTCTTCATTTCCGATGGGAGTAATTTGCTTTGTGAAACAGCTGAAATCTGAAATAAGTGTTCAGAATTCTGTGTTTGATCTAACAAGGCTTTTAATTGTGAAATATGTCATTGGTGTCTAGCATTTACGAACTTATTACCGCGTGTTTGTTGTTTACGACGCTCCCGGTCTCTGTAGTTCTGCAGAGAGGTCGTTCTCAAACTTGAAATTAATAATTAAAAAAAAAAAAAAAACTATGTGAAAAGCAGAATGGGCCAAAATAGATTAAGTAATCTAGCACTACTCTCAATAAATGCGGACGAAGCTGAAAATATGGATGTACGGAGGTCAGTAAAGGATTTTGCTGACAGGAAAACAAGAAGGAAACCATTCAATTAATTTCTGCTACTCTTCATGAAGACTAACGTCACTGACTGCAAAGAACTAAGTCAGTCTTCCAGCGGCGTGCCGTCAAGGGGACTAGGGGACTAGGCTAGTCCCCTGGCATTTTAATTAAAGTATTTTGTGATAAATATATACCAAAGAAAACGAAAACATTGTTTGTATTTCTCTATTTTCGTAAAATAACACTATTTCAATTGTTCTGACACAACTATAGTCAGCGCCCGTATGCTGGGTGCGGCAGCGAAGTGGAGATCGGAAACGCTCGGATTTTAATCGGCTGTTCTCGGGGAAGGGAACAGGATCCAGCCAGCAAGTCCTCATATTATGTTGTCTAAGCTCTAAGCACGGGCGTTCTGTCGTAAGCGAATTTAATGCTCATTTGCTTTTTACAGTTAATAGTTTTAACGCTATTAAATTTACAGTATTATCTTGACACTTTAAGAAATCTAGTGAAGTGTGAACTTTTTAGATTGTCAATATATTTTGCAAATGACTCGAAGAATAAAGTATGGAAGGGGACTCGTCTGAGAAATCTAGTCCCTTGCAGCAAAGCGATGGCGCAAGCAGTGATATTACTTCAATTGTTATAGGGGACAGTAAGGTCGGGGAGCGGCCGTTTCAGTCTTGTATTCTGGACCATTGGATTCCTTAATTTTCAAGAAATGCAACAAATAATAACCAGTGGTAGAACAACTCCAAGCATTTCCATTTAGGTAAAAATGAAAGATTATATACATAATATCAAAACGGATTATTTTGCTTCTTCAAAATAGTTAACTGCATGTAAAACAAGAAACAAACTGTATTCTGTTCCACATAGAAAAGGACGTGTGGAATAATGATTGCTTTTGTGACATGAACAATTTTCACAAACCCAAGTTGCGCCAAGAAAAATGTTATTCACACCTGTCCACAATAACTAAATTGAAAACTTCCGGGAAACCAGAATTGATTTTCAATTGAGCAAGCAATGCAGAAGTTGATTCAAATCGAGAACTAATGAACCGATTGATTTATTCCTCTTGTTTTATGGCTAAACAAGAGCTATCATTTAGAAGTCATAACAAACAGGAAGATTCTGTCAATTAGGGAAATTATATTGAAGTAATTAAGTTACTTTCAAGTGCGACACTAAATGGACTTGCAGGGGCGCCTGAAGAAAATTTTCTAGGGAGGGGTCCATCTCCATGGTTGCTATGTTGCGTCTGGTATTTCTGGTATTTAATATACGTGGTTTGCTATATTACATATACATTTTCGTGAGCCAGAGGAAGGTCCGCGACCCACCCTGCCCTCTCATTCGGGCGCTCATGTTGATTTGTCATCTTCACAGCATGGGAGTGTTTAAAGGAACATCAAACAGAATTCAGAATTATATTATTAAATGTGTTAGTGAGTAATTCTGGATAAAATTAACTCAGAAATAAACAATACACTTCTTACAGCAATGATGTTGGACAAAACTACGCGGTACGTGAAAGACGGCAATTCATGAAAGATTTATTTGTTTTGCAGATGTTACTAGTGATTGCACTGCGACTGCTCTAAATGAGCATGCTTTCCAAATTCTCTCTCATTTTAATTGTAAGCAAAAGCTTTGTAGCACTAGGCTATGGATGGAGCTGCCACATTTTCTGGACATTTGAACGGTTTACAATCTTTTGTCAAAAGTGTTTGAGTGCACTCATCATACACTGCTACCACCACAGACTCAATCTCATTGTTCCACAGTCTGTTAAGCACATCAAGGAATGTAAAATATTTTTTAGAATAAGTGGCATTCCAAATTTCTTTTCATATTCATCGAAACGCTGTAACGCGCTTGCTGAATCAGGAAGTAACTAAGCGATTTCCAACGGTTGCCACTATAAGATGGAATTACAATTCAAAAATTGTGAATGCAGTAAATGAAAATCAAATAGAACTCTTACGGTGTTTTGAGAATATTGTAGAAGATTCAGATAATTGCGACACCGAAGCTTTCATGACTACCAAAAAAAAAAAAAAAAAAAAAAAAAAAAAAAAAAAAAAAAAAAAGTGTGAGTTAGCATTGAAGGATTTCGATTTTGCATTTCTACTAAAAGTTTTCAGTCATTTTTTTTTCGCGCACGGATATACTATTCAACATTCTTTAAAGTAAAACCTTGTATGTGAAATATTGCATCCAAAAAGTACAAAAGATGGTATCTTAACTTAGAAATGCAAGAAACGATTTTGAAGACTTATAGAAAAGTAGAATTGGATGACAACGGGAACCTTCTAATAAAAGACGTAAAGTAGATGACTGAACAGATTCAGAAATTAAATATGTGCGTCTCTTCAATGACATAATTGATACTGTGATTTCAAGATCTCAGTGAGTTACAATTTCTTGAGCTGTTAGATTTAAAGAGTTTTCAGTGCTTGAAATGTCGATTTCCTGTTTTTGACCCTTAAATCAATTTACGGGAGTTTTTTTTTTTTAATTTTAACAATTTGCGGAGTGAATTAATATAGGTTTACAGACTAGATTTTTCAAATAAAACTGTGACTGAAATTATCCATTTCTTGAAAGAAAGAGGCTTGGTAGAAGAAGCGTTTACAGAAACATATAAATTGTGTTGTTTGGTGTCAACAATATTAGTCAGGACCTCCACTCTACGGCACACATTCTCTTCGAACCTAGTCCCCTGTGAGAAAAGTCACGGCACGCCACTGCAGTCTTCCATTGTGAAGCTTATTGAATAAATTATATGTATAACAAAGTGGTTTCCATTTATGAATATTTAGGCCTAGTAGTTGCATGCATTTAACTCATTATTCACAGATACAGGGAAGTATGGTTATTTATTATGTTATCTGTCATCCCACAAAAGTGTTATTAAGGCGGGGAGCTCTGGGTATTCTCTTGCGGGAGGGCCCATAAAATATAGTTACGCCCCTGAAACAAATATTAGCTACAAACTGTCAAAAGTGATGTATAAGAAGAAGGCAAATGAAACTCAGTGGAAATTGATAAAATGACACTATTCTTCAGTCACTGGCGACTTACATATATGGTCATACATGGCGATAAATGCGAGGGTAAGTCAAAAATTATCCGTAATGTAGCTATAACTATAGTTTTTTTACATTGTTCATCCTGACATCTGTCCTTGTTTATTTCATTGTTATGCTGTTGTGGTCATGCTATGAAAGTTTTATCCTAATTTCTCCATTTGTCTTCCCTTTTGTACAGATAGATCATGGCCGTTCCATTAAAAGTTTGCACTAAAGAGGAACGACGAGCAGTGATCCGGTTTTTGTGGTGGAAATATGTATCAAGGGTCGCGATCCATCAAAGATTTTTTGGCATAATATGGGAACAATGTCTTGCCGCATCAGAGTCTACGAATGGATTGAAACATTAAAAAAGTGGTAGTACAAGTGTTACGCACGAGGAGGGGGCTGGACTAGTGACTTTATGCAACCCAAGTCTGTAGTGGATGATTTCGTATGCAGAATTCCAGACTAATTCCAGTCTGTAGTGGATGACTAATTTCCAGACGATGTGTCATTTCACCAATAGCCACTCGTCCATCTAACAGTGTTCCTCTTTGGTGCATCTGCAACAAAAGGAAAACAAATTGGGGAAATTTGGATCAAACTTTCATACCATGACCACAACAGCATAACAATCAAATAAACGAGGACACAGGTCAGCATGAGCAATGTAAGAAAAGTTATAGCAGATAATTCTAGACTTTCCCTCGTACATAAAATCTTTGCATTTGCATCGCTGTAAGCTATAATAACTAGCCTGGTGCGATCTTTTAATGAAGAACGTGATTCTTCTTCATGATAACCCTAGGCGCAATACAACCAAGACTAAGTCATTAGGAGATTCTACATCATCCGCCGTTAAACCCTGATCCATGCTATATTGTTAACGAATAAATTCTCTGTATCATATATTCATATGCAATTTATGAAATGAGAACTTCGCTCTTGGTCAGCCCGTACGAGATATACTCACCTCTAAATCTGATTTCAGTTCTTCCAACTGCGCTGGTGGCTGTTTGTCTGCTTCACACTCACAATCTACAATGACGTCAGCTGGTAGTGCTTCGAGGTCGCTGGGCTCAAGGACATGCAGCAAACAACACAATGACAAAATCAACACAGAGTCCCATTTCTCTGTTGACCTTCACAAAAAAGAAAAGAAAAAAATATAACAAACACATGAAAGAACTTATTTTACGTTTAAGACTTTTGATATAGGCCTACAGGGTGGGTAAGAAGTCACTAGGCACTAAACATTTATTATTGTTTTTGAAATTATGTTTTTATATTTAAGGTTCCTGTGAACTCCCCCTTGTCCGAGCACTTCGCCTTTTCGCCACCAGATGCTCACTTTTTCATTTAGCAATCACTGCTGGTACCTCTACTGGGAAGAACTGAAAGATCGTACCGCTCAGTTTGAATGTGTCCAGGATATCCACACTTGAAGTGGGCGGGGAGAGGAATCCAACAGTTTTTTTTTTTCGTGCACCTGCAGTCAGTCAGAGTCTATTTATACAAGCCGTGTTGTTCAGCCGCAGGGCAAAACCTCAACCATTGATGAGTAACATAAATCTTTTCTTTTTGCAGGTAGGAATAGAGTTTTGTACGAAAAACGGGAATTAGGTTGCAGAGAACGTCATTCACATCGCGTTGATAAATTATCTTTCGTATGTTTATCACATGAAACTCTTTTCTTTTTTTTGATTATTACCAGAATATGAGATAAAAAGAACCTAAATGGTTCTTTGTATACAGAAAACAGACAAACAATACTAATATTTTCTTACATATCAGTATTATATATGATTTTTTTTTCTGAAGTGTATGATGCATGAAAAATGGACAAAATGAATTTTGACTTTTCTATTTGTCCCTATCCTTCTGAGTAGAGAGAATGATGTGGCGCAACTAAAGGGCCTGCAGGGCCCACAACATTGAGAGGCCCAGAACAGAAAGAGGCCCATTTCAGTATCGAAGTTAAACTTTATAATGTTAAGATGTTAAAAATTATGTGATGTTCCAACTATATCTCATTTTTACCTATGAAGACGGTAACACCTGAGCGATTATTTAGTAAATTAAATGCCAACAAAACTTTTACTGACCAGCGAAAACATTATGACCACTCGCTACTTTTTGAACGAAATCATCGGGCTGAGATAAGAGCTACAAGGCATAACACAACCGCGCGCCAAACACGACAAGAATCTCACTCGATTAGTCAGTGTGATGCTTGTGCCTTGAATGGGGAATGACGACGATATATCAGGGTGACTAAGTGGCTGGGAGCTTCATTTCGGAAACAACGCGACTTGTCGAGTTTTCGCGATCTGCCGTGCTTATGTATTTCAAAGATGGGAAAAGAACAGTGAAACCAGCATCGAACCAAACAACAAAAAGTGGGACGACCACACCTCATTAAAAATGTCGGATGTTGTAGACTCTCGAATTTGGTATAGCAGAATAGACGAAAACTATAGCACAATATAATAATAATAATAATAATAATAATAATAATAATAATAATAATAATAATAATAATAATAATAATGTGCATTTTTTTGCATATGAGCAAGTTGTGACTCACTAGATAGAACATAGAAAGTCAAAACTGTTCTCTGTAAATTTTACGTGACTCATGAATGTGAAAAGAGGGGGTCCGTTTAACATTTTTGCGGGGAGGCCCATTCGTCCTTACTTACGCTACTGAGAGAATGTAAGGTAAAATAATAACACCAATATATATATATATATATAGATAGATAGATAGATAGATAGATAGATAATCCTGGCGCAACAGTCCCTTGTGATCTGAGCCTGCAGCGGGCTTATGTTAGTAGTAAGCACAACCACACCCAACGTTGCCGGCTGTCTAGATTGAAGTCCGCTATCTTTTAGTTTCCCAACTTTTCTCTCGATATTTGGTCAACACAGAAATGTTTGAGTGCCACACCGGGAATTAATTCCTGGACGATGCACACCGTATCACTTTCGCTAATCATTTGGTAAAATTCAGGTTAGGGTGGTACTGAATTAATTTTGGAATATGCCATTTCTCATAAGGTAAAGTTCAAAAGTATTGTGACATAATTAAAAAGCTCATTATCAACCACGTATTCTTGCCTCTAATATCTCTAAAAGTTTTCGAGTTATGTGTCAAAAATGGTTGAAACACTTGAAGTTAGTTTAGTAACTTGAAGAAGATAGTGGGCTTATACATACATGATTAGAATTGCTCCAATTTTTATTTTTATTCTTCTTTCTCGTAAAGAAATACAAAATCATAATTTCAACCATTTTGGTACATTTTTCATAATTTGAAGCGCGAACAGCCGGTTTCTTTCCTTACGTTTTGAACTTGGGATTTATATTCTCCTTGTCACTTATCGTGAAAGTCATATAGTAACATGGGTCACAAAGCTAGAATATCTTATGCGACAGAGGTAATGACAATTTCATCTCTCAAGATCTGTTAAATTTGACATTTATTGAATGATATCGGTTTTATAATACGAATAAATTTTTCGCAATAAGGTGCGTATAGTGGTCGTAAGAAATGGCAAAAGCTACCACTGACCTTTATAGTTTGACTCATGCTTTTTCGATCATGGTATTCCTCTTAAATTTTGCAAAGGACAGTATCATTTTAATTATCTTAACCTAATTTCCTAAAGCATCTCATTCGTACGCTAAAAGAAAGATTTCTATTTTTTATGTATAAGAATTCAGGGGATGCAAATTTATTCAAAATTCCTTTACAATTAAAGCCGCCTAAACAGATATTCCTTCGAGATTTCTGTATTTTGAAAACAATTCACGATTTCAGTTCTTTGTATTTACTTGTTTCCATGTTTATTTATATCAATACTGTATGATCAGTTCCCAGAATCATTTTAGTTCCCCGGTAAATCCATTTATAACAAGCTCCAAATACTGCTACAATTTTAATGCGGTTTCAGGAGAATCTGCATATCTCATCCTTTTGTTACTCTCTATATATTCATCTACTACGTAAACAAACATCAGTGAAAGAAAGAGGCTGAGAGCTAGCATGTGCTCCGTGAGGAACGTTGTCATAACTTGCACTGATATATCTAGAGAGTCTAGTGTTGCCACGAGACGAAACGAGACAAGACGAGACTTCTGGCTGTGTCGTCTCGTCTAGAAAAGATGTGTCCGTCTCGTCTCGTATCGAATGGTTCTGTCTCGTCTCGTGGCAACACCAGAAAGGCTGAGGCCCACAAAAGAGCTGTTAAACCAAGTGGTTAAAATTATAACTTTTAACCTAGTTTGGTTAACAGAGCGCAACACAAAACCCGACTGCAATCCTCCAGCAACGACTGCTTAGTTTCGACTGAACCCGTAATTACTTCGATAGGAACATTTGTCAATACCGTCAGTACAGACGAAAGGCAAGATTTCCCCATTTATTCTGATATCCTTTTTTCAGAACCCCTGGCGCCACTTCAACAAATAAGGAGGCCTATGTAACTTTCCCATTTAAAAAATGGTTTATCTTCGAATAACAGCATAAAAGGATAAAAAAGATAAATTTTATTGTCAAATCAGAATCTTTTTCGAAACTCAGTGTCGAGAAAGGCTGACACGTTTCTGTCTTGGTTCGGAACGAGAAAGACCATGAAACAATAGTTAGTTACTGATAAAATTGCCACTTCTACGCATACTTGTACTTCTATTAAAGGATTTTTATACGTAGATATCTCCACCAGCCCCCGGAATAAAATCTTCTGAAACACTGATCTCAATGAACGCTTTACATTGTATTTGAATCTGGAGCACTATCACAAAATAATTAAACTTGAATCGATTGAAAAATGGAAGTGAAAGCTGTTTGTAAGAATCATTTTTAAAAAGTGCTTTAGGTATTCCCTGTTCTTTGTAGGGTTTGAAACGTTGAATCATTTGGATCATTTGAAATAATAAAAGATGGTATACATTTCGAAGGCAAATAATTTATTCCGAGTTAATAAATTTTTAAGCAAATTCAGAAACTGTGTTTGTATTTTTCGAGACACGAGACAAGACGTTTTACGAAACGTTTCGTATTGTATCGTGTCTCGCTTCAAAGAGTCCTCGTCTCGTTGCAACACTAAGAGAGTCTTACGCATTATCTTTCCAAGAAAATGAGCTAGAAACTTGAAAAGAACATTCAGTCAATTGTTATCATAGAATATACTATGGGCATAGCCGCTGATGTGTAGAAGGTGACACAGGCGGAATTTGTTTTTGGCGAGTTGGAGCTGTGGGGCTCTATTATTTGGATTGGAAACATTGGTTCAAAAATATTTTACATTTAGCATACATACATATACACATATCATACGCACACACACACACACATACGTACATGTGTGTTACATACACTTTAATTAATGTGTGGATCTAAGGACAAGGTTCGGTTCGCCCACCCAAAAACCGCCTCTGGGAGGTGGATTGGAAGCGCACCCCTGAAACATAGAATTATGCTAATCGTAATCTTCTGAGATAGACTACCCCCCGAGGAATAAGTAAATAAATAAAAATAGTTTATTAATGTTTATCTTCCGTATACGATTAATTGAAAAATTTTAGTGTCTCAACAATGAGAGCCATATACAGGTAATCCTGCGTTCCTGGCGGAACTTCCCTAGTTGCGGACAAAATTTCATACTATAAACTCTTTTCGGCTCTCTCCCTCACGGTAGGTTTTTTTTTTTTTTTTTATCTATTATCTACTCCCTTGGAGTAACTGTTACTCTGTATTTTCACGGGCTTGCTACCGTCAGAATGAATATCTTGGCTGCCTTCCCAGCTACCCAATCAGCATGCAATAGATACATGCAATAACAATCAAATCCCATACAAACTACTCTACCCATCAAATATTTTAACATGGAAAGTTCTTTTACGCAACGTATTTCGTTTGTTTAAAATGGAATAGACCTAAATACATCTTTTTTTTTTTTAATGTTCTTCTGGAGATTCGATAGCGAGACCGCTCACATCAAAAAATGAGAGAATTAGTGCTCTGACAATCTGGTAGAAATACAACATGCCATATGTACATTACTGTGATTACATTGCTATTTATTCAATGATTATTTTGCTTAGAGTTTTCTTACTCTCCAGGGTACTCTTCAAGGATATACAATTACTCTTCACTTATGTCGCGAAAAAATATTCAGCTTGCAAATTTATTTCGAGAACTTCTCATTCCCTAATACATGTTTATACTCTCAATTTGTGCGTACAACCGACAAACTTACACAGAATCTCAACAGAGTTCAAATGTGAGGTGTCTGCTGTGAAACAAAGGTCAGTTATATGGGAGGGGATTTTAGAGTGCAGCTCTAGGAACACTGTGGGCTTTTAGAGTGTAATTCTAGGAACGCTGTAGGGGGCCATCCCGCTCCACCTGAGACAAAAAAAAAAAGGAATGAAAAGAAATCTGGCGGCACACAACTAATTCACACTGGTTACAAAGCAGGCACAACAAAGTTCTGAATGAAATATGTTTATTTTTTTTTTTTTTTTGCACTATTCCATTTTCCGAACAATAACATTTACCGATGACTTGTTAGCCCCTCCACCACAGCCACCATGAAAACAAATTCAATCGGAATTTGGCCAGCTCGTTTGATCACGAATAATTATCGTTTGATCCCAAGCATAATGACGTATTACACACAATTTGGCTAGGGCTTGTTAGCCCTTGATAATCGGCATGTACCATTCCATAGACATTTCAATCGTAAATAGGTAAGCAAAGTTTCGTTAGTTTCTGGTAGAAAGTATGACAGATAAAGTTGATTGTTTATTTAACAATGGTGGCCTCTAACAATGAAACTAACAACAACAACTGAAATCGACAAGTACCATTTCATAGATAACTCAGTGGTAATCCGATGGGTGTGCCAAGTTTGGTCAGTTTCTGGTACAAAATATAGCAAAGTTGATTCTTTGTTTAACGATGGTGGCCTTCAACAATGAAACTAACAACAATATGTGGAATCAACACGTACTATTTCCTAGATATTTCAATCTTAAATGGGTGTGCAAAGTTTGGTTAGTTTGTGGTAGAAAGTATGTAAGATAAAGTTGATTGTTTATTTAACAAAGAAGAAATCCAATGATTGTTTATTTAACAATGGTGATCTTCAACAATGAAACTAACAACAATATGTGGAATCCACACGTACCATTGCCTAGATATTTCAATCTTAAATGGGTGTGCCAAGTTTGGCCAGTTTGTGGTAGAAAGTATGGCAGATAAAGTTGATTGTTCATTTAACAATGGTGGCCTCTAACAATGAAAGTAACAACAATAAGTGAAATCAACACGCACCATTCCATAGATATCTCAATCGTAAATGAGTGTGCCAAGTTTGGTTAGTTTGTGGTAGAAAATATTACAGATAAAGTTGACTGTATATTTAATAATGGAGAAATCCAACCATTGTTTATATAACAATGGTGGCCTTCAATAATGAAACTAACAACAATATGTGAAATCGACACATAGCATTCCCTAGATATTTCAACTTTAAATGGGTGTGCAAAGTTTGGTCAGTTTGTGGTAGAACGTATGGCCGTTAAAGTTGATTGTTTATTTAACAATGGTGGCCTCTAACAATGAAACTATCAGCAATATGTGAAATCGACCCATATCGTTCCATAGATATCTTAATCTTAAATGAGTCTGCAAATTTTGTTTATGTTGTTGTAGAAAGTGTGTCAGAAAAACTTGATTGTTTCTTTAACAATGGTGGCCTTCAACAATGAAACTAACAACAATATGTGAAATCGACACATACCATTCCCTAGATATTCCAATCTTAAATGGGTGTGCAAAGTTTGGTCAGTTTCTGTTAAAAAGTGTGGCACGTAAAGTTGATTTTTTATTTAACAATGGTGGCCTCTAACAATGAAACTAACAAAAATAAGTGAAATCGACACGTACCGTTTCATAGATATCTCAATGGTAAATGAGTGCGCCAAATTTGATTAGTTTTTGGTAGAAAGAGTGTAAGATAAAGTTGATTGTTTATGTAACAATTTAGAAATCCAAAGATTGTTTATTTAACAATGGTGGCCTTCAACAATGAAAGAACAACAATATGTGAAATCGACACATACCATTCCATAGATATCTCAAACGTTCATAAGTGTGAAAAGTTTGCTTAGTTTGTGGTAGAAATTATGACAGATAAAGTTAATCGTTTATTTAACAATAGAGAAATCCAACGAATGTTTATTTAACAATGGTGATCTTCAACAATGAAACTAACAACAATATGAGAAAACGACACATACCATTCCATAGATATCTCAATCGTTCATAAGTGTGAAAAGTTTGCTTAGTTTGTGGTAGAAATTATGACAGATAAAGTTAATCGTTTATTTAACAATAGAGAAATCCAACGAATGTTTATTTAACAATGGTGATCTTCAACAATGAAACTAACAACAATATGAGAAAACGACACATATCTTTCCCTAGATATTTTAATCTTAAATGTGTGTGCAAGGTTTGGCCAGTTTCTGGTAGGAAGTATGGCAGATAAAGTTGATTGTTCATTTAACAATGGCGGCCTCTAACAATGAAAGTAACAACAATAGGTGAAATCGACACGTACCATTCCATTGATATCTCAATCGTAAATGAGTGTGCCAAGCTTGGTTAGTTTGTGATAGAAAGTATGGCAGATAAAGTTGATTGTTTATCTAACAATGGAGAAATCCAACGATTGTTTATTTAACAATGGCGGCCTCGGACAATGAAACTAACAACAATATGTGAAATCGACTGGTACCATTCAGTAGATATCTCAGTTGTAATCCGATGGGTATGTCAAGTTTGGTCAGTTTGTGGTAGAAAGTGTGGCAGATAAAGTTGATTGTTTATTTAACAATGGTGGCCTCTAATAATGAAACTAACAACAATATGTGGAATCCACACGTACCATTCCCTAGATATTTCAATCTTAAATGGGTGTGCAAAGTTTGGTCAGTTTCTGGTAGAAAGTACGGCAGATAAAGTTGATTGTTTACTTAACAATGGTGGCCTCTAACAATGAAACTAATAACAATATCTGAAATCGACACGTACCATTCCCTAGATTTTGTAACGTCCATTAACCAGATTATATCCGTTTTTGCTTAATTTTTGAACTGTTTATTTTATATTTGATTGTTTTAATTTTATTAGTTGTATATGTTAACATTGGTGACGGTGGCGCCATCTATCGTTTTAGACACAAACTGTTTGGACGTTCTGAATAACCTTAAGTAAACGATACAACTTTTGTATGACTATACATTACCCAATAGCTTTATATATGAATTTCACAATATGATAATTTTCAGTAAGATGACCAATCATGTCACTGTCATGGAGCGTTCGCAGATTGAAGCACACTACGAGAAGTGGATTTCAGTCATTGCTGTGCAAAGGCGGTAGCATACAGTGAAGGGTGGAAATACAAGCGTCCGGCCGGAGACAATGAAGGATTGTCATAGAAAGCTTATGACCACAGGCTCGGTTACGTACGAAAGGAAAAAGTGCTGCTCGCTACATAACATTGTTAGAAGAATGTGGCTCTGGTGCAGTCTGCAGAAATCTACATGACAGAGTGCTTGCACAAATGGACTGTCGAGGGATGTGGCGGGGTACGTGCAATTGTACAAAGAAGTAATGTTTCGCCCATGGAAACCTCATTTCATACACGAGCTGACATCTAAAGACTGCGACTGAAAAATTTCTACAGAAGGTCGTGGATTCCATCCCCGTTCGTTGAAGAAAACTGGTGGATCTTTCAGGTGCCTCTTGCCGGTGCCACAGGGGTGTAGCCAAGGGGGGTGGCCATCGGGGCCAGGCCCCCCCAAATGGTTTACTGGCCCCCCCAAATGACCAGCTTTTAAAACATCATAGTAAAACTATCTCGCTTCATTCATTTAAAAGTAACAAAGTTTATTGACAATTAATAATTTATGGTAAAATAATATGGAGAAATATTGTTTTTCCATACCGATCGAAAAATAGTATAGTATCTCTTCCTTATACCGATCGAAAAATTGGATACTTTTTTGTGACAGCAGATTACACAATTTACTGCGATTTATATTTGACAGTTTGAAGATAAACGTTTTAACAAGGTACTACAAATACAGGCATAAAACAAAGATACTAAACTGATTTGTAAGTACAGTATATTTTATATGCTTTAACAAGTGTTTTAAAAGACATAGAGGATCGAAAATTTGATGAGAAACAAGGCTTTTATTCAATTTGGATTTCATTCGCTCTCTTTTATTTCTACTCAGTGTAATAAAATATTTTTTTTAGTCACGAATAATAAATAAATATTTTTGTCAGAAAACCATAAAGAAATTAAGTGAAATTTCAAAGAAAATCAATCTTGTGTAGATAGGTTCTGTACACAAGGTCTTAAATTTAAATATAAAGGTAACGAAGAAAAGTTTTGTTGCTTTTTCACCCACCACCTTCGAACATCGATATGTCACCTAACCTGGAAGATCAAAAATAGTCCCCATCAGCATCGACGACCTTCTGAAAACGTTCTGGAAGGCCATGCAATCCATCGCGGTAGAACTTGGTGGGCCGTGAAACGAAGAAAGTATGAGGTGCATTTTGGACTTTACTAGGGATTTGAACTGACGTCCTCTAAGGTGATTGTCCAAAGAATGGAACAGGTGATAATCGGACGGTGCAATACCCGGGGAATATAGTGGTTGCAATATTGTTTCCCATCCAAGGCGGAAAATGGTGTTTTGAGTCATCCTAGCCACGTGGGACTTAGCGTTGTCCCGTAAACGAGGACCCATTTGCAATTCAGAAGTAATGGCTCCATACTTTTGAGTATTTGTTGACCTCAGCTCAACTGCTGACAGTACACAGTTGCATTGATACTCTGACCAGCTGGTAGCAGTTCCCGATGCACGATGCACCAAACACACAGAAGGACCTTCTTCTGGTACAGTGCTGGTTTTTGCTGTTTTGAAATCGGTTCATGGGATGCTAACCAATGATGACGGCGCCGTGGAGCTTCGTATAGGACCCACTTTTTATCACATGTCAACGCCCTGTCCAGAAATGGCTCCGAAACAGTAAATAAACACAGGCAACTGCCGCGTTACCTTCTGGCCCGGAGTCAAAATATGAGAGACCCATCGACCCAACTTGTAGTGCTTCACAAGTTGATGGATGTGCTGCCGAATGGTTTCACCACGTACTGAATTGTAGTCCCAGTTCCTCTTTGTAGATGTGTTGGTCTTCCTGCACGTGGTGTTTTCGGGTGTTTCGTCATCTTTCTTAAACTTGTTAAACCATCGCTGCAATGTCCGCGTCGTCACGACACCCTCACCAAAGGCCTGGCATATCTTCTGTCCCGCTACAGCGGCGTTTGACCTCTATTTGAACTCGTTCAGCATACATGCTATTATGACTCTCTGTGGATGTCCCATGTTCCCTCTGTCTTTACACAAGTTCCCGGTGTGTCTGAATTGCAGCAACCAGGTAGTATGCTGGATATACCCACACCAACAACTGACGTTCGCCTTATCTCCACTCGCATTCAACTCACAGTGTGAGGTCCAATTGAACATAGCCTCCACGAAAAGGGAAAGAACTTTCTTGGTTACCTGTATAGTTATGCACAAAAGTATAGCGTTTTGTCCCGGGCAGTAGTTCTTGATTAAGCATAATAAAAACTATCTTGAATATAATTTATGGATAATAATAATAATAATAATAATAATAATAATAATAATAATAATAATAATAATAATAATAATAATAATAATAATAGGCTAAAAGAAAACCAAAAGTTTCCTTTCTTTCAGGCCTCAAAAACACTAGCAGCAGCACATTTTTTTGGCTTTGTCCATAGTAGCTGCCCCCCCCCTCAAAAGCGACGCCCCCCCCTACACAAACCTGCTGGCTACACCCCTGCGGTGCCAACATCGAGTTTTGAGCTATAAAAACATGTGTTGTCCTAGTTCATAATGCGTGTGTACGCAAAGTTTCATTGAAGTTGATTAAATATTTGGTTAACATTACAGCAAGTTTTCAATGCGTACTAGCATCTCGATCCTGTGGATTAAATTATTCTTAATTTCTGGTAGTAAAAGATTTCGTTATTTGCTCTTAAATAATGAATGAAATGAAATGAAATGAAAAATGTCTTTATTGAAGTGGGCGAGGTTCAGCCATGGCTGCTCTACCACCTAACCCTTGTCAAAAGAATACAATATTAAACATTACACATCAAAAGGAACAGAAAAAAAAAACTTTAAAAAAAATACAAGTAAAAGAATAAATCAGAAAATAAACAAGTGACATATGCAATAAAAAGTATCGATATTGTTGGATTTAACTAAGTTGTTACATAAAACTGTACATGTCGTAAGTGCCAGAGGCCAGTCGCTGGGATTTCATCAAATGTGATTTTAATAAATTTCGAAATGAATTAAATGACTTTATTTCCGTGAGAGCTTTTGGTATCGCATTCCATACTCCCGGACCTGCTCTAGAAAATGATCCTTGTACTATCTTCAGTTTAAGTCTTTGTACATTGAATTTCTCACTGTTACGCGTAACGTGAGAGTGAATTTGTGACCGCTTTGTAAATTTACAATATAAATATTGTGGGGATTGAGTTTTAAGGATTTTATATATCA
The DNA here is from genome assembly GCF_964235325.1 of Thermobia domestica. Taxonomy (NCBI): domain Eukaryota; kingdom Metazoa; phylum Arthropoda; class Insecta; order Zygentoma; family Lepismatidae; genus Thermobia; species Thermobia domestica. Next base: position 259,118,305 of record NC_137464.1, read on the forward strand.
GACAACTATAGCGTAGGTATCTTCTTCTCGACATTGTTAAAATGTCGTTTCTATTTAGCACTGGTAGGATATGTTCCGATTTCTTTAAGTTGAAGGCAAACCTAATGCACGAGTTCTGTATTTTCCGTATAGTTTTAGAATTGTAAACGGAGAGAGATGGTCCATATACAGCATCACAGTAGTCTAATAACGGTAAAACAAGAACTTGTGTGAGATATAATTTCATAGACTGAGATAGAAAGTCCTTGGCTTTGTAAAGTCGACGTAATAAAGTAATAAAATAATATAAATAAGATGTAAGAAAGGCGTCCAATAGGTTATCTATCTAGGCAAGAAGGGAGAAGAGAAGCATAATTATGTTTGACACGCACGCTAAGGACATTGTGGGAAACCCGGCTGCGCAATTTGAGATCAGTCGGAACAAAGCAGTGGCAGTGACCAAAATGTTTGTGTAACGCCGCGAACAATGGATTCGCAAAAGTGACAGGAGATGACACCTAGATCCACCATTGAGATCCTAAGAGCAAGCAGGAGTCAATTTCCTCTTCCGAGATCTGAAAAAACACCTCCGGGTACAACGAGGTCCAACAGGTAACTTCCCAGTAATTTGCAGGTCATGACTAACTAACTAACTAACTAACTCTATGACCTATGGAACCTGGAGGTTCAATGCCGCGTTCACAAAAGCTCTCCACTGACTTCTATCCTTAGCCAATTGGATCCAGTTCCTACTTTGTATTCCTATCTCTGCGAGATCCATCTTAATATTGTCCTCCTATTTGCGCCTAGGTCTTCCTAATAGTCGTTTTCTGATTGGTCTTCCAGTCAAGACTTTGAAAGCGTTTCTACTTTTGCGATTTGCAGGCCATGACAAAGACTATTTTTTCTCTAGGATTTCTTCGTTGGAGGATGATGCATAGACCTCCATGGGGGACTACATCGCAAAACAGTGATGACCAAGTGATCCTATCTGCATTCCTTCCTGTCTAGGTAGATAACTTATTGGGCATCCCTCTATTGCACCCACCATTGATTATTATTATAAAGGCCTCCATGGAGACTACATCGAAAAACAGTGAGGACCAGGTGAGCCTATTTGCATTCATTTCTGTCTAAGTAAATAACTTACTGGAAGCCCTCGTATTTGTTAACCTGCGATAATCTATCAGGAAAAGAGTAAGAGTTGTTATACAACTGAAAATTTAATATATTATTTTATGAATGGGTCAATCCATATGAAGTGATTCAGTAAAAAATTTTAGGTCACTTGGCCATATTTAATTTTTTTTTTAATTTATACACTAATACCGTATACATTGGTAGTACAAAACTGGTTTTCAACAAATTTAACCCTAGCCCGTTTGTGAATGGCGGCCATTTTTCTTGAGCAGCGTGCGCCACTTAGTGACTTAGAGCAAACGTTAGTGTAAAGTTGTACACTTTAGGACTGAATTATTCAAAAAACATTGCAACAAATACCATTTTCTCCACCACCAAATTTTTATGATTTAAAAAAAAAAAATTAATTTTGTAATTTTTGCTAAGTTTGCAGTAAGTTCTAATGGGACATGGAATAAAAACCTATTTTTATTACAGAATATTGTACACGTATTTACGATAGAGTACTACACCTCACGTTGGATTATTACAAAAAGCACACGACGAACCACCAGTACTACCTACAAGCCACATGACATGGTAGCAACAGCGCCACCGCTGCCCGAAGTGCCTATATAAGGAAGAGGATTCAACGGACAGTCACCAGTCTGCGATTGGTCTTCCTTCCTCTAGCTTGCCTGGAGCTCTAAGAGAAACCAATTTGCTGTGGGACTCTACGCTTCCCTTTCACCTGGCTTTGCTTGCTCGGAGTTCTGTCGGGATTTCAACCTAAGTTACTTAGCCTGCTTCGAGGCTCTGTGACTCTTAATCTCCTCACTGCTTGCTTCAGGGCATTGCGGTTTCCTACATCACTCTATTTAGATTACCTGGAGCTCTAGGAGAAACCCAACCTAAAAGCCTCAAGTTTGCTGCGGATCCCTAGGCTTCTCTTCCTCAAACCTTAGCTTGTAAAAAGCTTTGTCGGGATCCCAGCCTCAGTTGCTCAGCCAGCTTCGGGGCTCTGTGATTCTTAACCTCCTCACTGCTTGCTTCGGAGCATTGGGGTTTCCTACACCACTCTACTTAACTTGCCCGGATCTCAGTAGAGATCCTGCCTCACGGCTAGAAGGTCTTAGGCAACCTTTTTCTACCTCGCATCAGAGAAATTTATAGTATTTCTGTTAATGCTGTTGTATTAGTAGAGGATTTTTTATAATAAACCGGTAGGGAAGTTGATTCCGGACTCTGATTTACTGAACCTAGCCATACTTACCCCTTAAAAGGGAAGAACGTTTACAATATACATAGCATAAACTATGTACCCAAGAGCACAGTTCAGTAACTATTGAAGAAATGAATTTAAGCTTATTTATGGAGAGTACGAAGTTATCGTGGGTTAATGGCACTTGAAACGGCAAATCCAAGTCACCTTTCTCTCTTCACAGGTTTTATGCGTTTAAATTAACCATTTTCCTTCAACAGACAGACTAGAAATTAATGTTAATCAAAACGGTTGCACCAACTTTTTTTTACAAACAGCAAGATTACATTATCAACCCTGAAATAGTAAAAACCCTAACATTGTAACAATGCTTTCAAGAAGCAATGTTCATCACAGTTTGAGGGGTGAGGATTTCATTTTCTTTCTCAGAAGCGTTCTACTGAAAGACAGGAACTTCCATATGTTTCCAGTTTAGCAACGAATAGAAGTCATTGATAAAGATATCAGCGGACATCGAAACAGTTAGATTGAATTTTTAATTCCCCAGATACAAGGGAAGATCTTTTATGTTTGCAGAGAAATTTACAGAGAAATTTTATATTTATCTTCCAAAAGTACAGTTTATTGTCACTAACTTACAAATTAAAGGTGACGCCCTTCAACATATTCCCCTCCCCTCTCTGTACACGTTTGCATACGAAGTTTCCTTTGTTGAAAGCAGTTGTGTATATCTTCAGGTGTCACCGTCTTGACTACCGCTGTCGTTTTGTGCTTCACCTCTTCCACAGTCTGGAAATGAGTTCCCTTGAGGGCGGATTTCACTTTCGAGAAAGAAAAAATCGCATCGTACCAAGTCCAGCGAATAAGGTGAGTATTACACCACTGAAGTCTTCTTAGCTACCAGAACCTGCTAAACGGTCAAACAGTATGCGAAAGAGCATTTTTGTGATGTACAATCCGTTCATTTTTCTTTCACAAGAGATTCTTTTACTTCATTACGCATTCTCGTAGCTTCTCCAAAACTTGCTGATAATACAACTTATTCACTGTCTGACCTGATGGTGCCCATTCAATCAGGAGCAAGCCACTGATATCAAAGAACACAATGAGCATGGCCTTCACTTTCGATTTGCTCTTGTTTGACTTTTTGCATTCGCAGTGACGAGGAAATTTTCCAATGCAGAGATTGTCTTTTCGTTTCAGGATCAGACTAAAAAGATCCTTGGCTCGTCACCAGTGACAATGTTCGTTAACAAGTCCGGTTCTACTTCGAGACGTTCTATTCTGTCACTGCACATGTGCTTCCGGAAGTCCTTCTCCTCCTGGAAGCCCTTTTTGTGGTGTCTTATCGCTAACTTTGCGCATGTTAAAATGGTTGTGCAGAATTGCGTGGACAAACTCTTTATCGATGCCCACTGTCAGCGACGCAACTACGTTAGTTGTCGCCCGGGACAAGAACTTACCTTAGCATTCCCCCTCCCCCTCCGGCTCCCCGACTACACCTGATATTTACATCACACCATAATTCTCCTATTCCATTTTTTCTTCAAGTGGTAGACCTTGATTTCTAAATTGCAAAACATAATTTAATTTTAGTAGAAGAAATACCAAACTAATTTGTGTTTGATTGCCAAATAATCTGCGAGTAGCATGCATGACATATTCTTATAGTCTTATCATAATAACTGCAAATCACAATGTTTTTGGAATTATATTGGGATGTGCATATATGTAGGATGAATCAACAGTCTGTTGTTTTAGAATAGAATATTTAATTATGACAAACCGTGAAGCTGTTGTCTCGAGTATTATACTCGGATATTCTTATTACAAATCTCCTAAATCGATGTAAGTTAAATGAAAAAACAAACACACACACACACACAAAAATGGAACTAAAATTTAACTTTGCGGGCTCTTTAGACTGCAAAAGTTTTTACAATGTCCTCAAAAGATAACTTTGAAGCTAATTTATACTCTATGGATATAATCGTAAGATTGGTGAGTCGTTGTTGTCCTGTTAAGTTTGTGAGGTAACTTTTTATGCTCTTTAGTTTGCTGAAACTCCATTATTTGCCTTAGAGTGAAGATAAATATTTGATCAATTTTCCTCCTCCTAAATCCGCTGCCAGGATGCAAGCCCCGTTTGCGTCCTCCCTTAGTTACGTCACTGCCCACCATGTCTGCTACGATTTGAATGCTGAGCCTGTTATCTTTTCGGTCAATATCAGTTACTTTTACTATATTTTCCTGTTGTTACTATTAGAGGACGACCTTGACTTTCATCATCATCTTCAAAGTTCTCGCGTCCTTCACTGAAATGTTTGTGCCTCTCAAATACTTGTTTGCGTGACATCATATTATTACCATACACATCCTGCAACAGTTGCACATATTCATTCGGTGATTTTTTTAATTTCACAAGGAATTTGAAGTTAATACACTGTTTTCACTTTAGCATTCTTGGGGCAACACGGTTACATACCTCTCCCTGCAATTGCTCCTCTCAGATTAAACCCGATTGAGAGCAGCATCTCATGTATATCATTCTCTTCTCCAAGATTTAAATTTGCTCTCCGCGCCTGCACTACCCGCTGTTCCTTATATACTACTGCCAGTCCCTTTATATATTTAGCCACGCCTCGTATATATATATATATATATATATATATATATATATACGAGGCTTGGTTAATAAAAAAAGTTTAAAAGATAGAACAAGAGGTATTAGTGGTAGAGATTGTAATAAAAAGTGTACCTCAAGGAAAAGATGTAACAATGAAATTGATAAAATGTTACGCATAGACGTAAAATATCGTCCTCTTTTTTTACGTCTAAGTCAATCCTAACACAAATCGTTTTCGTTTCTCTTACCAATACCATTTGTTTTTCAGTGTCTTTAAACATGAATTATAAGTATTTCTAATTGATTAAATTATCTGTAATAACCCTATATTGTTAGCATTAATGTTTAATCTGAGTTTCCTGGCATTACTTACCCGTAGATATTTAAGAGTTGCATCCTTAACTCTTGTCGCTGTTTTTCACTCAAACACGCTCTCGTTACTAGGACGTTATCAATTCTTGTTCCCTGAAGAATGACAAAATGTTTGAATTATACAGAAGCTCTCAACAATGTTCTTTCAAATGCGAAAGATTTGAACCTTGAACGTATTTCCAGCATTCATAATTTCTGAATATTACATAAAAATTGGAACATTTGGAACATTTGAATTTTAGGAAAGTTAATTTACAACATTAAATAAACAGTATTCAACTTAGTATATCTATATTTAAGATATATAACTGATGAGAACAAAATAAAATCTGAAGGCACAAACGAAAAAAATTTAGCTTTCAAGCTTTGAACGGCTCGTTGACTGAATGTAGTAAGAAAAGAAAGAAAAAAAAGGGAAAAGAATGTAGAAGAAAGATTTCATCGCATTTGATTTTCAGCAATTTTGAAGGTTATGATGGAAGAAGAGAGACATACGACAGGATCTTTCTCTGCTTCTCTCTTCCTTTCCATCTTGACTCTGTCAATAAGCCATTCGAGGCTTGAAAGCTAAATATGTCTGTGCACTGTCTTTGTATCTGTGTACAATAGGATCTTTCTCTGCTTCTGTTTTCCTGTCCTTCTTGACTCTGTCAACAAGCCGCCCGAGGCTTGAAAGCTAAATATTTCTGTGCAGTGTTTTCAGTGTCTGTGTACTACAGGAGTTTTCTCTATTTTTTTTTTCTTATCTTCTTGACTCTGTCAACAAGCCGTTCTTGGCTTCAAAGCTAGATATGTTTATGCAGTGTTTTCGGTGTCTGTGTATTACAGGATGTTTCTCTGTTTCTCTTTTCTTCTCTCTCTGCTTCCCTTCTTGACTCAGTCAACAAGCCGCCCGAGGCTTGAAAGCTAAATATTTCTATGCAGCGTTTTCAGTGTCAGTGTACTACAGAATCTTTTTCTGATTCTCTTTTCCTTTCCTTCTTGACTCTGTCAACAAGCCGTTCTTGGCTTCAAAGCTAGATATGTTTATGCAGTGTTTTCGGTGTCTGTGTATTACAGGATGTTTCTCTGTTTCTCTTTTCTTCTCTCTCTGCTTCCCTTCTTGACTCAGTCAACAAGCCGCCCGAGGCTTGAAAGCTAAATATTTCTATGCAGCGTTTTCAGTGTCAGTGTACTACAGAATCTTTTTCTGATTCTCTTTTCCTTTCCTTCTTGACTCTGTCAACAAGCCGTTCTTGGCTTCAAAGCTAGATATGTTTATGCAGTGTTTTCGGTGTCTGTGTATTACAGGATGTTTCTCTGCTTCTCTTTTCCTCTCTCTCTGCTTCCCTTCTTGACTCAGTCAACAAGCCGCCCGAGGCTTGAAAGCTAAATATTTCTATGCAGCGTTTTCAGTGTCAGTGTACTACAGAATCTTTTTCTGATTCTCTTTTCCTTTCCTTCTTGACTCTGTCAACAAGCCGTTCGAGGCTTGAAACCTAAATATGTCTGTGCAGTGTATTCAGTGTCTGTGTACTATAGGATCTTTCTCTGATTCTCTTTTCCTTTCCTTCTTGACTCTGTCAACAAGCCGTTCTTGGCTTCAAAGCTAGATATGTTTATGCAGTGTTTTCGGTGTCTGTGTATTACAGGATGTTTCTCTGCTTCTCTTTTCCTCTCTCTCTGCTTCCCTTCTTGACTCAGTCAACAAGCCGCCCGAGGCTTGAAAGCTAAATATTTCTATGCAGCGTTTTCAGTGTCAGTGTACTACAGAATCTTTTTCTGATTCTCTTTTCCTTTCCTTCTTGACTCTGTCAACAAGCCGTTCTTGGCTTCAAAGCTAGATATGTTTATGCAGTGTTTTCGGTGTCTGTGTATTACAGGATGTTTCTCTGCTTCTCTTTTCCTCTCTTTCTGCTTCCCTTCTTGACTCAGTCAACAAGCCGCCCGAGGCTTGAAAGCTAAATATTTCTATGCAGCGTTTTCAGTGTCAGTGTACTACAGAATCTTTTTCTGATTCTCTTTTCCCTTCCTTCTTGATTCTGTCAACAAGCCGTTCGAGGCTTGAAAGCTAAATATGTCTGTGCAATGTCTCCAGTGTCTGTGTACTACGTGAGCTTCATCTGATTCTCTTTTCCTTTTCTTCGTAATTCTGTCAACAAGCTGTTCGAGGCTTGAAAGCTAAATATGTTTGTACAGTGTTTTCAGTGTCTGTATTTACATGTTCTAAAATAGCATATAAATACTATAAATATAGAGCACGAGAGAAACTGAGAAATCGGTGGGAAATTGTATGTTCGAAGAATCAAGATACGGTGTAAGAAAGATAAATATTGATATCAATTTTAATTATTTCCATCATTATTTCCTCCAATATTAATTTTATCCCACTGCTAGATATAGTTTCCATAAGTAGAATCGATAGACTCATGAACTCTTAATGTTTTATTTTGTCTAAACGTGTTCTGGCCAATAACTTTGCTCTGTAATGTGGTTTAGTAAAAGATAGAAGTTTGCTTTATTTAGATATTTAATTGATTGTAATAATCATAATCTTGACATTTATAATACAATGGTGAATGAACCATTAGTTGGGGGGCGCGGTGGCTCAGTGGTAGAGCGTTCACCTCTTGGGGTCCCTGGTTCGATCCCAGCTCGCGCCGTGTGGACTTTGTGGTGGACAAACACCGTGCTCGTGAGTTTTGTCGGGGTTCTCCCACTTTCTTCATTCCACCATTTCACTCATTTCTCATTATCACCGTCTCCTTTAGCGTAACCGGCATAACTGTGGGACGTTAAACTTTAAGATTTCATTTCATTTTTTGAACCATTAGTTTCTTCAATCATCATAATCTGAAGATTTACAATGATCAATGAATCATTAGTGTTTTCAATTATCATAATCTTGAAATTTACAACACGATGGTGAATGAACCATTAGATTTTCAATAATCGTAATCTTGAAATTTACAATACGATGGTGAATGACCATATAGTTTTTCAATCATCATAATCTTTAAATTTACAATTCGATGGTGAATAAACCTATAGATTTTTCAATCATCATAATCTTGAAATTTACAATACAATGGTGAAAGAATCTTTTTTAAGTTATAGAGTTTAATATGCAATTAAAAGAAATTGAAACATACGTAAATTTACAAGCTAAATTGTACCTACTTCGTTTGTGGGCCACTTATTTTGAAACATCCTGATAAATTTAAATTAATGGATAAAAGTCGTTGAAATTTTGTTTCATTCAAATATCAATAGGAAGGAATTATTAGAGATACTTTACAATAGCACCAAATTAACTGTGCTTCCAACCCAACATAAAGTTGTACTTTATTCAAACGGCACAATTACTAACTACTGCTTGTGCAATGTGCATTCAGCGACAAAAGTTATTTCTGTTTGGTAATATTTATTTTGGGAATAACGGTGGTATGTACACCGTTTCACCGAGCTTCAAGGCTGGAATGTACATTCTTGTTAATTTTCTGAAAACTGTACTCAAATTGTTCTTCCATCCTAAGGTTATTTACAAAACTAATTTCATAGACCTTTTGTCACTGACTGTACATATTTCAAATCTACATGGAAATCGAAAACCTACAATACCGGTACCATATTTGTTAGTCAGTATCACAAACTAAATACACTAAAGATCAGAAACATCGAAACTTTGCAATCTTTTACACACAAAAGACAGACGGGGCAGTGCGCATCCAAACGACTCTGGTGTTGAATATTATGATCATAACACGATAGGTTCTAATAAATAGGAAGTAAGTCACAAGAGATTGAAAATTTAATTTGTTTTAGAGGGTCTATTTCGAAACGAAATCTGAAATCGTTCAGAAGATATGAAAAACATGGGCGAAGATTGCTGTATGGTCTATTACTTAACTAATATCTATTTAAAAGAAACATTATAGAACAGTGGCAGATCTGGCCCGGAGCCGGGAACCTAGGGACCCTCAGTTATTTGAGTAACAAAAATATTTTAGAAAGTTTATAGTAAACTCATGATATACCTATCATAGTTTGGGTTGTGGCTGCCCCCTCCAGCTTTTAGCTTCTAGATCCGCCACTGTTACAGAAGTGAATTAACAATATTTTAGTTTGAGAATAAAGGACCAATTACCCTTTCGCAGTTCTTATTACAGAATCTGAGGTGAAAATTACAACTATGATAAAAATCTGAGCAAAAGGCGTGAAAAAAATATGTGAAATTAAAAACAAATGTTACAACAGAGTATTTATGGTTTAAAATACATTCAATAAGTTTGGAAGTACCTGTAATAATGGTATTGTCTGTTCAAATGCCTCTGGGGAAAGTTTTGCAATGGCCGATGGTGACAGGTCTTGAATACCAGCTCCAAGTCCTGCCACGTGAATAGTTGTTAGTTTCTTGCGTTTCGTTTTCTCTTCGTAATCTAAATATTCATCCTAGAAAGAACAGATAAAGAAATAGTTTTATTAATATAGTATATGGTTCCCTTGCTATCTACCATTCTTATTACATTTTTACATTTTTATATAAGAGAATTAATTCTTTTGAAGGTAATATGTGATTCCTAACTATATATCGTTTTTACTATCTATATAAAAGAATTAGTTCTTTTGAACATACCCTTAGTATCTATCATTCTTACTGCATTTTACTATTAATACAAAAAATAGTTCTTTTGAGGACAGTACAGAAGGTTGTTCGCTGTATATCCGACCATTTTCGTTTTGGTGCTGCCGCCTGGCGTATGATGGTGAAACTATGGGTTTGCTGGCGGAAGTAGTGTTGTGTCTGACTTTGTAGGTGCTGAATGTTATCAAATGGTGCCGAAATTCAACTAGTGTTGGGAGGGTTATATAATGGTCCTTTTCCATGCTAAGTTTTCGTACGTACGCATTGTGAAACAGTGTCGGGAGAATGGGTTAACATTCAAGATGACTACTGCGAAAGCTATTGTGGCCGTTACATACAAGAGGCTTTCTTTGCGAAATATTCAGCCACGAAAATCACCAGGAAAAGGGTTGCGAGCAAAGTAACACCCGTAGTGCTAAGGGGTATCCGTCGATTGGCGTGGCAAGGAAATCTCCCGGGACAACATGATATAGACCATAGATTGCACCTCGTACCGTCAACTGTGAAGAAAACAATTCACAAACATCCTAAATTGAAGTGTGTGCGGAAGACCCGTGTACACCACCTACTTCAGTGTCACATTGCTAAACGTAAGACGAACTGCAGGAAACTGTATGAAAAGAACCTGGCATGCTTCAAATGGGAGAAAGTTGTCACAATATATGAATCATATGTCTCTCTCACTGTTGGTGGTCACAATCGGGTGACTACGTACCGTGACATTGAAGACAAGGGGATATCATCTTTATTCGTCAATACAGGTAAAATTTTCCTCGTGGCTTTATGATTGTTACGGGATTCGGATATGAGAGTATGTTGATGATATGCAAGGTGGACAAAAACACTAAATATGAATGCAAGATACTTCTAAGAATCCATTCTGACACCTATCTATCGAAGAGATATCCCACAATTGTATAGAATGGACGCAAACCAGATGATGATCCATATGGATAATGCTTCGAGTCATACCGTCAGAACACACTATGGTTTTATCAAGAAATGGCAGAAGAATTAGGGATTCACGTCATTTCGTTTGCAAACATTTCTGTGAATATGGCAGATGTCAGTCCAATGGATTTTTGCACATTTGGAGAGTTGAAATGACGTCTTCTACATCGCCGCTCACGCATCCTGGATGGTCTCTGGAAAGTTTGCAGGAAGGAGTGGGACGGTATTGCCATGTCTGTTTTGCACCGAAGCTTGCTGCAATGGAAACTGCGATGCCGTCTGATCGTCCACAATGCTGGGAGCTCAACAGAAGAAAATCGGTTGTGACCACGTTGTATCCTTTAAGATGAGCACCCACCAAAAATGGTCGGACATAAAGTGAACAACCTTCTGTATATGATTTCCTTCATCCAGGGCCTAAAATTGAGTGGAGTACTCCACACTTTGTGGAACTGTAGGAAAGGAGTGTGGAACTGTAATTCTTAAAGTGTGGAGTGGTATTAATGTGAGTACCTTACTTTTCTCGGATTATGCATTTAAACGCGTTTAGTGTGTCAAACTAAGTCTTACTGATTCAATACATTTATTATACAATGGGTTACTCAATTCCATATAACTGCCAGTATATGACATTAAGCCAAAGTTAATACGTATAGGTGTCTCCTAGATGGCAGGGAAAACTATTGCCAATTTTGAGGTGAAGGAACTTTTTAACTATATTTAGTTTTCAAACGTTTTCGGTTGCATTCATATAGTTTTAAAATATGCAACTAACTGCACGTTTATCTGTTGTTTCAATAGGACATTACACTTTTCCGATATAATGAAAAGTGTTGTTTTGTAGATAAAAATTACACGATCCTTTGAATCCGTTATAGAATATGTACTACCAGAGATAACATACATCAATAACCGCCAAAAATTTAGCCGAAGCACAGCGTTACGAAAATCAATAGAAAGAGTAATGTTTTCCAGAGTGACCTCGATAGTTACTGATAGTGAAAACATGAATACAGGAGAACACAAAGGAATGTGGAAATTGTTAACTGATGAAAGAGTTGCTTCAGGTGAAACGTTGCCTCTGTTGAAAATTTGGTGTTCTGCCCATCGCATTAATTTAGCATGGAGAGATGTCACCAAAAATATATAAGAAGTTTCATCTCTCATACAAGCAGCATCTGGACTGTGTGCTTTCTATCACTCTTCAGGGCAGCGAACGAAAGGTTTAACGATGGTAGCTTCAGAAAATAACTTAGAAGTTTTGCTCTACCCAGAATATTTTGACGTCAGGTGGACAAAATTTTCATTGAGTATGCTCACTACTCTCCTAAAAAATTGGTATCCAAGCTGCCTTTACTTGTAAACGGAAAGCCATGTATGTAATGAAGCCAATGGTCATCTGCGTAAGTGGATAGAAGTAGACGCCTGTGTCTTGTGACAGACGCTCTATATGTTTTCAAGAACTGCCAGCAGAAGTTTGAGTGATTAAATGTTTCTTTTGGACATAATAACAAATAAAAATAGACCTATAGCACAATTGGAGAGTATGAAAGAGAAATATCTATTAGGCGGGTGGGAATAAACGTTTTTAAACGAACGTGCGCAAGAGAACGTCAACGGAGAAATACAGTACTCATTACATGGTATTCAACTTCATCGTAACACACGTCGCAATAAATCCCATAACAAATATGTCAGTGAGAAAAGAGATTTTACTGTAGTACGCTACGAAGTCCTGGATTCCATAATAAACTTTGTTAGTCAGCGTTTGCTGTATGAAGACAGTATTGTTGCTTTGGAGCCTTTGCGTGTTTTGCAAGAGTATGTAACTGATGATGTCCTAAGAGAATGCCACAAAGTTATTTGTCTTGATACAGATCTTTTGCAGTTCGCAATGCAATATAGAGAGGCATCATCGTGCAGTATGTTGAAAGGTCTGGACGCTAAAAGCCTTCTCATGAAAATCTGTGGAAATCAGTCATTTCATGCTCTGTCAACAAGTCTAGCCCGAGTTGTTGCTTCGAAACCATGTTCTTCCGATGTTGAAAGACTTATAAGTGACTACAACATATTGAAAACAGGTAACAGACTGTCTTTAGCTCCCACTACTGTGAAAAATTACCTTCACGTTAATATAAATATGGGTCCGTTGAAAGATTTTAGCCCAACCCCTGCTGTTATGAAATGGCTGGCCAGAAAGGAAAGGCGTTTTGAAGTTGGTAGGAAGTCAAAGGAACAGCCCTGGTATAACGGTGTATTTACCTCGGCAGAAAACAGACTGAGACAGCGTGATGATCACGGAAAAATGACAGTGAAATTCTTATGTAAGAAAAAGTGACTTTTTTCTTCCAGTGTGACTATTTTTCTTACCAGTTTGTTTCCTGTATTTTCTGGTTTAATACAATACAATTAAATATGTATCCTAATGTGCCTTTAATTTTGTTTGCTCTGGATGCCAAAATTTTCCTAAACAATAATAATAATAATAATAATAATAATAATAATAATAATAATAATAATAATAATAATAATAATAATAATAATAATAATAATAATAATAATAATAATAATAATAATTATTATTATTATTATTATTATTATTATTATTATTATTATTATTATTATTATTATTATTATTATTATTATTATTATTATTATTATTGGTCGCAGGTAAACATGATGTGCTGGACAGAACACTTATTATATGTCTAAACAAATGCTGACTAAACTAGCTTTTCTATACTATATAAAATTTTTACCAGTGTGGAGCTGTGATTTCATTGAATTTTAGGCCCTGCCTTCATCTATCATTCTTACTTCATTTTTATTATTAATATAAAAGATTTCTTCCTTCGAAGATGACTTATGACCCCTGATCATATATCATTCTAACTATATTACTATTATAATTTATTTTAAGGAATTAGTTCTTTTAAAGGCAACTATATGATCGTATAATTTAAAATTTAAAAAAAAAAATAGTTCTTTCGAACATGGTATATAATGATCTCCTACCCTGACTGACACATTGACTTCTTTGCATTTTAAATTTTATTTCTTTAAATGCTTATGAAAATTATAACTATCATATAAACATTACGCAGGTTGCAAATTTTAATGTCATATATATTACTACGAAATATGTACCTTAAAAAATCTTAGAAATACGAAATTCTATGCGTAATATGTTTTCCTGCAGTACTTCTTCTTCTTCTTCTTTTTTGGATGGATTTACAAGTAACTCAATTAATTATCAAAATATTACTTACCAAGCTTTATCCCGAACTCTGAATAATATTCATAAAAAATCATAATGAAAGAGGATAGCTTAAACAAAATAAAAGTTACTTTATAAACTTTGACAATAAATCATTTTTCAAAGCTGTCCAGTAGGGTCATATATTTTACACTGACATTAATTCCGAATTATGGTATATAGTTAATGATTGTCATACTTACAAGTGCTTTTAGGCCTTCTTCTATTGTAGCTTCTCTTTTAGATTTCGGGACTCTTCTGTAGATAAGGTCGGGAAGACCTCCTATAATGTTCATCAACTGAATCTTTAATTCCTTAGAAATCTTCGGAGATTTCAAAGCATTTAAACTGAAAGTAAAATTCAGAAGGAGAGCAGAATTAAATTTCTTTTTTTACTTAATGTGTATTTAGGGTGGTCCTTAAAAACTAACTTTTAAAATTTATCTGGGGCACCCTCTTATTTTGATCTACAATTTAGGAAAAGACTTCCATAAAATTTTCAGATTAAAAAAAATGTTTTAGGAGTCGCTACCATGTTTTGAAATTTCAACATAATCGAGTTTTTTAAAATGAAATTTCTATTAAAATTAATCACACTGGTAAACACGAAAATGACTTTATCAATGAAATTACTAAAATAGAGCAGTACATTGCTCTCTACTTTCATCTCAGCCAATCAGCAGTCAACTATGGACCACACAGGTCGCATGCCTACGAGGGTGGGGTGCAAAGGAATGGCGTAAACATCAAAACAGTACCTATTAACGAATATTTTGTTATTTAAACAAGTCCAAGGCGCAAAAACTTAAGTATGCACGGGTGCAAAATACATGTTGGCCCGTTCAGTTTTGTAATACTTTACAGCCTCCAATAATTCCAACGTAACGTTTAATTCTGTGTTTCAGTATACTTTTGCTCTGTAATTCTGCTTAAATTAAAGCCACACAAGAACATTGAGGCAATGAGGCATAGACCAATGAAGATGTATACGCAGTACTGTGCTCCTTGTGACACAAAGAAAATTTTCCTTGAAAAGTTGAACGTTAGCATTCTTGTTTTAAACAGTGGCAAAACGTTTTCTATATTGTCAACAAAGCTTAATAACAATAAACACACCGCCCTACAAAGAAGTAATTATTAACGTCAGGAATGACTGGATAGTCACTCCAGTGTTCATGTTAAGACAGAAGTGTTTTATGTCCAGACTTGCCCCGCTTCGGAGTGCTATACAGGCTCGACTTGAGAGATCAGTTTCCTATTAGCTACTGTGTTAATACTGCAAAAACACCCTATTTGAAGAGTGTGCAGTTGTGTGTGTGTGTGTTTTTTAATGTTCTCTTCTACGTTATTCCTACAGACAATATATTAAATTGTTTGCAAAAACATATTTTTCCAGTTTACAGTAACTTGTTAAAGTCTATTTTATCTAATTACTTTAGCCTAGTTTAGTGCACTAAAGTCTATCAAAAGATAAGTTATCAGTCCAAGAAAATTATATGCTTTAGGACAAAACTGCATTGACTGTTTTGTTAGGTGAGTTTGGAATTATTTCATGCTGTTTGGTGTTTGAACTTCGAGATATTTAAGAATGACGAGTAGTAGTAAGAAGACCATTGCAACGAGAACATCTACAAATATTATTTGGCTTGTTGGTCAAATCTCCACATCACTGAATGGTACAAAATTATCATTTAAAAAAGAAGTTCTTAGTGTTTTCTTTCATTACAAAAACGAATTAAACTTAAATATAAGGGGCTCAGCTCACTGTGCTGCTAGGGATTGATTCAGATTTGGAAAAAGGCTAATATTCCTACAAGATTTAAAAAACATGTGGTTGATAAAATTGAAAATCTGTTCAAGGAGTGCCAAAAGCTGAAAAAGAACAAAGAAAACAAAACCAAACGCTCAGAAAGTTTGAAGAAGAAAGAAGATGGCTCTGGAAGATCTTTTTGATATTGTCCACGCTAATGTTCTCAATATGATGAAAATAGAAGAAGATAAAGATTTTCTGATCGCTCAGAGACAAAAAGGACGACCCAGTAAAATGGGAAATGTTGATATGAAATTCATAAAGAAAGAAGCAAATTCAAGAAAGAGAAAAAGCATGTTTCGAAAAGATGAAAGAGCGTGAAGAAGAAAATAAAATATTACTTTTTAAACGAAAATCAATTCCTCCAGATGCATGTGAACAAAACAGTTCAACTGAAAGTGAAAGTAGTTCGATTCATGAAGAAGTGGTTTCATCTTGTGATCCACCTCCAAAGAACAGAGGTAGAAAGAATATTTTAGACAGTAACGTAGGTGTAAGCCTTTATGCAGCAAAGTTAAGTGACAGAAAAGCAGCTGTTGTTTTGACTAGTACACTAAAAAGTGTGGGATGCAACCCTTTCGAGTATAATGTGAACAAATCTCCTATTCGCCATCTTAGAATCAAAAACAGAGAAAAAAGAGAGAAAAAAAAAAGAGTGAATTTTCAGCTAGTGTGCGTTTGACCGTTCACTAGGACGGAAAACTCTTAGAAGATATTTCAGGTAGTGAAACGGTTGATAGATTAGCAATTATTGTTTCAGGAAACGACATTGAGCAATTACTAGCAGTTCCAAAACTTCAATCAGGAACAGGGGAAGCAATACCTAGTGTTGTTAATAAAACATTGGAATCCCGAAGAGTTACAAACCAAGAGAAATATATATGTTTTGATACAACATCAGCAAATAGTGGGTTACGTAGTGGAGCATGTATCCTAGAGCAAAAGATGAAAAAAGAAATGCTTTATTTGGCTTGCCGATATCATATCCTCGAAATTATGCTTGGGGAAGTTGTTAGTAAGTCAATTGGAGCTCGAACATCTTGCTATTTAAGCGATTTAAGGGCTTGTGGAACTCGATTAACCACAGTAATTTCAAACCCGCCATATCTGACGGTTTACTTCATAAAAATGTTACCAACAGTGCATCAAATATCATTGAGTTTGCTAAAAAAAAATACAACTTCAGGAATTTGAAGCACGAGAAGATTACAAAGAACTTTTAGAGCTCACAATCATATTCCTCCAGTTCCAGAAGTTCCAGAAAGAGGTATACATTTTAGTTCTCCAGGGGGAGTGCATCGAGCCCAATGGATGGCAAAGGCAATATACTTGCTAAAGATTTACTTATTTAGAGATCAGTTCAAACTTTCCAAACAAGAAGAAACAAGAATTCGTAACATTTGCTCATTTGTTGTGAAAGCTTACGTTAATAGTTGGTTTCAAGCACCATCTGCTTGTACAGCCCCCAGAAATGACTTGTAACTTTTGAGAAATTTAAAGGAATATGAAGGTGTCAATGAGGAAATTTCAAAGTGCGTAATGAAAAAGTTTCTCCGACATTTCTGGTATCTATCAGAAGATCTTTTTCCGCTTGCTTTCTTTGATGACGATGTTCCTCAGGAAACTAAAAGGAAAATGCTGGATGCTTTAAAAAATGAAGACAATGACGAACCATTGAAACGTGCCCAAATTGATGCTGAGGACTTGCAAGATTTTGTATCCAATAACACCACGAGGTTTTTCAAAATCCTGGATCTACCATCATGCAAACAGATGTAACTGCCTGGAAAGACAACGAATCCTATAAGAAAAGCCAGGCAATAGCTAGTTTACATAAAGTTATTAATGACGTAGCTGCACGTGAAGTTGCACTGATGAAAGATAATAACAAACTTCATACAAAAGATGAAGAATAAAAGTAGTATTTACTCTTGTTGGTTAAGCAATCTAGAAGCAAGTATCCGGACTAGAAGAAATCAATTTCGATATTTTAAGATGAAGTAAAAACTTAAAGTGTATTTTATTAACAGTTTTTTTTTAATTCTTAATATATAGTAGCAATTTATTTACATGTTTATTAAATATAACTTATCTTGTAACTAAATTTTATTATTAATTCATTTCTAGTTTTTTTTAAATGAAAAATTTACAAGGTGGTAGCAACTTTAGAAATTAGTTTAAAAATACAGTAACTCTTTTTTATATGATAGATCAAAATGGCAGGGCGCCCCAAAGAATATTGGGAAAACATTTTTTTCCTTTAAGGACCACCCAATAGAAATACAATAGAAATCACTATATAATTACTCTTTTCCTGTTATTATATATTTACGCAGGGTGGTCCAAAAGTAGCTACAGTCCTAATACTGCCATAACTTGTTGTTTGTAACTTCATTTCTCTTTACGTTTCTTAAGCAGTTGCCAAATCATTGGTTGCGGAATTTTAAGTTCTCTGCCTACTTTGGTTGTGGATTTCCTGGGGCCCTGTTCAAAAGCAGTTCGGATGCGCTCAGCATTTTCACTTGACATGAGAAGACGATTTAGTGCTTTTCCCTATGAATTTCCTGCACCAATTGTAAATCCTTTGTGGTTCTTTGTTGAACTTACAACGAAATGCGCGCTGGATTGCAACAATGGCTTTACTCTTTGTACAGTATATTGCAGCACACAAAATGACTTCTCTTGGGGCGTCGCCATTTTCTCGTAAACAAACCACAGCGCCACTATAGATATTGAATGGAACTAACAGACTAGGTTTAAAACTTTGAAATTTCCTCTTTCCAGTGTCTCTATCTATTGTCGTTAATTAAAAATAAACATTTGAAATCTACTTCTTCTTTTTTTTTCACTAACCCAGTATAAATTTCTTTTTTCATTTATTATTTCTTCTCTCTTCTCTTCCCAATCAACTTTTTCCATTAATCTTATCTTCCTTCACTAAGCCCTGTCTATTTTCAACCTGACAAACTTCCACTTGACTCTGCATTCCAATATGGCACCTAACTATACACTTCACAGATACTTTATTAATCTTTAATTTTTTCCTCTTTATCTGATGAATTATGTAGCGAAAGAACTTACCTTATACCATTTCGAGTGTCACGTGATAACGTTTTAAATATTTCCTGTTGAAATATAATCAGGTTGCTGTACAATGGATTAAAGTGCTACGGTTACTGGTACACTCCAAGTTGATGTGGGCCAGTCACTTACAGTCATTAGGTGCTTTATGTACGAATATATCGTATTGATTGTAATTGCTTTATTAATGTATTTTGAGGTGATGTGTATTAGCCTACAAGCTTTATCCAATATGTGGAGATGTGAACACTGATTGAATGTAAGTAAAGATAGTTCCGAATGTGTAAATTGAAAGATATTATTTGTTATGTAAGTTAGGCTTAAGTGGTTGTATGTGTTCCTTAATTACGCAATTAACAACATGCGTCAAAACCTTTACGGATTAGAGTGAACTGATTTTATGAAATATTTCCTTTATATAACCTACATTAAGAACATTCAAGCATGTCGCTATCGATCTCACTATCCCTTAAACCATTATAACATTTTCTATTAAATAAGTAGTTTTATATATACGAGGATGATTCAGAAAGTAATGCCTCCAAACCCACTACTTGGTCAATAGTACTGCAAACATTCTGAACTGTTTCTCATTAATGCACTGATCTTTAAGCTATAGAATGTCACTTGTTTCACCTTCCTATCTCTTTTCGTTTCAGAGTAACGGAGAAATCCATGACATGCAGTGATGGCGTCCGGTTGAAACAGCGGGTTGTCATTGAATTTCTGACTGCGGAAGGTTGTGCGCTCAGGAATATTCATGGCCAGCGCCGAGTCATAGATACACCATTACGACCAGGAAACGAAGCGTCAGTCGATGGAGTGCCGCCATACGTCTTCTCCTCCGCCAAAAAATTCAAAGTTGTCCCATCTGCTGGCAAAGTGTTGTCGACATTCTTCCTCATCCTGCCTATAGTCCGGATCTTGCGCACTGTGACTTTTGGCTCTTCTTCAAACTTAAGTATCATCTTCAAGGCCAACGCTACAGCTGTGACGCGGAGGTAGAAGCAGCAGTTCGGGAATAGTGTCGCCAGCAGCCATCACAATTCTTCACCGACGGCATGAAAAACCTTGTTTCGCGTTGGCGCAAGTGTGTTGCCCGTAATTGGGACTATGTTGAAAAATGATGCTACCATTTGTAGCTGATATTACAAGCTTTTCACTGATACCTGTATCAAACACAAATAAATATATACTTTGGAGGTATTACTTTCTGAATCGCCCTCGTATTATCATTACCTGTTTCAGGCTTAAGTGGTTGAACATGCTCCTTAATTAGAATTAAGAACACATATCAAAACCTTTACGGATTACAGTGAACTGATTTTATGAAATACCACCTTTATAGAGTCATCATTAAGAACATTCAAGCCTATCGCTATCTACCTGGCTATCCTTATGTTCCCTTAAGATTATAACATTATCTATTAAAAAATTTGTTTTATATAGAATAACATTACCTGAATTCTCCAAGCAAAGGTCCTGGTAGGTTAACAGCTTCAGCCGGAGACATATGCTCTAGCATTTGTTTGTCATTTTTATCTCCGGTAATATTATGAAGAAATTCTTCGAACTTTTTTTTAAGAAAGCGCATCTAAAAAAAAAAGAAAAAGTTAAGATTTAGATACAGTATGCTAATATATCCAATACATAGTATGTACAGTTCGTAAAGTAAAGAATTTGTAAAGTAAGCTTCGTGAAACTGGAGTTTTTTTTTTTTCCTGAGTCTTTCTTCTTTTTAAAGAAAAATTCAACAATTCCTTTAGTAAGATATTCTGACAGATTTTTTAAATACATTTCTTAAGGTGGAATTTCATGCAAGTGTCCGTTGCGTTCTTTGCTTGCGATGTGGCTGAATAGTGTAGATTGTATAGTGTAATTTTGTCTCACATAACACCATAGCGTTATTGTTTTTTAGTATGTAATAACTATTTCTTTGTATCTTATTTACTGACGTGTCCGATTCATACGCTCGTCTTCCTTCGAGCTTCATGCATGACTTATGGATGAAAATAAAATGAAATGAAATGAAATTTGATAACTATAATGCTACCAGTAGCAATGGTGACGCTAGTTTCACTTACCAAACAAAATGCTACCAGTAGTAATGGTGACGCTAGTCTCACTTACCACACAAAATGCTACCAGTAGTAATGGTAACGCTAGTTTCATTTACTACACAAAATGCTCCCAGTAGCAATGAGGACGCTAGTCTCACTTACCAGACAAATGCTACAGGGTGCAATGAGAACCCTAGTCTCACCACACAAAATGCTACCATTAGCAATGGTTAAGCTAGTCTTACCACAAGTAGCAATGGCGACGCTAGTTTTACTTACCACACAAAATGCTACCAGTAGCAATGATGACGCTAGTCCCACTTATCACACAAAATGCTCCCAGTAGCAATTGTGACGCTAGTCTCACAAAACAAAATGCTACCAGTAGCACTGGTGACGCTAGTATCACTTACCAGACAAATGCTACAGGTAGCAATGGGAACCCTAGTCTTTCTTACCACACAAAATGCTACCAGTAGCAATTGTGACGCTAGTCTCACAACACAAAATGCTACCAGTAGCACTGGTGACGCTAGTATCACTTACCAGACAAATGCTACAGGTAGCAATGGGAACCCTAGTCTTACTTACCACACAAAATGCTACCAGTAGCAATGGTGACGCTAGTCTCACTTACCACGCTAGGTGCTGGAGGATCTGGTGCCTTCTGTATTGTGTTGAGAAATGGAAATACTTGATCCAACTCTATGTTTTTCACGTTTTCAGTACAAAGACCTGATGTTAGTTGAAGATCTGTCTCTAAGTCTTGGATCGTAATTGTATCATTCATTAGCTTCTTTCTCGCATACACCATCCTCTACAATGAAAGACAGCGGAATAAGGAGAATTAAAAGAATTACCATTGTGAATTGAATTACTATATATTACTTCTTTTTCCTGGTTAAATATAAAAATATATACAGTGCAATAAATATATACAGTGTGACAATAAAATTTTCGGACTGATTTAATAAAGAAAGAAACATTATCTTAAGAAGAGTGATATCCAGGCCGGTAGCCAGCCCAAAAATATAGGGGTCTCGGTAGAAGTTTGGGAGGCCTATCCAACCATATTATAGTTCATTTGCAGGCCTACCGTAAAAATTTTAGGGGGCGCTCCTCTAGACCCTCCGTGGATACGGGCCTTGTGGTATCTCTACAGCTTCCTTCTAGTCACCTTTTTGATGCACAAGTTTGCAGTGACTGGAAGCTGCTGGAGAAGTTACCTTCTCGGATGCCTTTCAGTTCCCTCGGTACGGCCGTCTTTATTGCTTTCACCTCCTCAAACATGTTACCTTGAGGTGTATCGGAACAGGAAGTAGAGTGTTGGAACCAAATCTGGCATGTACAGCTGATGGCCAATGACAATGACATGTTTTTGGCCGAAAACCACCTACAATGTTACAGGCGCATGAGGGGAGATAGTAGTGGAGAAGACTAATTACCGGAGCTGATTAATTATAATTTGAAACGATTCATTCGCTCTAGGAGTCACTTCATAAGCTCTGGATAAATAAAAAACTGTCATTGATGGTCTGGCTTTTTCAAACAAATATGTCATGAATGAGGCTCTTGACATTATAAGAGGCAATCAACGAAGAATTGACTCGTGACTTCCGCTTGCGATCTTTGATTTGATCTGGCTTCTTGGACTGAGAAATGACTATCGTTTGGTAAGAGTTGGTAAGAGGATACGTATGCCCACTAAAATCAGCTTATTCTAAACAACGCTTTATGCTCATAGCATTTTGCAAGAAGACATAGGTTTTTCGTAGCTAACTCTTTCAATTCAACTATATAAAACTTAATTTCAGCTCTCTGCTCCATGTTGTAAACAAGATCGAGTTACCTCACAGCGTGCAGAACTGTTAAACTTCATTGCTGAACTGTTGACCGGAACATTTTAGAACTTGCACCGGTCACTCAACAGACATGTGAGCTCACGGAACTATTATCATTCGTGTGATGAGCTCCTTCCTCTGGTTGTAAAAAAATCAATCCGGAAATTTTATTGCCATACTCTGTATGTACTCTTTGACATATAGTATGACTTATCTCGGTACACCCTTTCTAGCCAAAGTCAGAATGTAATTCAGTAGTCATAAGAGTGCAAAATTTGGTAACGACTGCAGAAGGAAATCATTTACACCTTCAACGAAAGTAAACTTTTTACCTTAAATGCTTTACAATCAAAATCTACCTTTGTAGAAACTGGGTCTTCTTCAGGCACTAATATGAAGCTACATACAGCTGAGACGAAATTTACATAAGTAAGAAAAGGAATCTTAAAACTAGAAGCTTATTTTGGGTTTATCAAAAGATTTGCAGAAATTCAACTCGAGGTCAGTCAAGTTACCTGTTTTATTAAGTCACAAGAAATAACATAAGGAGATAAAGTAAAGTTTTTTACTATTAAAATTCAGAAACCAACACGAAATGCAGAATAAGGTAAGTTAAACAAAAATTATACTTCTTTATCTAAGACAATTTAAAGGAATTTTAAAGTCACATCTCCTAAGAATCTTAAACTGAAAAATCTAGCCACATTTTGTTGGTTTAACTTTGTCAGATATTCTTGCGTTCCACATACAGCTCTTGGGCAGTTTACTATGCATATGTAGCCAGCTATCCGGTATGTCCTTCAGATATATTATTTTCGCTACCTTTTCACCTATAATTACGTCTCTCGTCACTAGAAAATATATAATAATAGGTTACTTATACGTACTTGTTATTAGTCTTTTAACTTTTGGAAGATTTAAGGTTTCTTTTAAGATTTGGAAATTATGGAAGGTTTCTTTGTTAATTTTTAATTTTCGTGAGAGGAAAGTAGTATATTTTGAAAGACAAATTTTACGGTATATAATGAGAATAATGATGTTGTTAAACGACTACCTACCGGTGTAGAATATGATGGAAGGTCACTGCTGAGCTTCTTGAGGTCTTTCAATTCCATGTCTTTGAGGACATTTGGAGGAACTATCGCTCTCATATCCGCTGGTAGGTCTTCCACATGTACAGCACCTCTTACCTAAAAAAAGTGTATATATATATAAATAATACGCAAGTTTATTCTGAAAAGGACTGTAAAGAGTACAACGATATAGCCACATATACTGAAATCAGGAGAACCAGCCTCTAAAACTTGGTTGTTTTATGTATGAGTATGTCGCCTTGATTCCAAATTGGTGGAAATCTCAAAACTAATGCATTTAATAGTGGTGTAAGTATTTCCAATGAATTTTAACAAACATCTGGTGTATTTGAATTGGTGTAAACAATAATTAGATATTAATAAAAATGATTAGGAAAACTTGAATGGTCGGAGAGGATTAGTTATAAATGTTAGGACCAAGTGGTTGCAGGGGCGGATCCAGGGGGCGATCACATCGATCTTCCCTCCCCAGATGAGGAAACTTTCTTATTTTATATATAAATAAAACCCATCCCAGAGTTTGGAGCTTCAAGTAGCAGTATTACAACCCACCGCTCCCCCTCCCTGAAGTCCGTCCTGGAACCGCCCCTGAGTGGTTGTATACAGAGAAAAATGTATACACTCTTTTTCATCCTGTATCAAGACACTGGTATTGACAATTGTTCTGACATTTAAGTATGTTGTAATCAGGGGCGTCATTTAGGGAGGTCAGGAGAGGGCATTTGCCCCCCCCCCAAGAGTTTGAGAAATACATATACTTTAATTGATTGTCTACTAATATACTAGTACAAAACCGGAAAGTATTATGTCTGTGGTGCTTTTGCCCCCCTCAAGTGAAGTCTGAAATGACGCTCCTGGTTGTAATATAATAGGACTTGTTGCTGTAGGCGTTCTTCCCGATCTTCCTTTGCAAATATCGCAAATTATTCCATGCGCCTCAAACTTGTCAACAATGCGTTTGATTGTTAGGCGGGTTGGTGATTCAGTACCAAACCCCCTTCTCCCTGACGCTGCACTTCAATGGCATTCCCAAACCTGATAAAAACCTTCAAAACATACTTACGCTTCTCGAATAACAAGCGTGCACCTGTCATTTTCTTATCTTACTAACCGTGCTGACAGTAGCAACATCTGTTGAGCGAAAAACCGTACTTCAACATAATATTAACTGAAAACAATTGACAGTGTCGACATCTGTTGGGTGAAAAACCGTACTACAACATACTTAAATTTCAGAACAATTGTCAATGCACAGGATGACAAAGAGTGTATTTAGGTACATTTTTCTGGTGGACTTTATTTTGGTACCTTACCATTATCTGTTGCCAACAATATATCTATTGATTGGAGTATCTAAGCTTTTGAGATAGAACCTCCATATATAATCAAAATTAAGAACCATACAAGTCTATTTCTATTTATATCTGTCTGTTCCATGTCGAAAAATCTCTTAGCACAATATTACTAGTTTTGACCTATTTACGCTCAAAGCGTTATCCATTATTTGGAAGCAAAAGAGGATTGATTGATTGATTTTGAGTTTAATGTCCCGTTCAGCAGCGAGGCTATATGAGACGTGGACCTACTGATTAACGTGGAATTCGAACCACATGAGCTCCCGCCCGGAATCGAACCCGGGTCTCCCACGCGAAAGGCGTGTAGGCTAACTGCTTAGCCACAAAGGAGCTCGAAGCAAAGGAGGACAATTATTGAAAGGTTAATGGTAGTATGGTTAAAATTACTACAAATTAGACCTTTGTCTTAATTTAAACTTTGTTCTGTAATGCCATACCCGAAACATGTAAATCCAGGGGTATTTCATCCGCACAGGAAGTTAACAACTTCCTAATGTTGATTTTAAGATATCATCTATTACTCAGTACTTACAGTCTTGTTCAAAGAAATCTTGGCTATCCATTTTGCTATAAAAGGTCATATTCTCTCAACGATACACACGAAATTCTAATAGTTTGGCTCTAAATAAATACCTCAATTGGCCAAGGAAAATCCGCACTTGTTTGATTACATTCCAACTGAAAGTGTGAGTACAGGACTTTCTAAAGAGAGGCGAATACTCAGTTTTTTTCAACAAGGCTGTACATTTCTGTGCTTTAATGGACCATCGAACACCTCTAACACTATGCACACGATGTAGACTCGACTAGGCAGTTTTGTAGTCGCTATTATTTGCTTGATTGTGTTGCGATATGAATTTGTCTACATAATTCTAACCTTGGGTACTTGCTGTCGCTATCTTTACCTGGAGAACTTGGTCGAGGTTCTTACAGTACGGTTGGTAAGAAACACGAAGAAGAAAAATATAACAGTTTAATTTGAAAAAAAAAAAAAAAAAAAAAAGTGACCGACAACATGTTCTTCAGAGACCGTTATAGCTAGTTATATGGATGTAACAGATTGGTATTAATCCCATTTTTGCTGGCTTCTGTATGTTACAAAAATTTATGGAATAGCAGTGAAATTACTGACAAGTGAGTTTATTCATATTCATATATAAATTGTAAATAATTCATATTTTAATTTAGCAAATCTTTAATACTGTTACATTTATAAAGTATAGGTAGCTCTTCCTACATTGTAATCTACGGCGTGCTGCATCTAAAAAAAATCCCACGTGCCACTAGGCTATGTAAGACTTATGGTAAAACTTTCTGAAACAGTCTGGGCAAGCTGTCAATTTTTAGTGAAAAAGTCTTACTTTTCTTATAGTCAATTTGGAACTAGATGGGAATAAATAAAATTTAGTGATTCATGAAATGATACAGTAGGTGATCATGATATGTATCAGGAACCAAAGAGAATACTGAGGATCCAAGTCTAAGATGAGAACGTCTAAAATAAGACGGTGGACCGTATCTTCATTTGACTTAACTAACTAAACTAACTAACTCTATGGCCTGTGGAACCCGGAGGTTCAATGCCGCGTTTACAAAAGCTCTCCACTGACTTCTATCCTTAGCTAATTGGATCCAGTTTCTACTTTGTATTTCTATCTCTGCGAGATCCATCTTAATATTGTCCTCATCTTCATTTGACTTACAAGGTATAATAGAAAAGTACTGTGAATGTATCGATGTTGTATCCGTTTCAACCACTAAGTCCGGTAGCCTAAACCTTTGGTACAGCCAGTGTCGAGTTTGAACGAGTTGTGACATGTTAGCTGACTTGTAGAGGCAGAAGAGTGAGGACGTATTAAGAGTGTCTGCCGCGCACCAACATTAAGTTTTGTTCTAAGCTGCAAAAATGTGCCAAAGAAGCTCACGAAATGTCAAAATTCAGTGTATGGCGGTGAAGTGGTGACATTGAAGATTGTTTACAACTGGTATGAGCGATTCTAAAGCGGCAAAGAGTCAGGTGAAAACTAGCAACGATCGAGACGTCTTTCGACGTCAAAAACAGATGAAAACACGCAAAAAAAAAAAAAAAAGCACACATGATTGTTCCAGTGCCGTATTTACGATTTTATTTCGGGAGGGGCTTTGCTAACTTTCGGGAGGGGCTTAAGCCCGGAAGCCACCCCCTAAATACGCCACTGGATTGTTGAAACAGGCGAATGACTATTCGAGAGCTTTCCGAGGAACTAAACATCTCGTATGAGTTCGTGAAAAGCATTTTAACCGCCGATTAAATAGGCAAATGGCTTCCTTTTCACCACGAAAGCGCATCGTACCCACCTTGCTTTTGATCCGCGAGTTTTTGGCAGAAAAAAAAATTCCTGTCTGTCCACATTCGGTGCGCTCTCCAGATTTAGCACCATGCGATTTCTGGCTTTACCCAAAAATTAAAACCGTTCTTGAAGAAAAACGTTTTGGCACCATTCCTGAAACTGAGAGAGCCACGACAGAGCAGCTGAACGCCCTTCCAAAAGAAGCCTTCCAGAAATGCTTCCAGTCATAGGTTCAGCGTTGGCGAATAAGTGCATTGCTAGCCAAAGACAGTACTTTAAAGGAGATTAAATCAAATTGCATGTAGACTTATTACTTTGTTCCTAATAGAATTATTTACAGTATTTTTTGAACACACCTCGTATACACGTAATTGATAACCTTACGATGTTTTGGCAAAATCATTACTGTTCAAGTGAACCCAACTTACCCTGTTGAAGAGAACGAGTTTTTGGTCGTAGTCCATGACCTCAGCGCTATTGCCCACCTTCCGCAGGATATTGTTCGCTGTGCTGGGGTGCGATTCTCCCAGAAACCTTAGACCAAGGGAGCGGAAGTACTCCCGAGGAAATTTCTCCGCATCTACAACCCCTCCACCTTGTTCATTTTGGGCTTTTAACTTATTCCCCAGAACAAGATTCTGAAAGAACAAACAAACTATATTCAATAATTTATTTATTTAATCTTTGTTCATATAAGAAAAAGTACAAAGTAAGATGAATTGCACTGTAACTTTTTATGTTTGTCATCAAACTGGAAAATTAACAAAAAGAAAAAAAGGAGATAAGGAAGAAAGGATAAGACACAAGTCATGAAGTTTCGAGTGGAATGAAGCCAAAGGTATTAGACTAGAGTGACTAGTTTAATTCAAAGAAAAATTACAAATATGTCAAAGCAAACGAAAATTACAAAGATATAAAAGTAAAGGAAAATTACAAAGATATCAAAAGAAAGGAAAATTACAGTTGTAAAAGGAAAAGAAAGTTACAAAGATATCAGATAAAGGAAAATTACAAAGATATCAAAATAAAGGAAAATTACAGTTGTAAAAGGAAAAGAGTTACAAAGATATAAGATAAAGGAAAATTACAAAGATATAAAAGGAAAGGAAAATTACAATGATATAAAAGGAAAGGAAAATTATAAAGATATCAAAATAAAGGAAAATTACAGACCTAAAAGGAAAGGCAAATTACAAAGATATAAAATAAAGGAAAAGAGAATTACAAAGATATAAAAGTAAAGAAAAATGAAAAGGAAAGGAAAATTACAAAGATATAAACGTATAAGAAGAAGAATAAATATGTAACAGCTCTTACAGATACTTTATTATGGTTTTATTAGTTACTTCGCACACATCTTATAGGTATTTCCCAGGTTATTTTCATTGATCTCTTTGCACATTTAATTTTATATATTTCGACGTTATTTAAATTTCTGTTATTTTATCACTAATATTTATTGATATTTTTGAGTCCTAAATATAACGGTAATGGTTAAAGTATCCTATTTTTATATTATTGGCTTATTTACATTGATATAGAAAAGCTTACGTTCTGATTGTGTCTGAGCGTGAAGAATGAGAGGTTGACATGCAAATTAATTGATTTCGTTGAAATTTAATATCACAATTATAAAATACTATGAAATCGCATTAGATTGTGGAAAACACCCAGGAAGACCATAAAAGTGTGGAAACCTGATACCAATCCTTTGCTTTTACATTTTAAATCCATATAAATTATTATTTTTTGGAGTTTATGATTTTTAAAATAATGACTTCATGTTACATTAAGATTATTGTAAAGGGTCAAGTTTTGCCGATAGATGTCGCTACAGTCTTCTTATCTTTCCCATGTATTTTTTACCTTTCAAGAAAATTTACAATTTCTCATACAAATTTCAACCTAGAGACTTCAAATTTTTAGAGAAGGAAATTCATAATCTATTAAAAGGAACAATCCGTGCTGATTTTTTATTTAGAATTTTCTTTACAGTTGAAACAGTTCCATTGTTAAATTTGGATATCCATTTCAACAATCAAGCCATTTCAACAGTGAAGAAAATTCTAAATAAAAAATCGGCACGGGTTGTTCCCTTTAATAGGTTATGAAGTTAATTCTCTAAAACTTTGAAGTCTCTAGGTTGAAATTTGTAAAAGAAATTGTATATGTTCGTGAAAGGTAATAAATACATGGGAGAGATACGAAGACTGTAGTGCCATCTATCGGCAAAACTTGTCCCTTTAAACCAACCTTAAGAGATTCTTCCACAGAGGCCAATTTCTATGTGAATTTCACTGCTTTATCTCCTAATATATACTCTATATCAGTTATCCTACTATTATAATATGTTTTGCTGTGTTAACTTTACTAAAATGCTTAGAATGTTGAGCGCCTTTACGTAACATGTACCTAACTTTACAGATGAAAGGATGTTGGTTGACTTCAGGTTGAATTTGGTTACGTAACAGCTACGGAAAATACTGAATATGGTTTTAGCTATTTGTATGCAGATGATTTTACTTGAGTGAAACAAGTTCTAAGAATAAGATAATATGATGAAATAAAAGAATATTATTATAAAATGTGTAATTATAATAAGGAGAGATTTCATTGTCTAATAATAATAATTTATAGATTTCTATTGTGTTGAGGCTCTACATTAATTTTGCAGCTAAATGATCATAGTTGTTTTCTAATATGAATTTCCTATTTGTTGTCTACTGTGATTCTTATGTGAGGTACATTCAAGTTATAACATTTTCTTTTTCACTAACTAATCACACGAAACCTACGAAACTTGTGTCACATACAAAACTTGCGACGTAATCTCCTTTAGGGGGTCCATTTGACCACTGGAAAATTGCTGATGCAATAGTGACAAGGATAGTGAATGTACGACGACGAAAAGTGTTTTTCATCGTTGGAAACAGCCAAAAGTCGTGTCGACATTGCCTGACAGCATGCCACGCACGCAGCAGCCTTGTGGTGGTACGTCAGCATTTGTGGCAACTACCTGGAGGACACTTTTCGCATTTTCAGTTCTTTATGCAGAACTGTGTGCACAGATCCCGCGGAAATACCAACTTTGGAGTCGATGTGTTCCATACTCATTCGGTGAATCTCCAAAACAATTTTCCGCACTCGTTCGATCATGTTGTCAGATCGGATTGTGCAAGGCCAAGATTGTCTTCTTGGTTTGTTATCACACGACGTTCTGCCTTCTTTGAACTGTCACACCCACAAACGCACATCCATGACATCATCATCACATGTCTCATTCAACTGGTGTTGAATTCCAAGTGGCGTCACATCACACAAAAGCAGAAAACAAATGATTACACGCTGTTCTTGTAGAGTATCGAAATTATTAAAAACGGTCATCACTTTCACCGCTCCCTTCAGAGTTCTATGTGAGGTAATGGTCTTGCCATCTCTGTCACGCAATGACAACGAGTGCTCACATTTTAAAACAAACAACACGTTTCTACCTGACACCAATCCTGAGAAATAAATTGGAGGTGTTATAAGTTGAATGCTTCTCGTATATACTAGTGCTTTCTACCGAAGCTGCTCATTACTTAACATCTGCTGCCAGCTATGAACTTACTGCTGAGCAAATGAAATTGGAATAAAAAATGAAGTACATAGTGTGAATTATCGTATTTTCTGTTTTATTTACCAATGATCTGTTTTATTTACGTTGTACATCTACAGGATAATACTGTTGCTAGCATCTGCCGATTTGAGCTTCTGACAACAGATACATTATCCATTACTCGAATTAAAATCAAGAAATGTCGATTTCCATTTTAGATCTGGTCTGAGGGGAAGAAAGGACGTTACAATAGATAAGTACATCTAGCTAAACACTTGTGCTATTATAATCTCCTTACATTTTAAAATTTATTTATTTTATTTAATTGTTTCTTTGGAAAAGGTTCTGGGGCCACGAAGTTGAGCGATTTTGAGTTGATTACAATAATTTAACTTGAAATCATATTGAAAGTGAATCTTTGTCACGGTAAACACAAAAATATTTAACAAAACAACATTTCAATCTTAGTGTTAATTGGTCAGAATATATAATGATTTATTTTGATGTAATGAGTATATGACAAATTTTTGAATAATTTCTATTGTTGTAAAATGTTGCTTTGATTGAGAATTCTTTCTGTAAAAGTTTTTCATGTTAATAAAATTTTAGTTAACAATCTTCAGTTGTTAAATTTTTGTTTACAGGCCTGTTGTTTATTAGTGAGCTGTTGATTACACGATCTCATTATTTGTCCAGACTCCAATGTTGATATTTTGAATACTTTTCCGTATTTTATTTTCGTAGTACTGTATATAAAATACTTAGGTACAAAGAAATAATCATAATTATATTTTCAACTCAAACGAGCTATTTATAGGTAGTGTATTGCAAACAAGAATACAACATAATTTTGATTAACTTGAACTCAAGTAATCAAATTTTTGCACTATATACAAATTAGCTATTTTAATCCGTAATTGAAATGAAGGTATTTCCATACAAATTAGGAATATGGAAATTGTACGAAAATTTACCAACTGAAGAAGGTGACAGTGTTCATTGAAACTGCTTTGATTCTGAATAAATAACTCGTCGTCCTAAGTGTGCATTATTTTCCTGAATAGTATTAATTGGCTATTGAAATTTGGTTTCTTGGAAGTTATAAAATTGAATATATTTTAATAAGAATTTTATGCGCCATTCTATAATTCTAGTTATATTAAAACTTTGACGAAATCTTACCAGCTCTCTACTTGATCGAATATTAGGTGCATAAGCCAGTTCTTCTAGCCTAGTTTTGCCCACTTGTTGTAATAGATCTACAGGTAACGTCTGGAGTAACGATGTGCCGAGACTATTCCAGTCGGCTGAATGTGGACTGGCTCCTCCTAGTTGTATAGATATCAGCTCCTGAGCTACCTGAAACAAACAAATAAATAAGGAGCTACCTGAGAGGAGCTTCCAATCAATTTATGAGTAAGACACTTGTTTAATTTAACAAAAAAAATATTGTTTGATTTAACAAAAAAAAAAATGTTACCAATAAATCCTCCCGTGGGGAAACTAAATATTTCCAAACGTATCGGAACAAAAAGCTAGTTCCGTTTTCAGTGGTAAGATAACAAGGGTAAAAATGGATGAGAGAAAAAAGATTTGGAAAATCGAATACGTACCACAGAACAGATAAATATAACCTAAAGAATGCTGAAATAGCACGAGCAGAGCACAGTGCAAACGAATGAACTGAGTTGAAAGGAAGCGCGGTGTCTATGTTACGTCACTATTGCCAGATCCAAAATACATCAAAAGTAGATAACCTGATTCTGGCAACATTGATCTGTTTCTTTTGATTGGTTCATTGGAGTTTGATGTCTCTTTTCACCACCAATGCCTTGTGAGACAGGTTATACCGCTCCGTGTGGGATACAAACCCCTATTTGAGTGTTGAAGTCTAGACACATACTTTTTTACCGGGAATCAAATCCAAGACTATGTCCAATGGAAGCATTTTCTTTATCCCCTTGGTCATAAAGGGCTACTTATTTTATGTGGGGGGGCACGGTGGCTCAGTGGTAGAGCGCTTACCTCTGGTGCGTGGGGTCCCTGGTTCGATTTCCGGCCAAGTAAGTTTGTGGTGTACAACATTGTGTCCATGGGTTTCCTCGGAGTACTCCCGTTTCCTTCCACATTCTTATTCCACCAAGTTTCCTGTCATCGTTCACTTGCATTAATCATCATCTCCCTTAGCCTAACAGGCATAATCGTGGGACGTTAAACTGAAGAAAGATCATGTCATTTTCATTTTTTTCTTATGCTGTACGTGATATTCATACAGTAATGCTACATTTTATAGTATACATTCTTTGCCATACTAGTAAAATCGAATTTGGTTTTAAATCACACTTTGTAAATAAAAAAAGAGAACAGAATCACAAAGTTTAAAAACTTCTCAAAATACAAAATTTCATAAATTAAAGTTTCTCTTATTCCGTTTATATTTTTATTTATTTTTTTTAAAGCTAGAAATCTCTACCGCTTGTATAGTTATCCATAATGTCATTTCTTACTTACTTTGACTGGAATCTTCTTTCCAAAATCATACAATGTTTGAGCTATTCTTTCAAGAAACGTTCTCTGGACTTCTGGATTGGTGCTTGTGATAGTTTGGGGAGGAATGTAAGCAGCTAGAGGACCTAACCTTGAAAATAGAAATAATTTTAATTTTAATAATGTTAATTACCTGCTGAGTAAAAGGAAGAAAATTATTCTCTTATTCGATATACATATATATGATACATAACATACTGGGAAAGATCTAATTCAATTGTAAGAGGAAGTTAACATAATAAAAGTACCACCAACACATTAAAAAACTGACTGAAGCAAAACTTAAAGGATCGGTTCCAGCTTATACATGGATATTCTTAACCCCTTACCGCATGTCGTGCCATATATGGCACATACCCTTTTTTCATTTTTGCTTTTTTGTGATTTATCAAAGGCACCAAATGACTGTTTTGTCTGCTGTGTGAGATATTGACGTGTATGAATAAGAGATTTTGGTGTCATCTGGCATGTTCTTTGTGAGTTGTAAGTGTGTCATATATGGCACTTACTTATTTCTCGTCGGAATTAAGTGAAAAATCTAAAATTCAAATTTTAATTCATTTTTCAAGTTCCCCTATGAGGATTTCCAATACTGATTCTTTTTTTTTTTTTTTTCGCTAAAAGAAAAATAATCATGCAGAAAGGGGTTAACTGTGAAATTAATTTAATCTATTACAACAAAATATTGGACCAAACAAGGATGTAGGTGAAACGCTAATGCCTCACCTAAGACACTAAGACACTTAATACTTATGTGATGATGAAGAATATTTTTTATAGGTAAATTTGTAAATGTGTACATTGTAATGTCTAAAGTGTCCTTACAATCTTTAAAAACCCTTTCTGTACCCGTATACTCAATGGGCACATCAGAAGTTGAGGTACATTTTGGACACTCTGAGGGCAGTTCTTATTATCTATTGTTAAGAAACATTCTAGACACTAGGTAATGTGTAAATGTCCTGACACTGTTTAAAAGTCCTTTCTGTGTCTTCTCATTGGACACATCAGAAGTTCAAGTACAGTTTGAAGACTCTGAGGGCAGTTCCTATTAATCGTTGTCAGGAAGCATTCTAGACACTAGGTAACGTATAAAATGCCCTACCACTGTTTAACCCTTATCTGGGCAAGACATTTTTGTAACGTAAACGGGCAACCGGGGCCTGTGAGGCCCAGTATATATTTTAAGTGCAGAATACACAAAATCAATGCCTATAGTCACTTACTGTTCAGACTAATCTAGAATGTACCGGTATATATTTTTGTCAAGTAGCGAAACTTCGTGTCACGCTTTTGTAAGCCGACCAAGCAGAATAGCAAATCCGGTCCAGACATTTTTGTAACGTAAACGGGCAACCGGGGCCTGTCAGGCCCAGTATATATTTTAAGTGCAGAACAGTCAAAGTTCAATGTCTGTTGCCGCATACTGTTCCGACTAAAGGTTACAATAGTCACGTGTTCAATATATAATTATGTGACAATTTGATCTAATATTTGGCAGGAATTTCACTAAAGTTATACGGGGCCTCCTAGGCCCCGGTTGCTCGGTTACGTCAGGAAAAGATTTTCAAATTAAAAAAAAAAAAGCTTTACCAACTCGATATGTTAATGATTTTAACTTCGACGAAAGATAGAAGAATTTAGTACTTTATGTCTTCGAAATATGTATGGTTATTGAGAAATTTTAGAAAAATGAAGCTACTGGGCCTGGGAGGCCCCGGTTGCCCGGATAAGGGTTAAAAGTCCTTTCTGTGCCCGTATACTCATTGGACATATCAGAAGTTCACATTGATTTCGAACACTCTTACGCCAGTTCCTATTAACCACTGTTAAGAGGGGTTATTCTTGTTCTATAACCACAAAGGTGGTTGTATAATAGAAATGTCGATGCCATTAGCCATGTCGACTATTACTCTGGAATTGTTAAATAGTAAAAATTGTTTTAGAAACAAAATTAGTATCCACTTTAATTGTCAAGATCACATCTGAAGTAGCAATCAAAATGGCGCAGACTTTAAACCCGAAATCACCCGTGTTAAACTGTTTGTCACATTGTTAACTTTCCATTATGATGGAAATTTGTAACACTAAAAATGTCCACACTGTTTAAGATTCGTAACAAACATAAAATGAACAAAGGAAAACGACACTAGGAATAAATATTACATAGTATTAAACTGGAGTTTGAGACAGTGCTGCCTATCACGACGCCATGTAGCCTCAAACTCTACCTATAATTCAAAACCATTACAAATACATTAAAACAACCCCCTAAGACAGATTTTAGACATTACTTGTTTACTAATAAAACACTACAGGGTCAATGTTCCGTTAAGGGGGTCCAGTGTCTTTGACACCATTTCTTTCTATTGATTTTCGTTTGATTATATAATATAACGTTATATTAGGTTAGGTTAGGTCAGGTCAGGTTAGGTTAGCTTAGGTCAGGTTAGGTTAGGTTAGCTTAAGGGGGTCCAGTGTAGTTCTGGACCCCCTTAACGGAACATGGACCCACTTCAGGACATTTTTAGGCGTGTTAAACAATGAGGAAAGGTCATATATATATATAAAATGTTCAAACACTGATTTATTTTATGCAGTGTGGCATCACAAAGAACACAATATTATGTTATAAAAACTTGCCCTCAACAGAGATGAAATCAAAGTCACTGATTACCCTGATCAACCACTCCCTATATTCCTAATGGAAATCCAAATTGTTCCCACAATGCAACGAAAGCGACTCTGCGACACTACCGGCTAGAGTTGTAACTAACTGCATCGTCTGCTACTGGCAGTAGCTAAGTGTATCATTGGCTAATTCTATCAGAGTCACGTGCTCTGAATGATTTGATTCGTTCTTG
The DNA here is from genome assembly GCF_964235325.1 of Thermobia domestica. Lineage (NCBI taxonomy): Eukaryota > Metazoa > Arthropoda > Insecta > Zygentoma > Lepismatidae > Thermobia > Thermobia domestica. The sequence continues at coordinate 259,155,034 of NC_137464.1, forward strand.
CTTTTAGTAGTTCGTAGTACCCAACTTCTTTGAGTGGCGGCACCACAGTCTCCACAGTTTCAGCGGGGACAGCAGCTGTAACCTCTTATACTACCGTATATTATTACTCTATGATCAAAGTAGTATGATTTTAACAAAAATAAATCGTTTTCTTTTTCTTTGTATTACTTACTCATCTAATGCATCCGCTACTTCACTATGTGGTCCTTCAGTAACATTTTTATGAGACAAATATTTGTTAACGATTACTCTACCCTGTTTAGGATCCTCGAATTTTACCTATAAAGACAGACAAAAGATCAAATTACTTTTACAGTATATAGAAAATATTTCTTTGGAAAGAGAATATGAACGTTATTCTCTCTGTTAGCCAGTGATGGTTTAAGGTTTTCCTTGGAAGGGGGGGGGGGACTTTCAACAGACAGAGGGTCAAAATAGTATTCCAACAATACTGATAATCCACATTAAGCACTATCGGACATTTGTCCTGGGAGGAAATTTCGTAGCTCCAGGTAGAGGGATTCCTCTGGGATGCTGGGGGCCGCGGTGGCTCAGTGGTAGAGCGTTCACCTCTGGTGCATGGGATCTTTGGTTCGATCCCAGCTCGCGCCAAGTGAACTTAGTGGTGGACAAACACCGTGTGTGGGGGTTTCCTCGCGGTTCTCCCGTTTCCTCCTCTCTCTTCATTCCACCATTTCATTAATTTCTCATCTTCACCGTCTCCTTTAGCCTAGCTGGCATAACCGCGGGACGTAAAACTCAAATATTTCTTTTCATTTCATTTTTTCCTCTAAGATGCTCCCTGAAATCATCACTGCTATTAGAGCCTTTCTGTTTCAAGTGCACCCTCGGAAAAAATGTGAATTACACTTCGGTTCCATCCCAGCCGCCCTCTTTCGGAGGAAATTCTCAAATGAATGACTTGCCAATTTGTCATTCAGTCGTTTGATCTTGACGAGTGAAGGTCGTATGCTACTTAGAATAGCTAACGACAGTGCACAGCGAAGTCTGTGAAATAATTTATTGTGGCAACGCTGTCTGTATTCAACTATTGAAAAATCTCGCCTATAGCAGAGCTTGTCCCTCCTCTTTTGAGGGCGACAGCAGGGCCAGCAGGGATACACTTAAAATGAAAGACTCTTGCAGTTTCAGAACTCCAACATCATATTTTCAACTTCGATTAAATATTTAAAGAACTAAAGATGACAAAACTAGCAAAATTGCCCTCCCTGCCTTAAGTACATTTCTAATTACGCATTCTATACTAACTTGAGAATCAGAGTTGCCAATTACAGAGAACAAAATTATCGATTTTCGTCTTTAAAATTATCGTATACTAGAAAAAGTTATGGTATACTTTTGTATGTGATAATTGTAGATAAAAGTATAATACTAGTAATAGCAGTAATAATATATACTGTATATAATAAACTTATCTAGTAATCTTAAGTTTCGAACTCCAAATCTGCGTCCCTGCCCTTACCATTCTTTAAAATTCTTATTAACACTACTCCGAACAACAATAACATTTCCATCAGTTCTTAAACATAGTTGAAATTAAAGAATGGATGCAGTTTTGCCATTTACCAATTCTCAAACCATTGTTAATTTATTTTTAGCGGGAATAGCTGTTAAAAACCCCGGTGTGTGTGTGTTTTAAATAATTATTTAATGCACATCTACAATTTGTTTGTACATTCAAAAACTGCAAAAAGTGTGCCTTCTAAAATTATAGTATATTCAGCTATCATTCGCAAGGGTGTTACCGTATATAGCATTAAGGTTTAAATTATCGTATATCACGAAAAAATATTGTATGGTTGGCAAGCCTGTTGAGAATGCTAAGTCCAATAGAAATATTGGGTTGGCGTTCTTAGAATAGTGATCTCAAATATGGAATATAAATAAATTAATATCTGAAGTTTGAGGTTATTTTTTGTCGATTCATTAGATTGATATGAAGGGGTAATTTGGATAAGGACTTATCGACCTATTTCCGGTAAAATGAGATATACATATTTTCTACAATTTTGAGCATGTCTGTATGTGTCTAGATGGTGTTAAGGTAATATCTCTGCTCCTTAGCGAACGCCTGTCTCCGAAAATAGTGTGTGAATACGTTGGTTAATTGGATAAGGGCGTTTATTTTTCAGCTCTCCTGAAAAATTTAATAATTGCTAGTTACGCCCTTATCCAAATTTATCCCTCATATCTTTAAAAACAGTTTCAATGGATCAGGATCTTCAAATTAGAATTTTAAAAAAAACTCAATTAGAAATATATCCAAGCTTGGGCACTTTTTGCTAGTGGTATGTGTGATGGTTAGCTCTTCAATAATTGAATACTTAAGAAAGTTAGCAGCAAGATATTGTTAAGAGCAGGCCGGTAGACAGCCCAAAATTTAGGGGGGGCTGAAGTTAGGGGGGCCCGATCCAACCTTATTATAGTTCATTCGCAAGCTTACCGTGAAAATTTTAGGGGGGTGGCCTCCTAGATCCCCCCCTGGATATGGGCCTGGTTAAGGGTCTATATTTATTAATTTGTGGATTAGCCTACTCTAATAAATTCTTCGACACTAAATGATACCGGAATATTAGGTGCTAGGGGAAGATCTTTGGACTGGTTGCTGTATGAAATGGGTATATAATAAAAGGCTCAGTTACAAGTAGGCTATATAAAATAATTAACTCAAGTTTATATTAATACAGTATATCAAAAGTATTGCTATACTATCTGGTGTTATCCTTTTTTAGGGGGGAGGCATACATTCGTAAAATCTATGGAAAAAATACAGGATGGCGCACGAAATGTCATTCATTACACATGTCATATTATAGATGGAATGTTGAAAACTCTTATTCGTATACTTTGGTTTATGGAAAATCCGCTAGATGTCCCGAGAAGTTAGTATCGAATATTTACTTGGCGCCAAACAGCAGTTTTCAAAATGGCGCATAAGAACAGATTGATTGTTGAACAGAAGGTGAAAGTTGTACTTTTTTTTTTTTTTTTTTAAACAGAAACTAGGAGTTTTGTAGCGACACAAAGACGTTTTCGTGCACCCTTTCGTACAAAATGGGGTCCATGTAAACAGACTATCCAGATATATTGAAACATTGTGATGGAAAAGAATCGACGGCGCGAACCAGATGTCCGCACTCCTGAAAACATTGAAGCAGTTCGCGTTGCTTTGACACGAAGTCTTAGCAAATTAACAAGGAGGACGGCTGCTGAGTTGGGAATATCTCGTTGGTCCATACAAAAGAAGCCTGCAAGTGCAGCTCAGCTCAGGGCTTTCACATACAGTTGTGCCGTCTAATTTCGGAAGACTTGTGCAGGAAGGTTGTGACAAATGTAAAGGTTTGCTTGCAAGAGGTAGTGAAACAAAATGGTGATCACATTGAACATATGCTACATTGAACTAAAATTCCATGCTGATACAATTACTGTTGCACTAATTTTGTAATACTTTCATGATAAATACATGTATAGTGAACAAACCAAATGGTATAACATTTCTGTGCACCACCCTGTATGTTACTTTATTTCGTAATAGGATTGTATAAGTAATCAAAGTGTATCGGGATCTTACTTCTTACATGTATAATAAGATAGAAACATAAAACGCAAAGTGTGCTCTTTTCCACGTAGTACTCTATAAAAAAGACATGGTGAAATGAAGTGTTATGTGAAGCCCAGTGGCGTATTTAGGGGGGGCTTCCGGGCTTAAGTCCCCCCGAAATCTTACTATAGTAAAGTATATGAAGTATCTTGCAGAATTTTCACATTTTCTGGCAAAGGCCCCCCCCCGAAAGTTAGCAAAGCCCCCCGAAACAAAATCGTAAATACGCCACTGGTGAAGCCAGTATACAAAGTAATCATAGAAGTATTGCAAAGCCGTGTTACATGTTTTATGCCATATGAAATGTTTTTCCACTATCTTAGTTTATGCGCAGGGGCTATACCCACTATTGCTGATTCACCTGCTCTCTACGGATGTATTCTTCCGCGGGTACTTCTGCTGTGCTCCTCCTCTGACTCTGTTAGATGGTACTCGTGCTTTTTAGTGGCCAACTAACATAAATTAGTTGGTGATTTTAAGATGATTCGTGTGTTTCATACTCGTTCTCCTAAAGTCGATCTGAACACAGTAATGCAACTGCTCCCTGAAGAAACTCTTTCTAAGGCAGTAAAAATTCATTTCGTGCAAGAATATTTCATGAATGTAAGTGTGCCCCCTAAAATAGGATAGTATGTACTATATATTTAATGTAATCCTCACATCGAGGTTATTGCACACAGAAAACTATAAAAGTCATAGGCATACTTAAGAAATAACAAAATAAAAATACACAAATTCCATTACCTCTCTGATAGTAGGAATATCATCAACAATGATTTGACTCTCCAGTTCATCGAGGTAGCTGGCAGGGAAATCTGGGAGATGCCTTACCACAGTACGTACTTCGTATTGAGACCAGTTTTTAGGGTTCCCGTGTGCCGTGTCTACCAATTTGTATGTAAGACTCTGCAGAAAAGGAAAAATATATTTAGAGTTACTTGTATCTAGTAATCTTACAATGCAAAATTCCGCTACAGAATAATGCTACTAGTAGCCTATACCTACAAACAAGTCAGAAGCTCTCTCTATAATTATTAATCTCATTATGATTGTCCTTATTTGTGTATACGAGGTCTGTTCGGAAATTAATGAGACCAATTTCATAAAATTCATTTCCTCGAAATAACATCCTTGCGCATAAATACTCCTTGCCAGAGATTCTGCCAAGAGTTGTTGCTTGAACAGAAATGTCTTTCAAAGCTCATGGCAGCTTGCATTTTTTAGCAGTGCCAAAATGGTATCCTCTCAAGTTGGATTTGAGGAGTGTACAAATTTACATCAAAGTTGCACCATCCGGTCATGACGTAATTTCACGTGGTAATTAATTCACTTACACATACAACTGTATCGATAAAAAGGGATTTACTTACGTTATAAAACATAGCTGAGCGAGAGTCAGCAAGCAAAGGGATTAGAGGCCTAGAAAGTCGAAGTTGCTAGTTCAATCTGATAAGTGGATTGGTGCTGCAAAGTGGTACGGAGATTCCCGACTTGGGACACGCCAGACCCTACAATTGAATGAATACAAAGGTCGGTCAGGAACCTTTCTAAACTAATGGAAGGAATTCTATGGATGGCTCTGATCAGTGGCGTAACTAGTATGGCACGAAACCCCGCAATGCGGGGACCCCGACACTTTCAAGGTGGCTCTTCAGGCTTTCTAGCCTCCTAACAGGTCGAATCAACATGCTTTTTAGTTATGTATTAGTCGGCAATGTTCTTCTAACTTGCCCCTTTTTTCGGTTATCTTTGGAAAGCTTGACGTGAAGATCAAGCACCGTGAACAAAAAAGAGGGAAAGTCGGTTCGGTCGTCTTTTATAAGCTATGTATATTTTCTTCGGCTGGAAATATTGAATCAAACTTTAGAATTAACATCTATATGAAACTGTTTGACATACTAAATTCACAGTGCCATTGTCTTTTACATCTAAGCGTGATACAGTGTCAAAATTTTCCCTTTTGTTTCCTGTCGATATAATTCATTTCACTGATGAAATTCTAAGGGCACAGATATTTCAAACAACTTACAGTTGTGATATCGGTTCTTCGTTTCCGATACCTTGTAATTTGCTTTGTGAAACAGCTGAAATCTGAAATAAATGTTCAGAATTCTGTATTTGACCTTACAAGGCTTTTAATTGTGAAATATGTCATTGGTGTCTAGCATTTCCGAACTTATTACCGCGTATTTGTTGTTTACGACGCTCCCAGTCTCTGTCAGTTCTGCAGAGAGGTCGTTCTCAAACTTGAAATTAATAATTAAAAAAACAAAAAAAAAAAAAAAAAAAAATCTATGTGAGAAGCAAAATGGGCCAAAATAGATTAAGTAATCTAGCACTACTCTCAATAAATGCAGACGATGCTGAAAATATGAATGTACGTTAGTTAGTAAAGGATTTTGCTGACAGGAAAGCAAGGAAACCATTCAATTAATTTCTGCTACTCTTCATGAAGACTGACGTCACTTACTACAAAGAACTAAGTCCGTCTTCCATTGTGAAGCTTATTGAATAAATTATATGTATAACAAAGTGGTTTCCATTTATGAATATTTAGGCCTAGTAGTTGCATGCATTTAACTCATTATTCACAGATATTTATTATGTTGTCTATCATTCCACAAAAAATGTTATTAAGGGGGGGGGGCTGGGTATTTACTTGCTGGGGCCCATAAAACGTATTACGCCACTGGCCCTGACAGTAGCTGAGAGAGTCTTGCTAACGTACCCACCAGCCGCTCCGATAATAAACGCCAAAGATACCTTGCTTTTCAGCTCGGTAGTCTCTGTGAGATGCATCGTCGACGAGCTCCCATTCAGGCCGTAGCGTATCTGTACGTAATGCATTATGGTGCCGCTCTTATTGCAGGTCGTCCGTGGAAGGACGTTCGCCACCTAGTGGCGACTTGAGAAATTATCCCACTACTTTATGCTTCCCACCAAGGGAAAAGGGGATAAAGTAGATAACGTAGACATATATACATACATACACTCACATACGCACAAATTTTTTAAAGTAAATGATCTGCAAATATTGCAGTAGGAGTGATTACGATTCTTTGAAAGTTTTTTTCAGCTACCCTAAAATTCTATGATTTTTTCAGATTTTCCGACGGTTTTCCAAGTTTGACCTTGAAGTGACCCTGCTATTACCTTGAAATGAACTTGTCGGGTCAAGGAAATGATATAAACGGATCCAGCGATTCGAAAAACATTTATGCACTTTTTGTTCAGATTTTTGCAGCGTTTCCTCTCGATTTGACCTTCAAATGACCTTGAACCTAACATAATATATGTTAACCGACCTCGGATTCGGAATCAGCGACCACAAAAACCCTAGTATACCCTAGTGAGACTCGTTCATACTTCATAGATAAAATATAGACATAATTATTATTTTCAGTTTACGAGTAATCAGGGTATATCTCGAAAACGTGGGGTTTTCGGGCTTCGTGTCCATTAAGATTTTTTTTTTTTTTTTTTTTTTATCAGGGGACCAAAATACACTACATATTGCAATACCAGCCACTTTAACGGAAACCGGATTTCCATTAGCTGTGAGCAGTATCCTTTATATGTTATTATGCACTCAAAGGTTGTGTTCTTTATGGGACAGATTATTATTATTATTATTATTATTATTATTATTATTATTATTATTATTATTATTATCATCATCATCAGTGTGCGAATTAGATAATCTATATTGGGGGGGGGGATAAAATTAGGCCAAAGGACATAGTCTGAAGGTTCAAATTTCAAAATGAGACAATAAATGCCTTACCCCCATATATATATATATATATATATATATATATATATATATATATATATAATACGTGTGTATGTGTGTGTGTGACATCTGTAATAAATGAGAGAATTATTAATTTACTAAATCTACCGACAATAACTATGTACATATATATTGTCTGACATATACACACCCCACTAAACCTTTCTGAACGTGTTTTAATGTTGTACTCACTCTTGTCCCCGTCTCTAAGGTTTATTTAGTTAATAATTCGGCTCGAGCGATAGCCATGATCACAAGCATATGTTAATTTTCCCACTCATATTGAAAGCTTCCACTTTGCATAAATCCATACAGGTTGCGAAAAGAAACCTACTTCAGTCTTGTGAAAACCACTAAAATTATCAGTTAAACCGGACATATATATATATATTTTTTAAAGAAAATCTAGATATTAGCCTATCAAATAAATGGATTGTTGCTGGTCTCGATTTCTCACATCAAGGTCAAATCGAAGGCCAAATATTTAAAATCTCTCAATTCAAATTTCGAGCTTGTGCTTCTACTTCCCGCTAAAGCTGTACTCATCACGACTTTTTTTCTCCAAATATCGATTCCGTGATGGGCACGGAAAGTCAACACTTAAAAATTACTTTACTGTTAGGTTGAAGATGAGTTGATTCACTATGGGCTACGTTATTCAAATAAAGTAAAACATTACACTGAAGTTTTTCAGACAACATTAATTGCGTGGACAGCAAACTGTACAGTGAAAAGATGGAAAAATGAAGGGTTAACTTTAAAAAAACCCGCTCCAGTTGAAATGCTTATACAGACACGGACAATGACACGGAGAACCAGTCGTATTAACAAATGCTGAAACAAATCTTGAATTATTCGCTTATTCACCTAAAAATCACCTTCATTAACATGTCTGCTCACTAGGAGCGTATCCCCCAGCGTGTACGTTAACATATCTCAGATTTTGAGTACAGTTTCAAAAGTTCATTTCCGTAAACTGTAAAAGCAGTGATTACTATGCTAATTATCACAAATTAAATGCAACTTTTGAGTTGCATACACACAACCTACTAGGGAATGAAGACCATGTGCTAACAAAGAGTACACTGGAAAATGAAATAACATGTTATAACAAAAATTAAAATAAGATGATAATCGATACAAATATAGAGGATGAATATGACATATCCGAACTTCGCCAAGTATGGTAGAAGAAGCTATTTGTTTACTTCTTCTTGGCCAACCGCTAAGAACATTTATAAATCTATATGTGGCTTTGTTATACGCAATTAGTACATTCAAATTCACAAACGATGACAAACTGAAGGGTACGAAGGTACAGTTGCAAGTAACAACCGTAGTCATAATAATATAGTTCTACTAAACAACGTTGAAAATAGTGGGTAATTAGGTGGTAAGTAGAAATGACCAAAACTGAACAGTTTACATCGATCATTTCGAAATACAGCTAGAAGATTAAATTTACAAGAAATAACAAAAATCAGTAAAATTTGGAGTTACACTAAGCATAGTTTGAGGGGGAAAGCGAGCATCCCCGGTGGGGATACTTCAGCTGACTTCTTTGGGGGGGGAACAAAATGTGATTGAGGGGAAAAATCCCTCTCATCCCCCCCGGTAATTCGTACCCTGACTATTATTTATTATTATTATTATTATTATTATTATTATTATTATTATTATTATTATTATTATTATTATTATTATTATTATTATTATTATTATTATTTACAAAATAATTAGATATTATACTACCTTTTTGTCAATTGTATTGTTTCTGTAATCCAGTTGCACATTTCCACTCTCAAGCATATCTAACCTGAAAGAAAAAAATGAAAGTTAATGAATACCTAGTTCGAATCTTTAAAAATAAGAGGCAAAAAGCAGACAATTTGACATAAACACGAAAATAACTCCATGTCGCTTCCTTAGAAGAAATCAGAAGCAATTATAATTTGGGCAAGCTTCAATTTTTACTAGCATATGGCAAATTAACATACACCGTAGATATTCAGTTAATTTACACTAAATAACAATATGTACCAAATATAGATGTCGGAAAAGTGATACATTGGAATTGTTAATGCTACATTATCAACTAATATGCAATTAATGGATGATACAACTCATGGAAGTATAAAGAAGAATAACTAAGAGACGTAGATATTACTACTTATGTACGATGTTTACAAACATTACTGTTACTGATGAAACAGAGGAAAGGTCTGTATCATTTTGAAAAGCGTTTAAATTGAGATTTTGAGATTGAGATTGAAATTATATTATTAACTGATTTTTGAAAAGAAAGGTACTCAAAATAAAAGAGGTTAATATATATTGTGTCTAAATTCACGCCTTGGCCGAGATTGTATTGGAGCATAGTCATCCTCTCTCCGATCTCTATAGCTCTTTCCAAACCTTATGTGCTGTCATCAGCAAGCAGATTGAGCACCACGGAAATGGAAATAAACTTCACACAAGTTAATCAACTCCTTGCAGAGTAGCGCACAACCTCTGTCCCTAGTCGTCTAGATTAAGTGCTCTTGACGCATCTAAGTATCAGACACTTTCATCTGACGCATAATTATTTGCAGTGTGGTTTGAATCGTTTGTATTGTGAGGAATGTATTTTCTCACTGTGTATTCGGCACATTCTTGTCGAATGTCCTGAATACCCAGATCTCAGAGGGCATCACGGACTGCCGTTTACAATTGACCGTACATTGGGCAATGGTTATTGATCTTGCCTTTATGCAGGCTTGTAACATTGCTCACGTTCTCTGAGTTGTTTCAGTCGTCTGCTCTTTTTATTTATTATTGCTGCATTTTATCTTTTTTATTCTCACTTTTTCTTTTTTACTATTTATTGTTATTGTTACATATTTTTCCTAGTATTAGCATTATTACTGTTTATTATTAACATTATATATTTGTTATATACTTGTTATTATTTCATCTCTTTTTTTTAAAAAAAAAATATTTTTATTTCAGGCTACTTTTTTGGTTTCTTATATTTTAATACTAGTTGAATATGCCCATGCTTATCGCGGGGGCTGTATTTGGAAGTCAACACCATTGATTTCAGCGACCGCGAAAACAGAAAATTCGACACTATTATCGGTCATTTTCTACTACTTTTACATGTCCCGGTAAACGCCCTCCTGAGACCCCCTGGTCCAAATTTTCACAAAAACGTTTAACTCTGGTCTGGAGCCTGGACCAAGGTATTCGTGACTAAAATTTGGTAATTCTCGCTCAATTTGTCTGGTTCCCAAGCCGGTTCCCGTAAACGCCTCCCTGAGACCCCCCTGGTTCGAAATTTGAGAAAAGGGCTTCGTCTTGATCCCGGGTCTGGGCCAAGGTACCCCTGACCAAAATTTGGTAACTCTCAGTCCACTCGTCTGGTCCTCAGGCCGCACACAGACAGACAGACAAACACACAAACAAACTCTTTATTTTATTTATATTAGAAGATACTTATTCGTTTTTAAATTTGATTTATGGCAATCCGTGTTTGAGCAGTCATGATGATCGTGAAGGGGACAAATACATCTAGTCATTCAGCATCATTAAAATTTTTATAATTGTTTTCTTGTTTGAAAGAGCTCACGGTGGTTCCATATAAATTTCATCAGGATGTACTAATGATCTTCGGAATTAGTATATGAAACACCTCAATGGATGCAGTGTGAAAACTATAATTATCTGACTTTAATAAGTATATGTTCACGCATAACTTCCCATAGGTACACTCATGTCCAAAATGACTGTCATATCTGTCTTCTTGTAAGAATATAATTTGATAATGATTTTGCAGGGTACTTTTAATACTGATACTATGTGCATAATCGGGAAATGTATATTTGTGGCAAATTTCAAAGGAAAAGAATTATAAATACGAAAATTAGAATGAGTAAAACAAAATGTTGCTAAATGGACAAGAAAGTTTTATTTTCGTTTTATTGTTCTTATTTATTGCTCTTTTGACATGAAATTTTGCACATACATGTCTTTGCCGATTATACACATACTAACATTATAAGAAATACCGGGCGAATTTGTTATCAAATTATATTCCTACAACAACATATTTATAGACATGCGACAATAATTTTGGATATAAGTGTACATCGATTTTGGATATTTTTTTTTTTTTTTTTTTTTGATCAAAAGATCCAAAATATTTCAACACAAACTTTCTTGTAGACCTTATATCTGGAGAACTACACATACTGTAGCCAAACCCAAACTATCAATTGACTCAGTATGATCTGCTTATTTCGTAGAAAACACGAAAACTCGATTTAGGGGCCGTTCGAAACTTTTGTGGCTCCTGATGCAAAACTAATTATTGGCCAAGATCGTAATCTTTTGATTCATTTTTAGGTTTCTTTTTTTTTCGTATTTGCAAGAGTATTCTTTCCCAGTAGTTCCACATAAACTTCATGAGGATTTAACAATAGTATTGGATGATAGACTTTGAATGTGCTCAAAGCCTAACAGTGTCAATACAATAATTATATGATCAAGCTAAATTACAATATAGACGCACACATTGTGTTCATTTAGTTTTTTTTATTTATAAAGTGTATCCTCGTGTTGTGGTTTTGTATAAATTTCATTAGAATCTCCTGATATTTTTCGGAGTCAGATTAAGAAACTCTTGAATTGATAGAAGTGTTAATAACGTAATTAACCGACTTCATTTTCACGCTTTACTTCAACATAATCAAACACCAATTGAAAGAGTGGATTATATAACTGATGTTGGAGTCACTCTCCAGACAAACATATCATTTGATATTCATATCAACAGAGTAGTTGGTGAGGCCTTTAGGAACCTTGGCTTTGTGATGAGATTAGGAAGTGATTTTTCTAACACCGATGTCCTCAAAACATTATACATTGCCTATGTAAGGTCTAAGGTGGAATATGCAGCGATAATATGGGGTTCTGATAGTAAGAAATATACAAGTAAAATCGAAAACATTCAAAATAAATTTGTGCGCTTTTTAACATATAAAGAAACAGGGATATATCCGAAATTTGAGAAGTATGAAGATCTTCGAAGCAAATATTCATTACAATCACTTGAAAGCAGGAGGACTCAATTCGTTTTATCTTTCTTACATAAAATAATTCATAGTACAGTAGATTCAGAATATTTACTATCAGAAATCAAACTTCACATCCCACATAGAGCAACCAGACCCCATAATAGCATATTCCAACTCTCAGCGCAAAGGACTAATGCATTGGATGTATCGCCTGTCAGAAAAATGTGTTTATTGTATAATAAGGTGTTAGAAAAGCACCCAGAGATAGACATTTTTAGCTATAGACAGAATTTTACACTAAATAAATAAGGTGTAGATCATGTTATATGTATTTTAAAGTATTTTGCTATCGTATTATTTTGTTATCATATATGTATTTTAAATTATATTATCATGATGGAAAACTGTAATTAGGCATCCGCCTGTTGTTTTCTGAAATAAATAAATAAATAAATAAACATAAATGTACGACACGGATTCAAGCTATAACACCTACAATTTGTTTCTCACTAACTAATCATACGAAAAATAAGAAATTTGTGTCACTTCTCGACGTACATGGAGATTATCTTTTGTTAAAAGGAAGAATAAGTTATCTTTATGTTATAAAGTGAATTTACATTACGTTATGAATACTGTCGTCGTAATCTATAGAATTTTAATAGCAAGCTTTTTTTTATATGTGTATAGAAATCGTATTGATTGTTTTTACTAATTTATAAGTTTTTTGTTAAAATTACTCGAAAATTTGTTATACGAACAGTTATTCAAATATTTTTTCTGTTGTTACTCGAACATTCGAATATTTGTCTTCAACAAATTTTAGAATCTTTTTTTAAAATTGTTACATTAATGGAAAACAATTTCTGTTACTTGAATCGAAAATTTTACTGTTACTTAAATAGAAAATTTTTTCTCTTACTCCAATCAAAAAAAAATCTGTTATTTGTCAAACAAATTTTTCTGTTACTTGAATCGAAAAAAATCTGTAACTTGAATCGAACATTTCTTCTATTACTTGAATCGAAAAATTTGTCTTACTTGACTCGAAAAAAATTCTCTTACTTCAATCGAAAAATATTTCTGTTACTTGAATTGAACAATTTTTCTATTACTTGAATCGAAACATTTTCTGTTACTTGAATAGAAGATTTTTTCTCTTATTCCAATTAAAAAAATTCGGTTATTTGAGTCAAACAATTTTTTCTGTTACTTGAATCAAAAAATCTGTTACTTGAATCGAAAATTTTTGTTACTTAAGTCGGGAAATTTTTCTGTTACTTAAATCGAAAAAAAATGTTACTTGAATCGAAATTTTTTTCTGTTACTTGAATGTTCGTTTCCAATAATTGTTAGCACATTTTTTTTCTGATTTTGCTCTAATATTTTTCTAGTGTTACTCAAATATTCGTTTAAAATAATTATTCAAAGTATTTTTACCGCTGTTACTTGAATATTCGTATTCAATAATTGTTCGTTATCCGAAGAATAACTCACAATTCAAGTAATTATTTCAACAATAAATTTCAGTAGAATATTCGAAGAATGAATAAATCAATTTTAACAACACTAGTTGCTATGATATTCCTAAGGTATATGCTAAGAATATGAAAAGAATATTGCTGTTATGCAAAGGAATAATACGAGGGAGGATCAGAAATTAAGATTTGAAGGCTAATATTTCTAGAGTTTCGTCTGTCATACAGGAATGAGGAGTGTGCGGTAATTTTAATACATAAAGTTGGCAACTGTGCAGTTTCAGGGATCCGCCACCTACGGCGCTAGTTGTAGATAAACACAAATGGCTCTCGTTTGGAAAACTGGTCTCGTGAAGAAGTCTGCTTAGTTATCCGATTTCTGTGGCCGAAACATGTAACCGCGGCTGAAATTCACAAACAGTTAATAGAGTTTTACGGAGAGACTGTACTGTCCTTTACGATAACACGCGTCCGAAAGCAGACCAGAAGACCACCATACCCTTGAAGCAGTTTCGCTGGCACATCATCGACCATCCTTCTTATAGGCCGGACCTCGCTTCAAGTGACTTTCATTTGTTCTCACACTTGAAGGAGAACCTAGGAGGCCGGCGCTTCGGTTCAGACGAGGAGGTGAAACACTTCATAAAAAGCGTGGCTGAAGACGCAACAACAGGATTTTTACCCGGGTGGAATCTTCAAACTCATTCCACGATGCGACAAGTACCTCAACTGATATGGAGACCATGTCGAAAAATAACCTTATGTATGTAACATCTTATTTATTTATTTATTTATTTAATAATCATCAGATACAGCTCAGATGCCATTTTATACTGGATATCTAACAACAACAACATTAACAACAATGGAAAGGATTTTTTGGGGGAAGGTATCGGCCAGGGCCTGTTTAGTAGGTACCATCCCTGCATTTGCCTGGTAGGACTGAGGGAAACCCTGGAAAACCCCAGTCAGGATGGTCGGCAGCGGGAATCGAACCCACGACCTCCAGAATGGGAAGCCAACGCTCTACCACTTGAGCTACTTCGCTCGGTAATCTGTTAGCTGTATTCGTTGTATGAAATGATATATACACGTTTTACTGCAGGCTTTGTAAACTTACTTTTTGAACACTCCTCATATCTTAATTCTTTCAGTTCTTTCTCTTGTAGAATGATAATTAAGATTCTACACAATAGAAAAGAGCATGTAAAAAGAAGAAATGAAGAAAGAACGAACAACATGAAAGTGGATAATGATGATTAAGACAGTTGACTAATGAAGATGCCAAGCGATCATTATTCCAAAGATTTTGATTGTTCTGAAGTGAATGGAGGAGGTACTTACAATTGTCTGGCAGCGTCTTTATCTTTGATTCTTGCCAGCTGCGACGGAGGAACAAGGCCTAATTTCTCTCCCAAATGCATCAGAGTCTCTTTGGTCCATTTCTCAGGGATTAACTTCTTTAGAATCACTTGGAGCAGACCCTTCGCCAATCCATCCTGAGATACATAGAAGAAACAAGATTAAATAATAATAATAATAATAATAATAATAATAATAATAATAATAATAATAATAATAATAATAATAATAATAATAATAATAATAATAATATCTTTGGTTCAGGCAATGGTGTTATAAAATAGAGGATCTGCCCATACACCAAAATCGTAAAGCCATACGTCACAGCTTCGCCACACCTACTCTGCCCACTCCGAGCCACTAAGATCGGAACGTTTCGAGCCAACAATCATGGCGGAAATGAAAGTAGCCAATCAGAATTGCCGGTTTAGACGATGCTCGGTTGTTTTTTGGCTTCATTGAGTTCATATGATGAAGATACGTATGGGCAGATATTCTATTTTATAACATCCTTGGGTTCAGGCCTGTTTATGCTATTTTGTAAATTTTACCTTGCACAGAAACACTCCCTTTTAAATTCAAATAAAGATAAAGCATGCCAAGCCAGATGTGAAACAGGATTCCGACAATAATAGCCTATAGTAATCAAATAATAAGCTATATTTTAAACATATGAATTCACAAGTCGTGTTCTTTAAAAGAAAAAAAAAACTTTTTGGAGCTTGTAATTTCGCGGACTTTTAACCGTACCGCCTTCAGAAAACTCTGTGATAGGAGAGTTAAGGATATTATAGAAGATACGAGGGTTGGAATTTAATAGTGATAACTCTGTTTTAGAGACGGGGGGCGCGGTGGCTCAGTTGAGCTCGTTGTCTCGAGCTGTTCACATCGTGAGTAGTGTTGGTCCCATTGGAGTGCCTGATATCGCTACTCATACGTTAGTTGAAAAGACTTGTGCTTCTTCCACAAGTTTTGTGCTTTAGTGTGCTCGGTGAATCTCACCCTGTGTGTACAGTGTTTTGCAATTTAAATAGCTTGTGGTAGTATGGAATATAAGAAGGACTTACAATTTCAATTAATATTTGACCGAAGATATAGAAATGTCAAACCTAATGCTAGTCAAGTATATCAGTGGTTGGAAAATAAGTTTCCTCGTATCTTCGACAACATTTGTGCGCTCCAGTTACATGCGGAATCATATAGCATATATATTAAGTTTAAAGATTTACAAGCCTATGAACATTTCGCAGCAACAGCTCCTTCGTCTGTAGATCACGCATGTGTCTGGGGAAACAAGCACAGTAAGGATCGTCCCCGCTGATGACCCCATTCGGTTGGTGCGTATATATGACTTTCCTCTTGAATTACCGTTATCATTCTTAGAAGATCATTTCAAAAGTTATGGTAAAGTGCGCAAAGTGGAATCACAACTATGGAGTGCCCCTTTTCCCCCAGGCATAGACAGTGGCGTACGTATTGTTCATATGGAAATACATAAGCATATACCGTCCCGTATCATAGTGCACGGTTGTAAGGTGAGTGTGTCTTATGAAGGGCAGCCTATTACTTGTTTCAGATGTCAGAGTAATTTTCACACGATTGCCACGTGCCCTTTGAAGAACGCAAAACCAACTACGGCCGCCCCTGAACAGACGTCTCTACACATGACGGAGATTGGCAAAGTGCATCGCTCTTTTCCCTCTTCTGGCTCGCCTTCGCTCTCTGTCACTGCCCCCCGGGTCCCTGATCAGAGTTCCTCAGGCTTGCCTTCATTGACTGATACCAACGAGTTTCCAGTGTTAGTACGAACACCCCAAGTGAATTCATCTCTAACAAATAATGCCCTAGTTATGGAAGATTCTGAAGTGAAACTGCGACCCCCGCCTTTACAGAATACGCCTGTGGATGTCATGGAACTTGACTCGACTCGTCCGTCGGAGCAGGAAGTGTTAACAGTTCCGTCTGGTTCTTCGTCTGAAGTGCAAGACAATAATGTCCCGTCTTCAGCTGAACATACTGTTACTTCTGTGCAAGCTGATTTTTCTTCACAACAAAAAAGAAGGAAAGTTACTCGAACGTCTACACGAAAGAAAGAACAGTGTGCCCTTGATGTTACACGAGGGATAGACCAAGCTGAGCCACGCGAATTACGATCACAACATCGGGCAATATCTGATTCAGAATTGCCCTGAGGCGTGGTGTGTTTACTCTTCGCTATTGACCTTCACACCTGCTTTCCAGGGCTTCGTCCACATTGGATGTTATGATGTATTTGGCAGTGTTAGTGTTTGTGTTCGTACAAAAAAGTTCACTCGGTTTGTTTTCTATTCGTCTCAAAATGCGTCACTTTACTAGTGTTCATGGGAAAGAATCCCTTTCACCTTTGTAAGTACTTTTTTCTTTTTGTTATAGTTTTCTTTTTGAGTGATTTTCTAATGTTAACAGTAAATTCATTTAAGTTAATATCACTCAATATTCATAGAATCAGTTCCGATCATAATAAAGCCCTTTTAAAACAGTTCATCGAAAGCCGCCGACCAGACGTTTGTTTTCTACAAGAAATAAGTTCTCTGCTTACATCTTTGGATTTTCTTACCAATTATCAAGTTATTATTAACCGCGACCAAGAGACTGGGGTTGCGATTTTGGTGCGAAAGGGTCTGAGTTATGATCGTGTTGTGTTAGCCCCTGAAGGAAGGGCTATACGTTGTTATATTCAGAACATTTGTTTTATAGCATTATATGGTCATTCTGGCTTTACACGTGCAAAAGAGAGGAATGAGTTTTATGCAACTACCATTCCTTCTTTACTTCCTCCGGGAATTCCTCATTGTATAATTGCCGGAGATTTCAATGCAATTGTTGATCCCCGAGATTCTCTGACGCCTACCACGCCTTGTCCTACTTTGTCAGAGCTTATTCATGTCCTAAAGTTAAAAGACGCTTTAGTTGTGTCAAACTCTAAGCATGTATTCACCCACTGCACTACTACGACGAAGAGTAGAATCGACCGAGCTTACATTTCAGAGAGTTTATGCACTGCGGTGATACAACAAAATACAATTCCTGTGGCGCTGTCCGATCATGCAGCGATTGAAGTAGCCTTTAAAATGCCTTTCTTGCTACCACCGGCTCGGGGCCCTTCCTATTGGAAGATTAATAATGACATCATGTCTCGCCCGCAGGTTGTAGAGGAATTCTCGCGTCGCTTACCTTATTGGTGCAGCATGCAGCGGTACTACCCCTCTGTTATTTCCTGGTGGAATTTATATTGTAAACCTAAATTACGCAGTTTTTTTCAATGGCAAGGGCGGGTCGCGAGGGAAGACGACCACCATTTACATGAATTTTTATATCAAGCTCTCTGTGACTTTTGGAATGCTCCGCCTTCGCTGGAGAACCTGGCTTGTATTAACGGTATCAAACACCGATTGAAAACTATTTACTCCCACACGTCGATTAGTGCGTATTTGTCGGAAGACTTTTATCATCGCTTTCCGGAGGAGACTATAACTATTTATCATGTTGATTGGATTTTGCGACAACGGCGTTCCACCGCCATTCATTCTCTCATTCTGGGAGATGGCACTACTACTACTAATTGTTCACAGATTTTACAAGAATTCACGCGCTACTATACAGACTTTGCACGTGCGCGTCCCATAGACTACTCATATGCCCCGGAGTTTTTGTCCACGTTATCTCACCATCTCACGGATGACGAGTGTCAGACATTGATCAATCCCATTAGTGCGGAAGAAATTTTCGCAGTCCTCAGGCGGGCAAAGGGCCGTAGTGCCCCCGGAGAAGACGGATTAAATATCCAGTTTTATAAACAGTATTGGTCTCAACTCAGTCCCTCTCTTACCGCTTTATTCAATGCTTGGTTACGAGGCGAAGCAGTGGGTCGTAATACCGCTATCTTAGTTCTCATTCCGAAATCCCGCGCAGCGCATTATGTTCAGGACTATCGACCTATTTCTTTATTGCCCGTCGATCTTAAGTTGTTCACTAAAGTGCTTACAGCCCGACTTCGACCAATCATCCGTCACTACATTAGTCCTTATCAGGCAGCACTCCATGCTACGCATAACCTTTCCTATACTCTTCGCTCTTTGCGCGATATTTTTGCTTATTTTCATTTTCGGCAGGTGCCTGCGGGCGCATTAGCTGTAGATTTAGAAAAACCTTACGACAGTTTAGATCACAGTTTTTTGTTGCAGGTGCTGGAAGCCTGGAGGTTTCCTTTAGCCTTCCGCACAGTCATTAACAATTTATATACCACGGCCAATTTCCGTATACAGATTAACGGACACCTGTCCCCTCTTATTCCGCTGAAACGTGGATTAAGGCAAGGATGTTCTTTGTCAACGATACTTTTTGCACTCGCATTAGATCCTTTACTTCGACAGTTGGCCACCCTGCACCCCCCTGGACCCTCCCGTTTCTTGAGTCAAAATATATTCGGGTATGCGGATGACGTCACCATCACCGGCGTGGATCCTGTTCGTATGGCGCGGGTTTTTGCAGTGTTGCAACGTTTTGCACTTTGTTCCGGATTACAGTATAATGTACAGAAAACTAACCTATTACAGTTCAATGGTTTTCATTTACCTGCTAACGAGCCTGGGGTGCCGTGTGTACCCCACGTCACTTCCTTGAAGATCTTAGGTATCCCGTTTACGTCACAACCTACTCCCCTTTTCGAGGAGATTTGGTCCCCGTTGTTGTTACAAATTCGCCAGCTTTTGTTTTCTCAGCGTTTCCGTCGCCTTCATTTAATTCATCGTATTCACTTTATCAATATTTACATTGCACCTAAGCTGTGGTATCGGGCTCGAATTTTCCCCTTACCGGAATTGTTCGCTAAGCGGTTTGACTCCTTATTCCTATGGAATATATGGCGTGGCTTCTATTTTCGTATCCCACGTGCAGGACTCTATCTTCCCCGTTCACAGGGAGGGCTGGGTCTAGTACATCTCAGATTGAAATGTCAAACTCTGTTTATGCTCGATTTCTATGCTGCAGTTGCTATTAACGAATCCTTCACACAGCAATGGATACGATGTTTTTGGCCTAGTTATGAATTACCTGTGAGCCCCCCGTTTATTAACTTTGCTGATTGTTGTCCGGCGTACATTACTTCACTAATACGTTATTGGACATACAGTGGTGTGGTTCTCTGCCCTACGGGATACAATTCTCGCACTTTGTATAACTTCCTTCTCTCGTTGCCTAACGATCAGATTATTCTCCGAATTCCTCACCGATATCCTCAGACTACGTGGTCACAGGTATGGGCTAATATCTCTGCCCCGGTATTACCTTCATACCTACAGGTTGAATGGTTTCAAGTGGTGCATCAGTTGGTGCCTACGCGCGCTCGTTTATTTGAGCTGAAACGTGTTCCTGACCCACTCTGTTCTCGATGCGCCAAAGAAGATACACTATCCCACCGGTTCGATCAGTGTGTGGGTGCTCCAGCTATCTGGAACTGTCTCACGTCCTTCTTAGGACGAATTTGTCGTCGACCTCCACACCAGTTCACAGTATCCTATGTTTTGTTTCCGGATTTTCGTTATTTTCCACAGACCAAACACCACGCTGTGCTTTTTCTACTGGCGTGTACAATTGTGTATATCCATCGCCATGTACCTTTGCTGGATGCTCGCACCTACTTGGATTTTTTAAAACGCACTCGCCGAAAGCTCTTTTCCCCCGAGTTGGACAGGCAGTATTTTAGTAGGTTTTTAGAAGTGGTGTTGCAGTAATCTCCTTCTCTTAGAGAGAAAAAAAAAAAAACGCTACAACTCATTATGTAGGTTTCTCTTTTCGTTTTTATTTAATTTTTATTTTTTTTATTTTTCGCGATTATTGTTATACTTTACAATTTCCTTTTCTTGTATGTAAGACATATTGTATTGTATTGTATTATATTGTATTCCTAGGAGTCAGTCTGGTTCTTGTACACTTTTTGTATAAAGACAAGCACATGAACAATAAAACTAGTGGCTCAGTGGTAGAGCGTTCACCTCTGGTGCTTGGGGTCCCGGGTTCGATCCCAGCCTCCGCCAAGTGAACTTTGTGGTGGACAAACACCGTGCTCGTGGGTTTTCTCGGGGTTTTCCCGTTTCCTCCCACTTTATTCATTCCACCATTTCACTCATCTCTCATTATCACCGCCTCCTTTAGCCTAACCGGCATAACCGTGGGACGTAAAACTTAAAGATTTCATTTCATTTCATTTTCTGTTTTAGAGACGCTGTACAACGAAATCAAATAATATCTCACGTACCATATGCTAGTAATATACCTACCTTACCTTAGCGCGTATTGTCTCTCCTTTCCGAAGTCACGCGCAAGCGCAATAGACGAGAAGAACACAGTCTCGTGTAGCGGGCAGTTTATGTTACACACCACCACATATACGTGAGCGGTTGAAGGCAATGTTATTGTTGTCACAATGTTTTCGAAACAAGAGCAACGGAGTTGGATAAAAATTGAATGTGCCAGAAACCGTACAGGATAAAAGTGTCATTAAGGTCTTTAAGAAGCTTGCGGGGAATCTGCATTGCCTTACAGTAGAGACGTGCACGGGCCGAATTTTTCGGCCCGAGCCCAACCCAGCCCGAACGTACCTAGGCCCGGCCCAGCCCGGGCCCGAAAAGTTTTGGAGATTTTCGGCCCGAGCCCGGCCCGATAAATTTTTTAAAATTCTTGGCCCAAGCCCGGCCCGGGCCCGATAAATTTAAAAAGTTTTTGGCCCGACCCCGGCCCGATAATTTTTTTTAAAAAAATTAGCTCGAGCCCGAATCTTTTTCAAAATTTAGTATTAAATTTGACCTAACCCTCAGAAACATTTTCTAAACTCTGGTTCACAACCTGACGCTTGCCTCCCGAATAGTACCATTGCCTCCTAGAACTTTACCTGTCACCAAGAGAACAAAAACTCCATTCCCTGTAAAAAAAAAAAAAAAAAAAAAATCTAACAATTGATTTTTAGCATAAAGTGAAGATGGCAATATTCTTTAGCGACAGGCAAAACATTCCCACCTCTTCTTTTTATATTTTGGGTTCAGTGAAGGTCAAGGTCAGAGCTCAATTTACCGCATAATGCCTGCAATCGTCTATAGTGAAAGTGGAGCCGCTAAGCAGCATAAACTGTAAATAGCTATTGCATTCTTTATAACATTTTTCACGGACAGACTTCTTCAACGTTTGGCTTCATTCCAATTATCGTTTAACGAAAGTCAATAATTATTAAAGAATTGCAATTGATCGGCCCCAGCCCGGCCCGACCTGAAGAGAAATCAGTGTCGGCCAGCCCAAGCCCGGTCCGGCCCAAAGAAATAACAGTGTCGGCCCGCCCAAGCCCGGCCCGACCGAAAGAAATAACAGAGTCGGCCCGTGCAGGTCTCTACCTTACAGAACAGTGGCAAGATGGGTACATGCCTTCAAGGAAGGACACCAAAACGTTGAATACATACAACGGTCTGGTCGTCCTAGTGTCAATGAAGATGACGTGAATGCTGTCACTGCATTACTGAACAACGACCGGCACCATACTATTCGTGAGCTGACCCAAGAGACGAGATTAGCGCATTCGACTGTTCTGCACATTCTGAAGGAACGCTTGGGAATGAGAAAAAGTACATCACGATTGAATCCGCATGAGTTGACGGAAATGCAGAAATGGCTACGATACGACGCTGCTCGTGCCTACTTGGAAAGATACCAGCGGAAACGAAGGCTTCCTTACGCCGTATTATTACGCTGGATGAAACATGGGTTAAATCATAAGAGCCACAATGGAAACGCCAATCAGACGAATGGCGCCAGTATGGGTGACCACAAAAATCCCAAGTTTGTCAGAACCCGATCAATCTGAAAGATATAGTGATTCATGTATACGACTGGGATGATGTAATCCTAACGTATACAGTTCTTCCATATCAGACTGTCAATGTGCTATATTTTTTTGTTTCTTTCTAGAACACAATTTGCGACCAATCTTGAGAAACAAGCTGCGAAACCTTTTGCAAAACCCATCCAACATTTTGCTGGACAACTCTCGGGCGAATACAGCGCAAGGAATGATTGATTTGTTCGATCGATGAGGTGGGGCGTGCCAACCTATAACCCAAACTTAGCCCTTATGACTTTGACTTGATACCTAAGATGAAGGAACCTCTTGGTGGCATTCGTTTCAGAACCGTTCAGGAGATTCTTCAGGCAATAAACCGGTTAATTAGAAATATCAACACAAAAGGTGCTGCTATAGGTATTCAACGACTTCCACTAACTGACGAGTTACACATAATGCTGGTGACTACATGAAGGATTGTAAACCTTTGTAACATGTATCTATTTCGTATCAGTTGTAATTAAATAGGTACCACTATTAAAGTTCCAACCCTTGTAGCAAGAAGTGAGTAGATGGCTCTTAGGGGCCGTCCACATATTACGTAACGCTATTTTTGATCAATTTTTACCCTCTCCCTCCTCCTTGTCACACTTCGTAACGCAAGGTAGAACACCCTCCCAACTTTGTTACGTAACACTTTTTGATTTTTTTTTCACTAATTTTGCTTATTTTGCGGGTTATTACAACAAAAAACTATGTTTAAAGGTAGAACTTTTAATTAACTAGTTTTAATTCTTCGAAATTGCATACTGTTGTTTCCCCAAAGAGATCGCACCCATCCTTTTTGGTCACCGATGATTGTCAAAGAGAAAATATTGTCGAAAAATACAGGTAAAACAGAATCTAAATAACTGACATCGAACTCATTTTCAGGTATCCAGAATGCCTCGTGTATTCGAAGTTCGCTAGTGTCGATGATACAAAGAAGTTCTCTTTGTCGTTGACCACAGATTTGAAGTGACTGTACACGTGAAGGAGAGAAAAAGCTTTCGAGCGTCTTTGGAATTTGGACTTCAGTTTACCTCTTTTAAAATTCTTCTTGTTCAAAATCAGTGCCAGAAACCAAATAAACTCGATTTTACCAGAAATATTCAAATCCAAAAGTTAAAAAAAAAAATCAGTACGAGATGAATATCCGACGAATTAGGTTTTTAATATCTTATTTTACTGCAAATCGTGGATCGTTCCGTCGCGGAAAGTATTATTTCACGAAAAAGAGTTTCTTCTGTTACACATGCGAAACCCTTAGAAGAATAGACTGGGTAATGATTCAAATCAAAAGTTTTGAATCATATTCTCAGAAATAGCGATAAGAGTGGGAACGCGAGGGTATTTTTAAGCAGTGGTTGCGATCACTAACAACTAACTCCAGAAAAGCGTGTGCTATAAATGCAATACTGCGATAGCCACAAAACGGAGTTTTATTGTATTATATTACACGAAGTGTTCGTCATCAGTCATACTGGTGTCTAGTAGCGTCTTCGAATTCCTTCTGCATGATTCAATTCACAGAGGCTATATGTTCGCAATTTCCCGAAACAATAGTTATTTATTTATATATAAAAAGAATTGAATAAAATTATTTGTTTAAAAGATTGCATATAAACCTGAGAATAACAATAAAAATTACAGTAAAACGTAACAAAACGTAACAATAACGTAAAGCCCATCCCCCTTGTCAGACTTCGTAACGCAAGTCCGAACCTCCTCCCCACCTTTGCAGCGTTACCTAATATGTGGACGACACCTTAGCTGTGAAAGACAAAACATCTCAAACTCTAACAGATGTAAGCTCAACAGTGAGAAACAGTAGATTAGCCAACGTGGTCCAACTATTCGTTACAAAGTATTTGCCAGCCAAATCAATCACTAACGGAGCTCCCACGAAAGAAGTAGGGAATGCCAGATTATAAATGTTGGATCGTTGTTGATTGGCCAACAGACACTTAGAAACTACGTTCAGTCAACACATTTTTAACTTGAGTTTTGGAGTTATCAAGGATGATAATCTTCAATAATGACGATGTTACCCTTATGAGGTTTATGATCCAGACTTCAAGGTCAAGGTGGCTACAAATTACCACCCATAGCAACTATACTACATGGGGCCTACCAAATGTGCTGCTGGGGAATATCTATTTGTCACTCCATATCCCATTCCTATGCCTCAAAATGCCTTGAAGTCTGGATCATAGACTACGTAAGGGTACCATCGTCATTATTGAAGATTTTCATCCTTCAAGAGATAATAAACCCTTCGCAAAATGACTCTTCAAAACCACTAGTATACGCATTTAAATTCATGCTCTTTTTAAAAGTGCAGTTTCATTTCCATCTTAAAATGGTTAAGACGCAGACGGTTACGTTTTCTCTTGGACCAGTGGCATCAAATTAATAGTAAATAAGGTATTTGAGATAGGCGCAGGACTTATTATATTTATTTATTCATGCTTGTTATTCAGACATAATATTTATTTATTCATGCTTGTTATTCAGACATAATATTTATTTATTCATGCTTGTTATTCAGACATAATTTTTATTTATTCATGCTTGTTATTCAGACATAATATTTATTTATTCATGCTTGTTATTCAGACATAATATTTATTTATTCATGCTTCTTATTCAGACATATTTTTTTATTTATTCATGCTTGTTATTCAGACATAATAATGCTATGAAAGTATATGATATAAATGATAAAGTGAGGTGCAGTAAACAAAACACAAGGCTAACTCTATGTGTCAGTTTGAACAATGGCGATAACCTTCTGCTCTTTAGCTATTCAGACACTTGGAGCCCTTTAGTGTAAACAAAGGAGCGCAGTGATGAAATAATGCGCTATAGATATATGGATGACGGCTATAAACGCGACGGTGAGGGTTATACAGGGTGTTTCAAAACAACACCGACAACGTTTGGGAGGTGATTCCGGACAACAACATAAGACAAAAAAGTATAGACCAACCTGGGTGCACAAATGCTTCCTTTCGGAATTATAGGCTGCCGAAGACATGAAGAAATGAACTTTAAAGGTCCACAGCTCCAAAACTATGGGACCTACCGTAGTCGGGTCAAAACTTCATTTAGGAACTAATACGTGTCCTATTCAAATATCCACGTTTCAGAATACTAAGGTACTCACGAAGCAATTTTTATACAGCAAGTTTGGCCACGGACATGTAATTTGAAGTACTCTCCAACTACCTCTACCGGTATATCGGTGCGGCGATAGACTTCTTGTGTTGGAGTGCGAGGTGGTAGAGAATATGCAAGGCGTAAGGCATGACGTTCCAGTATTTGTAATCTGTAATAAAACTTCAATGGAGACTAGGCGATATGATCATGAGTTAAGAGCAGGGCGTACAAAAATCTTGTAAGTAGGGGCAGTCTTGTATTGAGGGCCCAGTTTGTTAGTGCCTAGTAAACTATGCAACAAATTGATTCCATGCTCTAATGCACAGAATTCATTCTTTTGTGCAAGAAAGAACACAATTCTGAGTAAATCTTTTGTCTGAATAATTACTATTTTCTACGTTTAATAAGATTCAAAAATGAAGTTCATATTTTTTTAACATGCCTATAGAATTATTTAAGAAGTATATTGCTAATACGATATATGTTATATTTGTTTTCGTTTTTTCTTTTTTGTTTCCTCTAAACCAGTGGTCCCGAACCTTCCCCGTTCTTTCTACTCGTTGATCATGACTGTCCCCTTCTTCGACTTCAAATACAGCTTTGAATTCTCAAATCTTCACTAATAATAATAATAATAATAATAATAATAATAATAATAATAATAATAATAATAATAATAATAATAATAATAATAATAAGGGTATCTAATTCTCACGAGTTTATATTTGCAACTAGACATCTGCATACAATTGTACCGAAGTATTACTATTATTATTATTATTTATTAATACCAAATTTGGTCTTTATGAAACCACAGTAACGTTAGTCAACAATAGGATTGATAATGTCTGCTAGTTTACCGGACAATTCGGTTTTTGATCTTGTCCGATTTCCGGTACAACATCAAAACCAGACGTTAAATGTTCAATAATTTTTCCTCTTACTAGTTCTATTCTCTGTTCTATTGAGATTATTTTGGAGTGACGAAAGGAATCGTTTGTTGATGAACATGGTTAAACAGAGCTTATAATTCGCTTTGATACCGATCTGTCGTATGTGGAATTTGTTAAAGAGTTGAAGCCAGGAAAATTTACTGAACTTATGAAAATTGCTAAAGATCAACAAAAGTAGATTTTCAAGAGCGCAGCTAGCACTGCTTCATCCACAGCTATACCTTGCAATTAAATAATGCGTCCAGATCCAGTAAAAGCACGTAGGCATTATGAGAGATTACCAGCCCGAGCAGTACGTAACGCAAAAATACCTCCCCGCAGGATTATTTTTGAGCCCCCCTTCCCATGCCCATTAACTTCCCACTATATTATGTCGCTGTATAAGACAATGGTTAACAAATACATTGAATATAATAAAATTAACAATTAAAATTAATACTTACCGAAAAAGGAAAAAATTATTTTCCCTTAAGCTTCGAGTGTTAAGATGATTTTTTTAAACTGATGTTGCTAGAATGGATGAATTTTCACCCAGAACATATTTTTCTTTTTGTAAAGTAAATAATGTTCAGGGAAATGGATATTCCGTATTCAGCTCACTGTTTGTAGCCTATAGTTCTTGACATTTGCTTCGCGATGGGGCCCCCAAACCCTGCGGGCCTCCCGCACTGCAGGCCCTGTGGGCCCCTCAGTTACGCCACTGACCCCGAGCAAATCTGGTAAGACTTATTTTTCAAGGATATTTTGTGAATGGCGTAATTATGTTGCCAATTATATTTGGTTTTCTGTTTCAAATACGATGTATTATTGATGGTAGAGTACAAAAATTACATGTGACGACTAAACTAAAACTTGAATAAGTGAGTTTAATAAATGCTTCAAAAGTAATTAAAGCTATTAAATTGAAACACCGAATCGCTCAATTTTATGCGAAGTAACCATTTTTAGCTTGTTCACATTTTTGACTACCTATGATATCACAATCTTAAAGAGTATACATACAACAGGAAGGTATCCGGTATTTACATTTTTCAAAAAGTTGGCAACCCTAGTCAACAGTTATTTTGCGTTGTACGATGTTTAATTTAACGTCTCTTTTTATTACATTTATAATATTTGTTTAAGTTAAATAATCATAAGAAAATCCATAATTTCATATGCATTCTCGGCTCCTTGTAAATCAGTTATGAAGTGCTTAAATGTCACTTTTACTAAATTTTTTAGTACTTTCAAATACACCTATGAACGTTTCCACAATTAAAAAAAAATGCTATTGTCAACAAACAGCTTTGAAAACGAAGAGTCGTGGGTAATGTCAAAAGAGAACAGAGCAATGTTTAGTATTTATTTTAGGCACTGTTGATAAAATTTTAAATCTACGAAAAGTTTGTTTGTTTGTTTGAAGCTGATTACTGATCGATTGATAACGTGCTTTTTTGTTTGTTTGTTTCAGCCTTATTGCTATTGTGTTTCTGAAAAATAAACATAACGCAGACTGTCTATATCTGTAGTATTGAAACCATTCACAAGTTATTGTTCGTTTCATTAATTTTTCAGGCCAGTGTTCTGATCGGACCAGTTTATTTTGTGGTGTTGTATTGAATTTGTAATTTTTCGGTTGTGTCAGTGTATGTGTGTGTGTGGGTGTGTGTGTGTAAAGTGAAATGGCAGCTTCCAGTTCAAAGAGAAAATTCTATAGCGAAGATTACATCAGATATGGTTTTATGTTCATTGGAAAAGATGGCATTCAACTAGCACAGTGTGTTGGGTGCCATACTCGCCTTAGCAATGATGCTCTCCGCCCCTTAAAAATTAGAACGGCATTTTGTCAACAGTACATCCACCCCTCAAGCACAAATCTAAACATTTTCAACGAAATTAAAAAGTTTGTTACTGAATTCTCTATGTCTGTGTGTGTTTGTGTGTGTGTGTGTGTGTGTGTGTCTATGATTTGCGAAATTTTCAATTTTGAGCCCTCCATTCGATAGAGCATGAAAAACTATCTAAGGAAACGATGGAACTTTTCGCTTCACTCTTACCGTTTCGTAGAAATTGGCCAAAAAAAGTTCCGATTTGGGAGATTTAAAGAGCCATATCTCGGGAACCGTAAGTCATAGAGAGATCATATTGGTGTTGATCAATACCTAAGAGGATAGTAAACATTTTGGTACCAAATAGTAACTGGTGGCCACTGGCCAACTGGCCACCGTTCCCCAGATATTAAAAACGGTGCGAGATATTAAAAAAATAATTGAAGAAAAAAATCTCCCCTTGCCGATTTTAATCAAGACGTCCTTCACTTGTGTCTGTGAAGGGACATGTACAGATGTTGTGAGAAATGACAAGGAGATTCATGTTCATATGTGAATGATGCGCTGTGTAGAAAGCGCAAGTTCAGCTAGTTTTAAAGTAATTTCAAAATGGACAGCTTGGGTGATATTTTATATGAAGGGTTGGTCTTTTTCGCTTGAAATTTTGATCAACGGAAGAGTTTCCATCATAATCAATATTACTTTTCCTCCCTACACCATTGTTACTAAGTAACGAATCCCTTGCACCCTCAGTTGATCAATATCTACCCTTAATTAATTAATTGGTCTGTGAACGCTCGCTCACTGGTTTTTGTTTGTATCATGCAAAGAAATGGCATTTGCATCACCTTTCTACAACACTAACCGAAATCACTTGTTTTACCATTAATTTACTTAAATTTGATTTAAAATACGCGCAGAGCATAGCTATACGTTTATTGTAAAAATTATTAACAACAGTTTCACCAACTATTCACTTTGGCTTCATTATACACTATGAATACACAGGTAGTGACAGAAATACACTGGCGAATACAGTCAGTAAATACACAGGTTCTGTCACTACCTCTGTATTCATAGTGTATAGTATAATGAAGCCAAAGTGAATAGGCCTAGTTGGTGAATATATATAAAATATAGTGTCTGATATACACTCTGTAAAGAAAAAATAGCGACACCTCAATTCTTAAACTAACTTACACAGAAAACCATAGTTGCAGCCCGTTAGAAGAGGAATAGAAGGAAATAAATAGTGGGATAGTTCATTTGCGTTATCTGTGACACCTGTGGTGTAGGACATCGCTTGTCAATTGTTGGTGTATCAGTAGTACTTTCGATAGATGGCACTGAGTGCTTCTCGTAAATTATTGTAGTAAGAATTCTGCATTGCATTTGTGATGTGTAGGCTGAGGTAAATAGCATTTTATGATTGTTCTTTGCTTTCTCATTGTTTCGACAGTGTGTCAAGTGGCAAAATTTTTGTTGTGCAATGTTGTTTGTGTGTGATATTGTTGCTACATGTGGACTGTAAACAAATAAGATGGGTAAGAAATGTGAGTTGTGGCAAATCTCTAAAGGAATAGATGGAATTCTGAAAATCCATCATTCTACGGCAGGAAGAGTAATTCACAAGTGGAAACAGCATAACAAATCGTCCCTTCGTCAACAGTGTGAAAGAAAAAAGAAAGCATCACCCAGAGCAGATTGCTAAATGAAATCACTAGCACCGCAGATTTAATGAGTGATTTCCCCAAAAATCGCTTTTGTAGTTTGACATGATCTTGGAACTGCAGTTACTTGTACAACTGTATTGTCTTGACTGTATGAAGAGGATATTACAAAGAGAAAACCGCGTAGAAAGTCGAAACTGACAAAACACAGAGGACTTCAACATGTAGTTTTATGAGTCGATATGCAACTTGGACTTATGACAACTGAAAGCATGTCGTTTTCTTCATTGAAAAGAAGTTTAGAATATTGGGAAACGGTAGTGGTGTGAAGTTGTGGATACGAACAAGCAAGGAACTTGACAAGGATTTTGTTTAAGAGATTCAAATATTCAGTTACTGAGTGATGATATGGGCATGGTTCACCGTTAAAGACGTCAGAACGACGGATATATGTGAAGGATCGTTTGATGCACGAAAATATCTTCAAATTCTGGTACGTAAAGTTCTTACAACAGCTAAATATGACTTCTGAAAAAAATATAGACTACTTCCTTTCCCAGGACGATAATGCTTCATGTCACCGAGCCAAAATTGTTAATACGTGGTTCAAGAATATGACTATTTAGAGACTCGTGTGGCCTACAAACTCACCCGACATGAATCCAGTTGAAAATTTGTGGATCAATATGAGTAGAAATTT
Source organism: Thermobia domestica (assembly GCF_964235325.1). Taxonomy (NCBI): domain Eukaryota; kingdom Metazoa; phylum Arthropoda; class Insecta; order Zygentoma; family Lepismatidae; genus Thermobia; species Thermobia domestica. The sequence continues at coordinate 259,186,542 of NC_137464.1, forward strand.
CAATAGACAACTATCTCAAATAGAATGGAATTCAAGGAACAGATAATCCGGGTGTTATTCCGTGATATCGAGGTTGCATTTTGCAATAGCTTTGTTACCAATGCGGGAAGCCCATGGTGCACATACAAAATACTAGTTTGGTGTATCGTACTTCTCGATGTTTGCACACAATATGTCTTACCCTAAAGAAATTCCATTTCTTGTTTTCTGCTATTGTTGTTGATCTTTTTCAGTTTTATGAATTACTCTTCCTACAAACGATTTTGCTCAAAACACACATAGCTACTTATATATGCATATAAATTCACTAAATTCATGTCAAAAGCCTGAAACTCTGGTGCAAGTATTAAGAATGAACTGCTCATTAGGAATATGCCTTGTAATATTATCAGGAATTCATGTAAAAGTTCATATTGATTAAAGTATGTTGAGAAAACCATATTAGAGCAAGTGTCGCTATTTTTTCTTTACAGAGTGTATATATTGTAAATTCACGGGCAGGGCTAAAAATTCCGGCCGTACAGACCTCTAAGTCACATAGCCACAGCAGCAGTATCGTTATCCACCAGTGTCCAAGGGCGACCCATGTTGTGGTTTCCAAGGGGGGGCAAGTATAAGCGACGTTTCAAATATAGTTTCAAATTTTGCTATAACTAATGTAAAAATTCTATTGGGTTTTCGATATTCCCAAGTACAATTTCCTCTTGGGGGGGGCAAGCGCCCCATCTTGTCCCCCTGATGGGCCCCTTGCCAGTGTCCACTCTTATTATTAATTTAAAATTGTGTAAACAGCGCGTGTTATCAAAAGAAGTAACTGAAGTCTGAATTTTAGAAGCTACTATGCACAGCACTGCCACTAGCAAGTTTGAGAACATAACACGTTCGCTAAGCGCAAGCTAAGTGTTGCCACACACACACACAAAAGATATATTATTGTTTACTAACGGTACCCGACAGGAAAACCCGGACATATGGCAAGCCTAGCTTTGATCAAATTTTATTTTGACTTAAGTTGTAAGTAAAGCTAAGAAAAACAGGATTCAAAGGAAAACAGTTAATGGATGAAATGTTACTAACCTTTCCATCATGAATGTTAATCTTGTCCAATATATTGGAAAAGCTAAATTTAGTTCCTGTGAGGTCTAACAGACGGAAAAGTGCAGTGAGTTTGTTACCATGCATCAGTTCATCAACCACTGTGTTCAGTTGAGTGAAATTGAACAGGTTTGTAAACTGGGGCTGAAATGAAAAAAAGAAAAAGTATTTCATAAAATTTGTTATTTATACAATATAATTCAATGCATAATGTGAATAAATTTGTGATTTTAATGTTTTATTGCAAGCCTGGAAGGCCACATAGAAATATGTAAGTGTTACACTGATTAATAATTCAAATAAAACAGTTATAAAATATCAATAAATGGAGAAAATTAAGATCTCAATAAATTAAAGTTTAAATTATATATTTCTCGTATGTTTTTTTAAAAAATATATAAACATAAATAAGGAAAATACTTTTTTTTTATTTTTAATTTTACTTTGGAATCTAAGATGAAATCCATGTAGGCACCTTCATATGGTGATAATTGAACTGCGTTTTGGACTTTCGCTTGTCATCATCATCATCATCACCATAACTGGTAGATCACTTGCCGCAATTAAGAAGCTTTCATTCTCCACGCTAATCGTAACCTCCGCTATGATTTTTCTGTTTTGATATCGTCCATTAATTGCAGTCTCCTTCTCCCTCTCAGTCTCTTTCCTGCCATCATACTCTCTAGCAGGTCCCTCATGATACAGTTTCTTCTTACCCAATGCCCCAAGCCAATAACACCTAACGATGACGTGTCCCACAAAGAATTTTCTAAATCATTCCATTCTGTGTGTGCAGGGACAATGATGTTTCGAACAAACTCTGTTTCAGTGATGAGGCTACGCGTCATGTGGCGGGAAGAGTGCATAAACAGAATGTTCGTATCTGGAGAACTGAAAAGGTTCATAAAATCGTTGAAATTATACGTGATTCACCAAGAAACAAATGTGTTCTATGCCATTTCATCTTCCAAAGTGTACGCTTTGTACTTGTTTTCCGGACAAACTGTGACTAGAGAAATATTACTACACTTTTATGGCAATGTTAGGAATTATTTTAATTGAGAAACTGTCACTCAGCTGGATTGGACGAGCTGCTCACAAGGATCAGCCTCTATGTTGGCCATTATGTTCACTAGACTTAAACACCTGCGATTTTTTCTGCGGAAACATAGCCAGTATTTACAGAGGACTCTTTCTTAACTGGTCGTCAGCTTAACCGACCATCGTCCAAGAAATAAGTTTGTTTCGTTATCAGTCGCGTTCGGGCCTTATAACAATTATAAAAATAAAAATGAAATGAAATCTTTAAGTTTTACGTCCCACGGTTATGCCGGTTAGGCTAAAGGAGACGGTGATGATGAGAGGTGAGTGAAATGGTGTAATGAAGAAAGTGAAAGGAAACGGGAGAACCCCGTTGGCTAAAAGAGACAATGACTAAAGAAACTGAACGATGATGGAAGAATTGGTGAAATGTGAATGTGGGAGGAAAGAGGAGTACCACGAGTAAATCCAGGGATACGATGTTGTCCACCACAAATTTACTTGGACGAGGATCGAATCCGGGACCCCAACGCACCAGAGGCAATTACTTTACCACTGAGCTACTGTGCCACCTTGAAATAATTGAAATCATTTTGAAACACCCTGTACAAATCAATGCCATAAACAAATCAAGATGACAATGGAACTGGACAATCTTAACGTTGCGCAAAATTTCCACCATCTTGATTTTTTTTTTCGTTTGATTTATGTGGGAAATCATGTTTTGTTTTGTTTGAAACGAACTCGATTTGAATGGTTTCACTCAAGTTAAGTTCGTCTTCAAATGTATTTAAATGTACGGTATTTTGTGAAAATTAAATTTTTTGATGTAATTTTTAGTTTTAATATTTAATAATAGAATTTAATTTCAAGTAATAATTAATTTATATGTAATGCAAATTAATTTTGGAAAGGCAAGCAATATTTAACTAGAACTGAAGAAGACAGCAATAAAATCACGTGATTCAAATTTCAACTCATTTCAAAGAAAACAGGAAAAATATTACCCAATATAATTTAACAGATTAAAAATTAAATAAAGCGCTTTTAAACAATACTGTTATGTCATTGTAAAAATACTTTAAGGAGTGTCGTATGATTTTTTCCCAGGTGACTATATAGGGTGTTTCAAAACATCGATAACGTTTGGGTGATTCCTGACACCAAAGTAACACAAAAAGTATAGACGAACCTGGGTGCACAAATGCTTCCTTTTGAAGTTATAAGCTGCCGAAAACATGAAAAAATGAACTTTAAAGGTCCATAGCTTCAAACCAATGGGACCTATCGTAGTCGGGTCAAAAGTTCACTTAGGAACTAATATGTGTGCTATCCAAAAATGCGTGTTTCAGAATCCTAAGGTACTGACGCAACATATTTTATAGAGAGAGTTTGGCTACGGGCATATAATTTGAAGTACTCACCAACTACCCCTACAAAAATTATTGCGGAAGTACCGCAGGGTTCTGAAACTTGGATATTTGGATACAGCATATATTAGTTCCTAAGTTGACCCGACTACGGTAGGTCCCATAGTATTAGAGCTATGGATCTTTGAACTTCTCTTTTTCATGTTTTCACTAGCCTATAACTCTGAAAGGAAGCATTTGTGCACCCAGGTTGGTGTATACTTTTCGTCTTACCTTGATGTCAGGAATCACCTGCCAAACGTTGTCGGTCTTGTTTTAAAACACCCTGTATAAGGGCTCTCTCAGAGGCGCCTCGTGAGAGAAGTCGTACCGGTAAAAATAAGTTTTATTTTTACTTCAAGCTAAACAAGAAAAGTTTCGAAAGTACTGATTGTTGTATACTACAAGTAGTACATTAGATAATCTTTTTTTTCTCGTAGTCTAAAAGCGAAAACTTTTACCGATGTGATTTCCTTTACGTGCCGCCTCTCTACCCCTAATTTGTTGTTGAATTGCATCCAAGGATGACCTCCTGTGTCTTTGAATAACAACGCAGATTGCAGTGTTTTTTTTTTTCAGGTCGCAGCCAATCAAAAGTGTTGAAAAGCGTTTTTACAGCGACTGTGAAAAACTACAGGTAACGATCGAATGGGGAGAGAGAGGAAAAAGAAGCACTCGATATGATAGGCCTACGGTCGGTCGCCTAGATATGAAGGTCACCCATCGATGGATCGAACTAGCGAAATGTCAGACGCCCTGGAAAATGTCACTCAGGGGGTATCCCAAGAGGGATGAAGAGTTTGGCGGGAGATATAGTGAAAAAAAAGGGGAGGTGAAGCAAAAACGGAAAATTCTCTTAAGTTATTTGACCTCTGGTGACACGAGAAAATGTCTTTTTTTTTTCCCTCATCATTTCTGTAACAGTGTCAGTGTGAAGCATTCATGAATATACGGTATAGATTCCCCACAATTCTTGAAGCCAAAAATACTACGTCTCAAAAGTCGGTTAGTAGGTCAACTAAAACGGACACAATTAGACCATCATAGATTGCGAGAACACGGATTCTACATTTAACACACGGATTCCTCGCTGTTGAGAAGCGATTCCTTTTTTCGTTTCACTCTCTGATAAAGAATAAATGACCTTTTAACGTTGCCGCGTTACAATATTGCCAGTACATTGGGTTTGTTTATGGAGCGTTGCGGGTACCATTTCACTTTCTGTAGAGGAAACAGGAAATATTCATGTACTTCGTTTATAAATTTTTCGCTCTAATTAAGGTTGCTATAAGCAAAGATGTGTTCTTTTGTCTCAGCACGTTTCTTGCTGTTATTGAACCGAATGTGAGTGAAAGTGTTTAGACTGCTGATTTTAAAGTCTGATTAGTGCATTCCTACTATTTTTTAAAACCAACTTGGAAAAAAAGGATAAAAGGTTCTCAATTCGACTCATTTATACAGGGTGTTTCAAAACACCACCGACAACGTTTGAGAGGTGACACCTGACACCAAGATAAGACAAAAAGTATAGACGAACCTGGGTGCACAAATGCTTCCTTTCGGAGTTATAGGCTGCCGAAATCATGAAAAATTGAACTTTAAAGGTCCATAGTTCTAAAAATATGGGACCTACCGTAGTCGTATCAAGACTTCACTTATGAAGTAATATGTTCACTATCCAAAAATACATGCTTCACAATCCTATGGTACTTACACAAGAAATTTTATAGAGGGGTTTGGCTACCGGCATATAATATAAAGTACTCACCAACTGCCTCTATGAAAATTGTCGCGGAAGTACTGCAGGATTCTGAAACTTGGATATTTGGATAGGGCATATATTAGTTCCTACGTGAAGTCTTCACCCGATTACGGTAGATCCCATAGTTTTATAGCTATAGACCTTTAAAGTTCATTTTTGTATGTTTTCGGCAGCCTATATCTCCGAAAGGAAGCATATGTGCACCCAGTGTGGTCTATACTTTTTATCTTATCTTGGTGTCAGGAATCACCTGCCAAACATTGTCGGTTTTGTTTTGAAACACCCTGTACACATATAGGTTCTGGATATGTTCACATGTAACTTCGAAATAGGAGCACCGATTTTGATAATTCTTTTCTTTTCTTTTTTCTTTCTTTCTTTCTTTCTTTCTTTCTTTTTTTTGAAAGATGTCCCGGTGGTACCACATAAATTTCATTAAGATAAAATTATAGTTTTCGGTGCTAGACCCTGAAACACCTCATTGGTTTCAATGTGAAATAACATAATTGTGTGATCAAGCATCACTAATTTTGTTGATTTGAAGTCGATTAAAATTATTTTGTTTGAAATTTCTATAGTCTATGCCTTATAAAATCACATTTCTACGCATAGAGTAAGAATGTGGAATAAGAGTTTCATTAAATCACGTGACTGCAAACTGTGGCGCCGCCACTCAAAGCAGTTCGGGTAGCAGGAAATACTGAAAACAAGAGCGAATCAAATCATTTAGAGTGCGTGGGTTTCATACAATTAGCCAGTGATAAAATTAGCTATACTGCCAGTAGAAGACGGCGCGATTAGTTACGACTGCAGCCGGCAGGGTCGCTGATATCACTTTTGTTGCATTGTGGGAACGATTTGAATTTCAGTTAGGTATATAGGGAGTGGTGTATCAGGGTGATAAGACTTCGTATATTGCCACTGTATGCCTACTACACAATGTTGTTAAAAAAAAAATATCCACTCATATTACTTTCAAAAGGTATGTATTCATTTGTGTAGAAGGACTTATATCAAACAAATGTATAATTTTATTTAAGGTGGTTATCAAAAGAATGGAAACACATGTAGTTTGCAACACATAAATCAAAGATGTATAGTCTGGTAACACTGATTATACGTATGAGAAATCTGTCGTACTTAATAGTTAGATATTCGACTGTAGAACGTCAGAAGGGTTAGAACGGAGACGTGTATCAAAGTATGAAGATGGTGATGAAGCAGAATGAAAGGCCTCTCTGAAGGAGCACAGTTAGTTGGTGCAAGTATACTTAAGGCGGGCAGTATACTTAAGGCGCGAGAGAGCCTCCAAACCGATGGCGCCCAAAAGAACTTACGGCATATATAAGAGAGTTATTTTTAAAGTAAGATCCGATTGTCAATAAAAAAAAAAAAAAAAAAAAAAACAGTAAAGATTAGTTCCATACACACATTTTTAGCTATTTCCTATGTATACATTAAACTATTTTTCTGTGTACTTACCATGTTTGTTTAAATATTTATTATAGCATTCAACAAGTTTTTGTACGCCCACGTCGTAGAAATCATCTGCCTGTGAACAAAGCCAATATTTAACCGTCGCTTTCACTACGGCTATTGACTATGTTCGTTGTTTGTGACGAAATGCGCACTTGCGCTATCTCTGAATATGCCTTTGGCATGAGGCGACTCCAGTTGCAATCGTAGTGTCAGTGTATATGAATCAGTGGGCAGTTGAAATGTTTCATCAAATGCATGTCCCCATTCTGCTACTCAAATTCAAGAGTTAATCAGATCTTTGCAATAGGACCTACTGGACCACTCACTGTATAGCACGGATCTTGCGCCGAGCGATTATAATCTGTTCCCTTACCTGAAGCAGTTTCTCGCCGGTCAGCGGTTTCACACCAATGAGAAAGTAAAAACAACAATTGAAAATTGGCTTCGGTCACAGGCGGGGGATTTCTATGACGTGGGTATACAAAAAACTTCTCAAACGCTATGGTGAATGTTTAAACGATGATGGTAAGTAACCATGTAGAAAAATAGCTTAATATGTACAGAGGAAATAATAAAAATAATATATGGCACCATTTTACTAATTTTGTTTCTGTTGACAATTGGAACTTTAAAAAAATAGGCCTCGTATATGCAATTATAAAGGAAGTATATATTAATATTTTATAAACTACAGCTAGTTCTGCTTCCGAATAACCGATAATAAGTAAGGCATGTTTTTATATTATTTTTTAACACAAAATAATATTTCTTGCGTTCTATTTTTTAAATAATTCAATTTTTTAAATGCACTTACCGGTAGTATTTCCAAAAGAGAAACATTAAGGGATTTAATATCAGATACACTAATGGCGCTCGTGTTCCCATTTTTTAAAGCCTCCTTGAATTTGTCTGGCATCATTTCCAGTATCTTGTTAAAACGTCTATGGAAGAAAAGAATATATAACTTTAGAAATGAATATACACTGTGTTTCAAAAAGAATGGCCTGATCTTGGACGGTAATAATTACGAACATGGGACGTGCCGGCGAGGAAATGAGTGTTGTTTGAATGCGTGGCCTAGTTTCAGAAAATCGCCGTTAGATATCAGTCAATGCGTCTTCTTAGTTTGCAGTCAGTCAGAAGTAAGATGGCGTCCACTCAACAGAAGGCGTTGTGTGTACTGCAGTTTGCAAAGACTGAGTCAGTGATTTTGATCCAGCCTGCTTTTCGTCTGTGTTTTGGCATTGATCCGCCTGCATCCAAAAACATTCGTCGTTGGTATCACCAATTTGAAAAGACAGGATGCTTGTGAAAAGATAAGTGTCCTAGTCGGCCTTGTACATCCGATGAAATGACGAATTTAGCTATCGTCTAGATGTTGTTCGTGCTACTGCTGGTGGACACATAGAGCGTTTGTAATAGCATAGCTAAAACTTGAAGATTTTGAGAGTATTTTGCAATATATCCCATATTTGTAGTATGTTTTTTATCAATACATGTGGACTTTTAAAATCAGGTCATTCATTTTGAAACACCCAGTATTATAAAGCATAACAAGAGGAACTATAACCTAACATTTGAATATAGAGGGCAGAATCGTAGCTACTCATCTTTAATCTATAGATTAAACCCGGAAAACAATTGAACAATGATTCGTTCATTGGTACTGGAAGTAACGATATTTAAATTTACTCAAAGCAGTTTTTTAAATATTAGCAACATAACAAGATTTAAAAATTGATTACGTGTCTCACTATAAACAAGGCTACCAAAAATATTTATTTAGTTGAAACTCAAATATAGACTATAAATATTGAAACATTCCATATTCGCAGAGCCAATAAATACATATGATAGCAGTAGCCATGATATCTGTAACAAAATTTCGCTAAATTAGCGTTATCCTCTAACAGTCAAACATTCTTTTATTTCCATTAGTAAAATAATGCTTTCAGGAATATTTGTTTTTAAAAATATAACATGAACTTGTTTACTTGATAACATTTTCAATAGAATTAAAGTTAATGTAGAAAATACATAAATCTTTTGAAAAAGAATAACATTCGTGATGAACATAGTATGAATTACAATATTATCATTTTAATTGAATTTTTAATGTGAAGCTATAGCTTCGTTAATAATAAGACATTGGTTAAGTTTAAGGAAATTGTACGAAGCGCGTTCGGAAAGTAACCTCCGATTAGCCAGTGTGTGTGAAGTAATGGGAGCAGGGCTACCACCTTTGCACATAGGCACACAGTAGATCAATCTTCTGCATCCAGCCGTGGTAGCGTGAAGGTTGTCTGATCAATAATTCCACTTTTGTGGCGTTTCAAAATGTGTGCTGCAATAGAAAACCGTTCCAAGTGCGAGCTGTTTTACGTTTTCTTATGGCAAAACAATATTCCGCAGCAGCTATTCTTTGGGAGCTTTGATTCGTGTATGGACCAAATGTGATGAGTAAAGGAGTCGTTCTCGAGTGGGTTCGTTCATTTAAAAGTGGACGAACAAACATTCATGACGAAGAGAGGCCTGGCAGGTCATCAGTGCTCACTCGTTCAGATGGAAAAATTTGTGAAAATCAACGTTTCACAATCTCGGAGCTTTCCGACGAATTTCCACAAATTTTCAGCACGGTTTTCTTTTTTATATGGCAGTGACACAGAGGTTATGGCTACGGTCACAGTAGAGACCTGCACGGGCCGGGCTTGGGCGGGCCGACTCTGTTATTTCTTTGGGCCGGGCCGGGCTGGGGCCGATCAATTGCAATTCTTTAATAATTATTGACTTTCGTTAAACGATAATTGGAATAAAGCCAAACGTTGAAGAAGTGTGTCCGTGAAAAATGTTACAAAGAATGCAATAGCTATTTACAGTTTGTGTTGTTTAGCGATTCCCTTTCACTATAGAGTATTGCAGGCATTATGCGGTAAATTGAGCTCTGACCTTGACCTTCACTGAACTCAAAATATAACAAGAAGGGGTGGGAATGTTTTGCCTGTCGCTAAACAATATTGCCATCTTCACTTTATGCTAAAAATCAATTAAGTTAGATTTTTGTTACAGGGAATGGAGTTTTTGTTCTCTTGATGACAGGCAAAGTTCTGGGAGGCAATGGTACCATTCGGAAGGCAAACGTCAGGTTGTGAACCAAAGTTTAGAAAATGTTTCTGAGGGTTACGTCAAATTTAGTACTAAATTTTGAAAAAGATTCGGGCTCGAGCAAATTTTTTTAAAAATTTATCGGGCCGGGGTCGGGCCAAAAACTTTAAAAATTTATCGGGCCCGGGCCGGGCTTAGGCCAAGAAATTTGAAAAACTTATCGGGCTGGGCCGGGGTCGGGCCGAAAATCTCCAAAACTTTTCGAGCCCGGGCTGGGCCGGGCCTAGATACGTTCGGGCTGGATTGGGCTTGGGCCGAAAAATTCGGCCTGTGCAGGTCTCTAGGTCACAGACTGACTCAAGACACAAACCTTGAGATTTTATGCTGATGGAATTTCTAAGCTAGTGCAGAGAAAGAACAAAGCTGAAACGTTTATGGAAACTATGTTGAAAAGTAGAGCAAAAAAGTAGTTTTCAGACGTACATAATAAATTATTCTTATTTACTTTGGTGTTTCTTTTTTAACCAACCGGAGGTTACTTTCGGAACGGTCCTCGTAAAATCACAGGTAAACTTAAGTATTCAGTATCTATCAAAGGCATTGTTTTTAAAGAACAAACGACTGCACCGACAGAAACAAACGCTATTTGATAAGAAGAAAAGGAATTTTAAACTGTTTTGATATCTCATAGAACCAAGAACAATCCTCATTACAAGGGTTGCTGAAAAAGTAAACTTCTTTCACTTTACTGTTGCCCAAAAGATTACACCAATTTAGTACAGGTAGAGTTGAGATGTGCATCACAAACATATCTATATTATAACGAATTAATTTTTGATGAGATATTACTTTTACTCATATTAGAAGTTATGTTCTAAAGTTAGTAACATATAAAAATAATGAGAGTTCAGACGATTTCAAATCACAACCTGACAAACAAGGATTTAATTGATAGTTATGTTGAAATATCGCCATCTGAACTTGAGCACAACATTCTTCACCTGCAGTGGCATATTTAGGGGGGGGGGGGCTTCCGGGCTTAAAGCCCCCCAAATTTTATTTATTATATTAAAGTAAATGACGTATCTTGTAGAATTTTCACATTTCCAGGATTAAAGTTAGCAAAGTCCCCCCCCTGAAACAAAATCGTAAATACGCCACTATTCACCTGATAAGTCATTGTTCTTACAAATTTCCCAAGAATGCATTGGTCCCTATCTTACTCATTCTCAGACCCACGAGAGATGTCTTATCAGGTGGGACTATATGTGGGGCTTCCCTCAACTTCATCTATACCTAATACAAAATAAAGTTTCTATAGAACACAATTTTGAAAGGAATTTGATGATCATTAAAAAATAAATAAATGAAAACTGTACGCGTGAAACTTTACAGATACACTTGCGGTGACGCTATCCAACCTTACATGTACTACACGAGTGTAATGTCATGTCTCCAATTGCAAATATTTTGCAAAGATAGATACAGAGATAATTACTGAGAAAAGTGTAATTTGTCAACAATTGTTTCTAGTAGAGGCTAAACATAACTTGCATATAATAAAGAAAAAAGGATTTATATAAGTAGATAAGTACTTACTTGGCGTCCATTGCTGATTTCAGAATAAGAAAAGAAATGAAATATGAGAAATCTTAAAATGTTTAGCTACACACCAATACTATTAAAGTTAAACACGCAAATACTAAATAGTAAGACTATCCATGGCTTTGGATTGATTATTTTAACAAAAGAAACACTGACCAAAGCTTAAAACTCACTTTATTTTAAATTATAATTTGTAACGGTTTCGGATATCTAACATATCCTTCTTCAGACACTATCGACGATCTGATTGTCGATAGTATCTGAAGAAGGATATGCTAGATATCCGAAACCGTTACAAATTATAATTTAAAATAAAGTGAGTTTTAAGCTTTGGTCAGTGTTTCTTTTGTTAAAATAAAAACAAATACTACAAATACAAATACAATATGCTTAATATTTCATGCAAAATAACTTAGACAAAGTTTAACAATTTCATTAAAAGATTGAAATTAAATTGAAACATATTAAGAATCTATTCTCAATTTCTGATTTTACATACCGAACTGGTAATCTAAAATACTACTGTGTATATGAGGAGTTGTGTAAATATTTAACAAAATGTCCCAATACATCCTGTTATTTACAATTTCAGAAAGACGTAGACTCGGTTAGGAGGGAAACATTGTACAGCGGGGGACACTTCTAAATGGTACAGCCATATGGAGATTTACGGCTAAGGTGTACCATTTAGAAGTGTCCCCCGCTGTACAACATCCTTACAGAATTTGGAATACCGAGAAATATAGTGAGATTAATTAAGATGTGTTTAAATGAATCCAAAACTAAAGTTAGAGTTGAAAAATTCTTGTCCAGGAGCTTTCACGTCGAGAATGGCCTGAAACAAGAAGATGCATTGTCGCCATTATTATTCAACTTTGTCCTGGAATACGTTATAACAGGGATGCAAATAAGCAACAAAATTTTACTCGCCCAAGATAAAAGCTACTAGCCCACATTCCATAATAGAAATCATTTATTTACCTTCGGTATGATATTAAATACTCGCCCGCACCGAGGAACCACTCGCCCCGGGGCGAGTGGTTATTTGCATCCCTGCGCTATAAGCAAAATCGAAGATAGCAACCGGGGCCTAGAGCCAGGCACGTAGCCAGGATTTCGTAAACGGAGGGAGGGGGGGGGGGTCCGTGACATGACATACTATGGTCATCACACCAGGGGTTCGATCTGGCAACATATATTGGTTTGTTAGGAAAATAAAATGAGAATATGTTAGTAGGTGTTTTAGTAACAAACTATGAAGAAATCTCGAATAAAAGAATAAAATAAAGAACTGAAAAAGGTTTTACAATATTTACGTTGCTTCTTTTGTTCATTCAAATATGTATAACAATTTTCCTTTCATTATGACGTCAACTATTATAAAAAGTACATATCCACTAATATCAAAAGTACATATTCAATAATGTCTTGTAAAATATTTTTACAATATCTGTGTTAAAGGAGGAGTAGAAAACTGTTTCTGAAACAACATGTTTTATACTGCAAAGAAGCGATGACGAAAAATTATGATTAAACGTGTCCACACTGTTACAGAACTGTACTACCGGTATGCTTCCGAAAGCTTGAAATTTCCGTGATTAATAGCAGAAATTCTGAGAATTCCGTAACTTTTCTAGACATGTCAAATTCCCTGACTTTGCCAGGATATCCCGCTCATTCGCCACCATGTACTGTAGGTAATATAAATCTTCTCATAAGAAAGAATAGCCAAAAGTTTGCTATACATTTGTATTTTTAACGATGATCCTTCTTTTTCTCGTTTCTTTTTGTTTCATCCTTCCTTAAATCTTTCAATTCTGGGGGCCGCGGGGGCTAAGTGGTAGAGCGTTCACCTCTGGTGTTTGGAGTCCAGGATTCGATCCCAGCCCCCGCCAAATGAACTTTGTGGTGGACAAACACCGTGTGCGTGGGTTTTCTCGAGGTTCTTCCGTTTCCTCCCACTTTCTTCATTCCACCATTTCATTCATTATTCATCATCACCGTCTCCTTTAGCCTAACCGGCATAACCGTCGGACGTAAAACTCAAAGATTTCCTTTCATTTCATCTCTTTCAATTCTGGTTTCGAGGGGGGGTCCGGACCCCTTGCACCCCCCTTGGCTACGTGCCTGCCTAGAGCTGAATGGTATTCACCAGGTTATGACGTATGCTGATAATATAAGTTTAACAGGGGATGATATGAGAACAATAGAACGAAATACAGAGATCTTATTAAGCGCTTGCAAGGACATGGGTTTAGAACAAGGATGCAAATAACCACTCGCCCACTCGTCCACTAGCCCGGGGCGAGTGGTTCCTCGGTGCGGGCGAGTATTTAATATCATACCGAAGGTAAGTAAATGATTTATATTGTGGAATATGGGCTAGTAGCTTTTCTCTTGTGCTAGTAAAATTTTGTTGCTTATTTGCATCCGTAGTTTAGAAGTAAATGCAGAGAAAACTAAATTCATGGAAGTACACCGAGATTGTAGTACTGCTAAATTATGGATGCATCAAAATATCAAATAATACTTGCGACAAAATGGATACTTTCAAATATATATTGTCAATGTTAACAGACCAAAACTATATTCACGAAGAAATTAAATGTCGACTGAAAAATTTGAATCCGTTATTATTCACTTCAAAACTTTTTGTTGCGAATTCCTGTCGAGAAATTTAAAGCTTAAATTGTTGTAAAGGAGAAATTATTTTTAAGTAAACTATTATCTTTCACTTATTAGATTGTTTCTTGTTACCTTGTAGCTGAACATTTAAGGTTGAAATTAATCAAATATAATGAATGTAACGTGAATACAATATATACGAATACCGTAAATAGCTGTAAACAAGTGAGAAATTATAATTAATTAATATTTCTTTCCAATTCAAACATGTTCAAATAATGTTTTAAGTAGTAGTTGTATCACAATCTTATAATTATTTATAATCAATTATTTCAAAATATAATTGGTTAAAGATACATAATGCTTAACCCTTAACTACCCCGGTGGGGTCTCACAGATACCAGTCATCATTTGTTTCTCTCTAAATTTAAAGATAGTCAATAGATGGTGTTGGTTTTTCGTCTACCTAATAGTTTGCAGTGAACTATAATTGTATTAATAGAAGCAAAAGCAAGTACTTAACTTTTTCGAATATGCATTACCTGGGGTGTGAGATACCCCACCAGAGTGTAAAACGTTACCGTTTTTTTTATTGAATATCATACATGATAAACTCGATTTGCATGCATGGAGTTAACTTTTGCAGTTATAAATCTGGTGGAGAACTCTCAAAACGATACAGGAGATGGTACTCGCCCTAGAGAAAGTGTTACCTTCTACCGTTAGTCCATCTTCAAACAAGGATGAAATTAAATTTTTTCTAAAGTACATAACTGTTGCATGAAGAATGAAGTAATGGAGACTGTCAGGCCCTGCCGAAGGGTCCCTAGTAGCAAGGAAGCTTTCTGCCAATTGGCGCGTTATTGGCTTTTGGCTTTTCCCGCTTGCACTTGAAACGTATGTTTTCATACACTCTGCCCTTTGTTGTACTAGCAAGCGACGCTTTAGACCCTTCGCAGAGCGTCATAGCATCACTGGCCGTTCATTGACTATTGACTTAACTTAACTCGTGAAACGCTTGCGTCAAGCTTGAATGGAATACTGAATGCAAGGTTGCCTGATTTAATTTTGTTACTTGAATCCAGCTTGCAGGATGCTTGCACGATTTCCAATCAAGTTAGATGCAAGCTTAGCCGACTTGAAATTCCATCTTACAGCAAACGATTTGCAAGTTGTCTCTGCTATTAGGGGTAACTTCTTTTCACCAGAGTAGTTAAGGATTAATGATATGTGTACTTTACCGCCTTCTATCTTTGTTCATCCTGTCTTCCTTCTTGCTTTTAAGTCTAATTCTTTCAAATGATTATGCTCTCTCCTGTTTATTGTTTGGTTTTAAATTGTTTACATATTTTATAGGTGTTTTGAAACTAAAAATTGTTAAAACAACATTGAAAAAAAATTGTAAAATGTCAACATGCACATTCCACATACACCATCAGTCACACGCCGACGGAACCTGAAAAGGAATCTAAAGCAATTATACGGAAAATAACATTTTGTTTCATTTTTTTTTTTTGCTTGTTTGTTTTACTTACCTGATACAGATGGTCCCAGAGTAGATAAGGAATTCATGTTGTAGTGTGACTGAAATAAAGGGTGACAATTTTGAATTAATTTCTGAACAAAAATAAATAAATAAAATAAAATATTTTACTTTTTCGTCCCACGGTTATACCAACTAGGCTAAAAGAGACGGTGATGATGAAAAAAATGGTGGAAAGAAAGTGGGAGGAAACGGGAGAACTCCACGAAAACCTAAGCACATGGTGTTTGTCCATCACAAAGCCCACTTAACTTGAGCTGGGATCGAACCATGGACCCTACACAACAGAGGTGAACGTTCTGAACACCAAATTTCAAAATTAGAAATATATTGAAGTTTTGCTTATATAATATAACTTAGAAATGGGGCTGAGGTGGCTCAGTGGCAGAGCGTTCACCTCTAGTGCATGGGGTCCTGGTTCTGTCCCAGACAAGTGAACTTTGTGATGGACAAACACCATTTGTGTGGTTTTTCTCGGGGTTCTCCCGTTTCCTCCCACATTCTTCATTCCATCATTCCATTTGTTTTTCATCACTGTCTCCTTTAGCCTAGCCGGCATAACTATGGAACATAAAACTTAAAGATTTCATTTCATTTTCATTTCGGCAATATATTATTACCTTCATCAGACACTTTAACCAAGAAAATGAAATGTTGCCAAAACTGTAATACATTATAGACTATATAATTATAGGTTATTAATATTAATATTAAGTGTTTGTTTTCGTAGGATTTTATTTTCATTTTAATAATACACATACGAGGAGTGTTTTTTTTTTAAAGAGTAAGTACCGTTGTGAAATAAAAACGCAAGCACACTTATCGTAACAATTTTATTGTTACATGAAAGTCTGTACCTTAATCTACTTTCCTACAAGACACTTATCACGTCGTACTACAAGCTTTTGAATATCATACTCGTAGAAATCTGTCACCTGATTTGACCTCTTTAACAAGGCCGTTTTGACCTCATCCTCGCCGTTGTGGCGCTGACTACCGAGAAGCTTTTTCAAATGCAGGTAGTCACTGGGCGCTAGATCGGGAATGTACAGAGGGTGTTCACTGCAAAATAATATGATGAGATTTTAAGTTTGAGCTGCCGAGTGTGAACAGGCATTGTAATGGTGCAAAACGATCCCCTTAATCAGCATTCTACACTTTTTGTTTTGGATTGCACAGCGTACTACTTGTAAAAGTCTCACAATACGTCGTAGTATTTATTGTGTCATCACGAGTCAAAAATCCACAAGCAACGTTCCCTTCTTGTCCCAAAACAAATTACACATGATTTTCTGGGCTGAAATTCTTTGCTTGAACTTCAATTATTTTAGGTAATGTTGAATGCAGACGTAAGCCACTTATGTTTCGTCGTCTGTAACATTTTTTCTTAAAAATCATCACCTTCCCCACTGTATGCTAAAAGAAAGTCAACGCACTGGCTAAACGTTTCATTTTGTGCACTCCAGTCAACATATTCGGCACCGAATGTGAAAACAATTTTCGATAATTTAAGTCTTGATCGTACTTTCATAGAGAATACTTCTTGAAACTTGAGGAAACTTATCAGATAACGACGAAATTGTAAAGCGTCTGTTGTCTTTGACGTTTTTGTCAACTTTCTGTACCAAGTTTTCAGTGATAATAGAAGGTCGCCTACTTCGTTCCTCATCGTGAACATTCGTGTGGTCATCTTTAAGAGCTCTAACCCATTTTCGTGGCATTCCATAACGCATAATGCTTTCTCTTTACACTTCACTTATCTGGCGATGAATTTCAGCCGCTTTCACGCCTTTAGCGCTAAGAAAACGAAACACAGCACGTATTTCACAGTCAGTGGAGGCGTTTTACAGTAACTACTCAGGAACAAAAATAAACTCGATCGAACGCTTCCGTTATGGCGTCTGTGGCTTGCAAACAGATAAAGATATACAGCTCACATGCGCGGGATTCCGACTGTAGCGCTGCAGCAGCAGAATTTGAAAACAGTACTTACTTGAAAACCACGCCTCGTATATACAACGGATGATTTTATTTAAAAAAGAACAAAATTAAAAAAAAAACATTTAAAATTTGTTGTTGGAATAAAATCAAGGAATTTCCATAGAACATTTAGTTATTTAACTCAATTAAATGAATTAACTAAGAACAAATATTAAATGGTGCAACGAACACGGGAACATAAAGAACTCTTAATAACGATCCCGCCCTCTTCCTGACGAGGAGATTTTCGACTTTTTTAAAATGTTAATTTATTATGTTTAAGGCCGATTTCACAACTAATGTACGTTCTGTCGGCTTACGTATCTGTACTGTTAAAAAATACTGGCCAAGTAATGTTACATACACTGAGAAAAAATTGTAGGTGGCGTATTTAAAAAAAAGCAGGTTACATGCGTAATTCCTGTAGTTTTTGGACTTAACGTAGAGCAGATGTATAACTGAAAACGCATGTTTTATAATACTTTCTGTATAAGTGTTCCATTTGGACGTACTTTCCGTATGAAAAAATGTAGGCGGTCAGGATCTCAGACACAAATGGACGTATATAACATATAGCTGACGAAGGTAACATAAGTATATGCATGTGATATACGGAAAACTGTTAGATGTCAGACATCCTGCAACGTCATGATGTAACATCTGAGGGCAGTGTCTATGTAGCATACGGATAACGTATGTTTCGTACCGATTTCTGTAGTAAGCAAGAGGATTCCGTATATTTGTACAATTTCCGCTGTCCGGAGAACGGATTTTTCTCAGTGTACATACTAATAATAATGCTTGATTTTAAGTTTATTGTCGGGAAACGCGGTAGCTCAGTGATAGAGCGCTTACCTCTGGTGTGTGTGGTTCCTGATTCGATCCCCAGTCAAGTAAGTTTGTCGTGGACAACATCGTGTCCGTGGGTTTTCTCGTGTATTTCTATTTCCTCCCACATGCTCATTCCACTAATTCTTCCACTATCATTTACTTGCCTTAATAATCCATCTTCCTTAACCTAAGGCGGCATAATTGTGGGACGTTAAACTGAAAGATTTTATCTTATTTTCATTTCAAGTTTGTCGTTCCTTTCAAGATTGAGGCTGTACGAGACGTAAATCTACATCGGAATATGAGATACGAACCACACTTGCTTCCATAGGAAATCGAACCCACGTCTCTCGTCGTATTAATAACGAATTATCGAATAGCTGAAAATGTTATAAAAAATATTCTGTGCCTTTTGGGTTTGAAAAATAGAGACGAATTTATGTGCGCACGAAAATCCTAATGTATTTTATGCGGTATCTAAACAAATTTCCAAAATGCCATTTGACAAGGAAAACAAATTACAGCAAATAAAATGTGCATCAGTGTTACAAAATTAACAACTTTTCAGAAACTGTCTCCTAAATAGAGCCAAATGATGTGACGTTTCTTTCCTAGTATATTTCTACTTGTAACAGGTTTCTAAAGTATAATGTAAATTGGAGAGTTTGTCAAAAGCTTAAATAATACTGTAATAATAAAAAAAACAAGTACTCTTAAAAGAAGAATATAATTTTTCTTATTCTTGTAAAGAATAATCTAATATAAATAAAATAAGAGTTTGTTTGTGTGTTTGTTTGTCTGTCTGTCTGTCTGTCTGTCTGTGTGCGGCCTGGGGACCAGACGAGTGGACCGAAAGTTACCAAATTTCGGTCAGGGGTACCTTGGCTCAGGCCCCAGATCAAGACGAAGCCCCCTTTTTCAAATTTCGAACCAGGGGGGTCTCAGGGGGGCGTTTAGCGGATCCGGCTTGGAAACCAGACAAATTGACCGAGAGTTACTAAATTTTAGTCACGAATACCTTGCTCAAGGCTCCAGACCAAAGTTAAACGTTTTTGTCAAAATTCGAACCAGGGAGTCTCAGGGGGGCGTTTACCGGGATATGTAAAAGTAGTAGAAAATAACCGATATTAGTGTCGAATTCATAGTTTTCGCGGTCGCTGAAATCAACGGTGAAACTCCGATCGCATTAACTTCCAAATTCACGCTATTCGGCTCCAGGTCGGGGGTCACCGGGGGGGGGGGGGGGGAGTGAGATACCGAGACATATAAAAGTAATCCAAAATGACCGATATTAGTGTCAAATCCATAGTTTTCGTGGCCGCTGAAATCAATGGTGACACTTCCACTAGCGATGACTTGCAAATTTAGTTACAATTGTATAAGGGCCGAGAGTCAGCGGGGGGAGGGATACCAAGACATGTAAAAAGTACTCCAAATGACCGATATTAGTATCAAATCCCTAGTTTTCGCGGTCTCTGAGATCAATGGTGATACTCCTACAGGCGTTGACTTCCAAATACAGGCCCCGTGCGAAGCATGGGTATATTCAACTAGTATTAAAATACGAATCGACAAAACCAACCCTT